>NC_133536.1:40482151-40801317 GCF_048544455.1 Silene latifolia
CTGCCCGCTGCTTTTCCTCGGTCTGTTTGGGCCGTGGTGTTTAGGGTTCAGTCTGTGGTGGCTGCTGCTGGGTTAGGGTTTGCTTGGGTTCGGTGTTTTGGTGAGTTGCGTGGTGCAGGATCACGTTGCTGCGTTGACTTGCTCAGTTGACTTTCTGAGTTGACCTGCCCTGTTCACTTTTAAGTTTTGAGTATTTTATTTTGGCTTTGGCTGGAGGTTGCGTGCGTTCTTGCGCGTGAGGAGGAAGGTTTTTGTTTCTTCTTTCATGCCCGAGCTTGTGCGGTACCATTGTCCTTTTTCGAGTCTTCATGCTTGTCGGGATGGTTTTGGTAAGGGCCTTACTAAGGCGACTTAAGCGAAAACATTTTCGGGACCGACATTGCCAGAATGGTGCGTTGGAAATTACGCGTCAGACTCTTACTGATAGTTTGACTGTTTATTCCAATGCCGAGAGTGTTTTGAGACGGATGTGGCTCTGGTTGTGTGAGGTGTGTTTTATGACCCGTACCACTCATGCTAGATGTCGACATAGTCGGGGCGATATTGTGCTGTCTCCGGAGCGTGTTGATGGCCTCTACAGTTTTCATATTTATGGTATTCCGAGACCTTTGGCTCCCTCTACTTCGGTTTCTTCTGATGATGGTGTTGAGCTTGTTCAGTGGTCTATATCTTCCCTTGATCGTTTATTGTCTTTGGGCCTCCGCACCGTCAAATCTATTCCTTCTAAGTGTCGTCTTGGGTTTGTTCGGGCTTTGAAAGGAGCCCTGGATGATGTGGGTGATTCCCCTAGTGATCTCTCCCGCTGGATTCGGTTGCTTGTTTTACCGCTGTGTCTGCTTAAGACTTTCGCTCCTCAGTGTAATGTTGAGTGTAGGACGGCTATTCGGCGCCAGCGTCAAGAGGAGAATATTGCCAGGGCTATCCTTGCTTGGAGGGTTCCTGGGGGGGGGGGGGGGTGCAGCTGTTGCAGGAGTGTTTTGATGAGGGTCCTTCTTTGTTTTATATGGAGGAGGATCTGGATTTGGGTGAGCATAACCTCCGTCAATGTCGGCGGAAGATTTCTGATGGTCACTGTACTGCTGCTGTTCGGGTGCTTTCTTCCTCTGGTGTTGCCCCCTACTCCGATGCCACTCTTGTGGCCCTGTGTGAGAAGCATCCTGTCGCCCCACCTCCTTCATTGCCTCCTTTCTCTGGAGATCATCATCCTCTGGTTGCCTCTGAGTCAGTGGTTTTGGATATGATTCGGAGTTTCCCTCGTGGTACTTCTTGTGGGAGGGATGGTTTCCGTGCCCAGCACCTTATGGATTGTTTGAGTGGCGCTGCTATGGCTATTTCTGATGAGTTGATCACTTCTATTACTAGGGTGGTTAATCTTTTTCTTGAGGGTCGGTGCCATCTTGCTTTGGGAGAGTACATTGCCAACGCCCCTCTCATGCCGCTTGTGAAACCAGGTGGTGGGGTCCGTCCTATTGCTGTTGGCACAGTCTGGAGACGGCTTGTCTCTAAGGTTGGTGCTTTTATGGTGGGTCCTTCTTTGTCGTCTTATTTTCTTTGGTTTTTACGATTTGGGGTGGGTGTGTCCGGTGGAGGAGAGGCTATCTTACATGCCTTGAATCGGCTCATTGAGGCTCGGGGTGCTGAGGTGGGACTTTCTATGTTACTGGTTGATTTCCAGAATGCTTTCAACCTTGTTGATCGTACGACCATGCTTCAGGAAGTCCGCCGACGTTGCCCGGTTCTCTCCCGTTGGGTGGAGTTTTGTTATTCCAGCCTTGCCAGTCTTTTTTATGGGGAGCATTGCTTGTGGTCTTGTCAGAGAGTCCAGCAGGGTGATCCTTTGGGTCCATTGCTTTTCGCTTTGGTTTTGCATCCCTTAGTATGCAAAATCCGGGACACTTTTGACCTCACTATGCAGGCATGGTACTTGGATGATGGCACCATTGTGGGGGATACTTTGGAGGTGGGGAAGGTCTTGGATTTGATTATGGCGGATGGCCCCCGTTTTGGACTACACCTTAATGTCTCCAAGACGGAGGTCTTTTGGCCTGTTGAGGATCCTCAGAGTCGGCTCCTTGGGGTTTTTCCCCCCTCTATTGCTCGGCCCGTGAGGGGTGTTACAGTTTTGGGTGGACCTGTCAGTACTTGCCCTGGTTTTGGCAGTGAGATTGTGGCGAGGAGAGTAACTAAGACCATTGAGCTAATGGACTTGGTTGCGAGGATTGAGGACCCGCAATGTGAGTTGCTTCTACTTCGAGCTTGTACTGGTATTTCTAAGCTCTATTTCTCCCTTCGTACTTGCTCCCCTAGTGTTTTTGGGTCCGTCCATCTTCCTTTTGATGCTGCTCTTCGTTCCAGATTGGAACGTATCGTCACCGCGTCTGGCCCGGGTTTTGGGGATTGGTAGTGGCGCCTTGCTACTTTCTCTTTTCATCTTGGTGGTCTTGGTGTCTATGCGGCGGGGGATGTTTTACATTATGCTTTTATTGCGTCCCGTCTGCAGTCTGCTGATTTGCAGGCTAAGCTCCTCGGACCCTCTGGTATTGTAGCTTCTGGCCCTGCTTTTGATGATGTCGCGCGAGGTTTTACTGCGACTACAGGCTCTGGTATCTTAGGTAACCCTAGTGAAATTGCTGCCCCCAAACTTATGAAGAAATTGGCAGACATTTATTTCGCGACGGTTGTTGCTGCCTCAGGGTCTGTTTTCTCTTTGACACCTCGCCAGCTTGCTTTGTGGCATTCTCAGCAGGGTTCCCACTCCTCTGATTGGTTGCGTGCGGTTCCTATCTCGGGGTTGGGTCAGACTATGAACGGGAGGACGTACCGTAGTGTGCTTGGGTATCGTCTTGGTGTTCCGTTATTCACGGTCTCTAGGCCCTGTCCAGCTTGCTCTCGGGTTTTTGCTGATGATGTTTTTGGGGACCACGTTGTTTCTTGTACTGGTACTGTGGGCGTTAAACATCGGCATAACCTCGTCCGTGACACTCTTTTCGACATCTGCTATAGATCTGATATTTCTGCGGAAAGGAGGTTGATGTTGGTTTGGTTGACGGGCATGGGGGTTCTCTTCGTCCTGCGGATTTGCTGCTTTATTCTTGGGACAGGGGGCGTGATGTGTGCGTTGACTTGACCGGGTCTTCTCCTTTGACTCAGACTGGGATGTCGAATTTTATGCCTGGCCGGGTTGTTGCTGATGCTGCTCAGCGTAAGTGTACTAAGTATGGGGATTTGTGCGCGACAGCGGGTTATGGTTTCCTTCCCTTCTCTTTCTCATCACTTGGGGAGTTGGGTTCGGATGCTATTGCTTTGCTCAAGCGGATCCAGAAATTCTCGGTATCTCAAGATGCGGGGGCTCGGGTGGCCGCTTACATTTTTACTAGACTTAGCTTTGCTGTTGCCAAGGGTGTGGGAGCCCAGCTTGTTTCTCGGCTCCCCACCAATTTCATGTAAACTTTTGTTTTTCAATTAATAATAGCTGCGCGCATCCTTTATAATTAAAATAAATAATAATAATAATAATAATAATAATAATAATAATAATAATAATAATAATAATAATAATAATAATAATAATAATAATAATAATAATAATAATAATAATAATAATAATAATAATAATAATAATAATAAAAGTAGATGAAGGAGATTTAGAAGACGGAAGAGCAATTAAGCGATAAAGGTGAGACCGTCTCATAGTTTAATGTATCGATTTTATAACTTATATAACTCGTAATTTAGACCACCTCTAGACTAGCCGTGACCTTGACACTGGGCGTGGACCACCAGGGGGTGAACGTTGACCACCGTTGACCGAGGGAGTGGAGTGTTTGCAGGGGGTTTTTGTGGTAGTCGTGTTTCCCAATTGACACGGGTTATGAACCCTTTTCTTTGACTCGTCTGACCTGAGCTTGGTAGGGCTGGGTCATAGACTCGAGTCGACCACCGTGGGTGGTCAGGGGCGGTTAAGGGTGGTGGTTTGCGCAGGTGGTTGGCCGGATTTCGCATAAAACAGGGGAAAACAGGGGTATGCGCTTGACTGTCTTAAGATGACTGTCTTGGCCGTGTCTGTTGACCCACCGGGAAAAGGGGACCACACCTGGAGTCGCCGTGAGACAGTGGTGTCGATGGTGGTGGCCAGAGTTGGTATTGATGGTTGTGGTGGTCGTGGGGAAAGGTTTTATACACGGTGGGTGGAAGGGTTGTGTTGTTGGGTTTTTGTCTAAACCGTGTTCTGTTCAACCACTGTATGCGACGGGACCTTCGACCTGGGGCAAGGGTGTCGCCAATGGTCCCACCGTGGGTCAGAGGAGACCACGGTGGTGGCTGGTGGTGGCGATTGGTGGTGTTGGGTTGGTATTTGTTGAGTTGTGAGGTTGTGTTTGTGTTTTTTATTGCTGTTGGTGTCGTGTTGATTAGGGCGTGGGGGCGGCAGTCGTATGAGGTGGTGTTGGAGGTGTTTGGAGCATGGTTGGGTAGTTGGCAGTGGTGGCCGTCGGAGGTGCTGGTGGCAGGGTGTATGGGGGCTGTTGTGGGCAAGTTTCATGGGTGTTTTGGGGGTGTGTTTGACACGGGTTAACCATGGGTTGGGGGATTGGTTTGTGTGTTGATTTAAGACAGGTTGTACTTGTATTATTAATGGGGTTTTGAGAGGGGATTTTTTTAAATTAAACTATGTATTATAATTAGAATAATAAGTTTAATTATTTTATAATTAGTTGTAATTGTTAAGTATAATTAGAATAATTAGTAATTGCAATTATTATAATTGCTTATCTTAGGTGACGGTTTTTTTGAGGAGTGCTTCTAATCATTTTTACTTGGATTGCTTAAATTGGAGTATTGCTTGCCAGGTAGGATAACGATTCTACTAGACTTATTATTTGTGTATCTTGTCATTTAATTTGATGTTGTGGATTGAATTGTTTGGTTTATAGTCATCGTTGTTGTATCTGTTGGATTGGTTATAAATCGGTAATCAGGTTTAGCCTGGCTGACATCATGGTAAGAGCCTTCGGGTGATGTGATATAAACTTACTGGCTGAGGTAGACATCGTGGAAACAGCCTTCGGGTGATGTATTATAAACTTACTGGCAGACACCGTTTAATACCTTCGTGGTAGTGTAAGGCCCCAGGCTTGATCTGTTGACCTATCTCTGGTGTGTCTACTCAAATGGAGGCTGGGGGCTGAATTGTGACTCAACGGGAGGTTGAGGGCTGAATTAGGAGAACAGTTGGTTTGGCGTTTGTGTTTGAATCTTTATACTATTTATATTATCTGTCTTGAGATTGTTATCCTACTCAACCTCGTAGTTGACTGTGTATTCGTGATTTAGAGGTGGCAATCGGGTCACTCGGGTCAGTTACGGGTCAGGTCAAAGCAGGTCGGGTCATATCGGGTTCGAGTTATGTCGGGTCAGTGACGGGTTCGGGTCGGGTCGGTTCATGTTGGGTCGTCTTCAGGTCGGGTCATCAACGAGTGGCAAGTCGGGTCGGGTCATTAGCGGGTCAGTGTTGGGTCAGGTTATCAGCATATATTTTGTAACACCCCGGTTTATGAAGGAGCCTTTAGCAAGACATTCCCTAATAAACCGGACTGTTACCATCTCGGTTTCCCGAGGTAGTGAATAACAAAGTACAACAATACCAAAGTACTTTAAATTAAAACTTAACGATTACGTGTTTATTACAAATTATCCAACTAATACTTAATATAAGATAAATACAACCCGCAGCGGAAAATAAATTAAGTGATAAAATCTTCTATGTGGTCTAGACTTCTAGGTAGATTGGCTAAGTCCTCACGCGTCCCATAGCTCCCAAGTCAGCTAATCTTTAGTACCTGTCAAATCTGCTCCCCATTATGGTTCATCACAGGTGTTCACGAATACACAGGGTCAACCACGAGGTTGAGTAGGGAAAACAATGAAACAATAAATATGATATGCATGCTCCTCCGTCACCTCCATCTCCATCTCGACTCATATCTCATATCTCATACCCCGGACAACCCACCATACCGATCCCCTTAGACTATATATATCGACCGTAGCCGATCTGCCACTTTCGCACTGAGGACACCAGGGCAAGTCTGCGAGAACCCGCCTGGGCCTTATCACAACATCACATCGTATCCCAACATCGTCACCACCACATCCTCCTCCAACTCCAATGCATATGAAATGCTCAACGAAGTAATTAATGCAATGCAATATGTATATAAATCATCAATCGATAAATCACAAAGTCATGCCGATTACCCGATCTTTGTGATATCATACTCAATACGATAAATTCAGTCAATCACTTCCCGTATATAAATCATAACGTAAGTCAACAACCAGGAATCAAGTCAACACAACTCAACAACGACGATAATAAGACAAGTGTATTTCCCTACCTCAAAGTGCCAGCAATCCAATTAAGCAGTTAAGCAGTCCAGAAATAAAGCAATGAATTTGATTATCGATCCTTCACGAATCCGTCACCTAAAACAATTATAATATTTATTATTACTAACTACTAAATATAGAATTTCCCAAAATAGAAACTTCCCGAAATAGTAACTTTTCTCTTTTAATAAACCCGACCCAAAGTAGTTAATTATGATTACTTATTATTTATTTTAAATACTCGGAACTAAACCAAATGATATTCAAAGGATTAAACGAATTATGCTTTTAAGAAAAACCCGCATCAACATTTGAACAACTCAACACCCGACTCAAAACCCGTCCTTAATTATTTTAATGCACTCGGGGATTAATTAATTAAGAATACGACCAAATAACGAATTATAACGATTAACTATGAAAACCCGTTTCAAAACAATTCAAGTAAACCCGTCAACGACCACCGTCCCTTCACACCCGCACACACCCCTCACGCACCACCTACACCACCCCGACAACCACCAGACACGTTCCCCACTTCGACCCCACCACCAACAACCACCACCAGCCTGATCGACTGCCGCCGGCGAGTCGAACCAGGGCTGACAGATGGCCAGGTTCACCACCGTGTAACACCAACACCCTCTGCTTCTCGCCATACCACCACCGCAGCCAACAACCATACCCTGCCAAACAACCACAGCCCTACTCACCGACAACCCACGAACACAGACAACATAGCACCACCGTTTCGATCTCCCCCTAGTCCACGGTGGTTCCACCCAAACCTTACCCCTCTAAACTCGCCTGAAAACTCGCCAGTTAACCCGTTTACTGCCCTGTAATGATGCCGCCTTTTACTGTCACTATCACCACCCAACACCACCCTAACCACCACCAAAACACTCGTCCCTTACCACTCATTACCAATACCCAGGCACCAACCACCAGCATCCCCACCCTAAGACACGAACAACACCCAAAAGCCCACGACATAAATACAAAACAGAGGAACAAGGTGTTGAGTTCTTACCTTTACCGCCACCAAAACAACCACCATGGCCACCCTAGGTCGTCGACAACCTCCCTTTGGCCTTCCTTGATGCGCCGTCATCACCCCTGCTCTCTCTCTCTCTCTCTCTCGTTTTGCGTGAGGGTTGATGTTGGAGTTGATGAAAGGAGGGAGGCGGGTTGAGGTGTGGGTCGTGTGTTGCTAGGGTAAAATTAGGTTAAAACTTAGGTTAGGTTAGAATATGATGTTGGGTGTTGGGTTAATTGGGTTAAACATGATATTGGGTAAACCCAAATGGGTCGAGGGTAAATGGTTTAGCTCACGTCTCGAATACCATATAAACCCGTCTCAGATAACTTATGCAACAACTCGATTTTACGATATCAACACGACTAAACAATTAACTCGACTCAACTATTATCCCGACATAATTAGTAATATAAAAATACATAATAATTAATATATAAAATTATCCGTTTACTCGATTATATAAAATACGGGGTATTACAGTCTTCCCCTCTTAAAATGAACTTCGTCCCAAAGTTCGCTCCCGTGCTCAAACCTCAAAAGGGTACACTATATCGTACATACGGACGTCACGCATTTCTAACACAGTTAACACACACTTTTGACACATCAATTAAACATAACAGACACGAAATGTTACATTCTGCCCTCCTAAAAATAAACTTCGTCCCGAAGTTTAACTCATCTTCACTTAACCCAACTAACTACAACTAATAACTACCTGAGAACACAAATGTATAACAACTAGATAACCATCTGAGAACACCGTCGTCTTCCATCTAAATTCCGATCTCGAACTCAAGTAACTCAATAACCATGATCACACTGGACCGTAACATAACTCGGCACAAAGGCCCCACAACTCAATACTAGTGGCCAATCTCAATCTCAATATCAATAGTTTAACTACACTCTTCTTTTACACATCAACCGACTAACAGAATTATGAATAAAACATATAGAACTCATTTGCATAGATACCCCACAACGAAACATCTACTTGGTCAAAACTACCATCTACAAACAAGTGCAACATAAACATTAAGATTTTACAATCCTACCCGACTAGAAACATGGTTACGTCCTCGTAACCTCTTTTCAATTTTCATATACCTATACAACAAAATCATTATCAACCACATGTGACAGGAAAGAATACATGATAAGAGATTGCGCATCAACATTAAGGTCGAAACGAGGTTTTAGTAAGGAATTAACTGATTGTCAACAAGTAGCATTTATTACTAGCTCATGCTTAACTTAAAAACACAACATCAACTAAAAGAACAACAAGAAAGGAACCAAGGTTTACACGGTTTCACAACTAAACAAATTTGATGATCAATTATAGACTATGAACGAGCGAGAGCAAAATCAACAAAACAATTTAAGAACTTCTCACATTTGTAAACATATCACAGAAATAGATCTGCCACTACTATCTATCACAAACACAGGATCTTATTGACACGTCCATTCAACCCTTTACTCACTCACTGGTTTAGGTCACGAATTAGGTCGATGAAGTTAAGCAATCAACAACATACCCATAATTCATACTTTAAATTATAAAAATTGTTTGCACGATATCAATTCTGAAAACATGTTTCCCAATAAAAGTAACTACATATGATCTATGACAACGACAACATTACTTCCATATCACACCTATGTTTCACATTTTAGCAACCATATCATTCAATTGTGTCCAACAACTTAGTATAATTCATTCTCAGCTAAACAAGAGATATTGTATAAATAGTTTAAACATATACATTTGCCATCATATACTTTGTAGAACACTATCTATGATAAAAGATTAGCAACTTGAACAACTTCTCTGATTTGCATGATTGAATAATTAGGCAACTCGTAGGCTCAATTAAATGTAACTATAATGACTATCATTTAAACCAATGCGTATCATGTGAATCATCAAAAGTGTTATCCCATTATAATTGCCAACATAGTTATCATGATGATTTTTATTATAATATAATTGGTAGTAACGACTCGAGAATATAGATATGCCAATTGTCATGTTATGTCAAAAAGTTTCCTTTATATCACACCCATACAATTGCAAGAATCACTTTAGCATTTTATGACAATATAATAACGAACATATTCAATAAGGAATAACAACATTGTTTGTTATCATGTTATAGTTTTAGGTCCAACTGAAATAATTTAATGTGATGAAGGTAATAAATATAACTATTGGCACACAACTCATATGAAAGACATTAGAACTTAGATGTATCCTACATGTGTGAACATTTGGACATACTCATTACTATCATCCATGTGTACACATTTAGACATAATTATTATAATTATTCATGCGAGTATATTAGAACAATCAAATTAACTTTTAACGCCATCAACTTTACCAAGATATGAGAACATAGTTTTATATTTATATATATCCGACCACCATGCCAATATGATGAACATACTAGAGATATTACAACATGCCAAACATACATAAAATATGCAACAACTGGACTCGTATAAAATATTTCACCCTTGATTAAGAATCAATTTAAGCTATCCAATTTTACTCACGCTATCATGCCAACAATGTTATCAACTAGACTTTAATTTTTTTTATCGCCTGTTAAGATACATAACTACTGATCATGCGTGCTACTATCATCATATAAAACATTATAAGATCACATTAATAAGGCTCGTGAAATAACCAAACAATTATATGAAAACTCACATAGTACGCACATTTTACAAGTCATGATTCACGTTGTAACTTTCAAAAATCACAAATAAATAACCGTCCAACGAATACTTGAGTTAGATTACTTTTTATAACATACCGAGAGTTAAAAACACAGGGAAAAAAAATTATGTCTAAAGCACAAGAATTTCATTTTTAAAGCATTTTACAACTCAGTTGTTCCAAATAAGTATGTGACGGCAATTGGTTCGAAACTTGGGTCAGTTTGCAAAACGTACCATTTAATATAGAAACATCAAGAATTTTCGTGGCTTAACAATTTGAAAACATATGCGAATCTTCTGATCGATGGAGTTGGAATTATGCAAAAATTATTATTACAATTTAAATGAGGATTTTTACAAAATCATTGGTCAAAACATCACTGCACAGGAACTTCCTGACCACAGCCCACTAAAATATTTATTACTCCTAATCCGTATATCATATAAGCATGAAACCAACGCAAAATGAACACTGACTCACGAGGCTATCTCTCACAAAATTTTCATCCATAGGGGATTAACAGAAAAGAAATGACAGCAAGATCAATTAGGGAGTAAAATCAAACAAACGTGTTTCAGCACTAGGTCATTCATCTACTATGTTCCAAGCTCTTACAACCACACTATCGATACTAACTCATCCTAACTTAAGTCTCACACTGTATACCTTCGTAACATCTACCCCATAGGATCCCGTTGCATCTCGATCTACTCCTCAAATCTAATCACGATTGCTATGACTAGAAACATGCAATTCAATAGTGTTTCTTATTACTATCACAAGACTATACTAGCATGGCTTTGGGATCACATAACCGCATATCACTAGACATAATAGTACTATCAGCACATCATTCAACATCCACCTAGGTAAATATCATAATTTCGTAATTATTTTCACACTCACGATTACCACATTCCAACACTTCATTGATTATCAGTCTGAACACGAAGATTTATTTCTCATTTCCATAACATCATATGATCACATCATCATTCATACAAAATACTTACCGTAACGTTGTCCTGTAGAATGGTTAGAACATATGGGTCTCAAGGTGTACATCCACTCGATTATATTCAAGGTTTTCCTTCTAACTACCCATTCACTCAATTTCTCTCGGGTTACCCGTTCAAAACCGAGAGGGCAAAAGAGCACGTATTAAGGGCGCCTTCTTAACCGCACCGTGAGCTCCTATCGCTTTATTCTCGGGGTTCATTTTACTTGGACACATCCTACGTTCATTGGGTTCATTGGTTTAGGCCTGAGGATCGTTCGCTCTGATACCACTTTGTAACACCCCGGTTTATGAAGGAGCCTTTAGCAAGACATTCCCTAATAAACCGGACTGTTACCATCTCGGTTTCCCGAGGTAGTGAATAACAAAGTACAACAATACCAAAGTACTTTAAATTAAAACTTAACGATTACGTGTTTATTACAAATTATCCAACTAATACTTAATATAAGATAAATACAACCAGCAGCGGAAAATAAATTAAGTGATAAAATCTTCTATGTGGTCTATACTTCTAGGTAGATTGGCTAAGTCCTCACGCGTCCCATAGCTCCCAAGTCAGCTAATCTTTAGTACCTGTCAAATATGCTCCCCATTATGGTTCATCACAGGTGTTCACGAATACACAGGGTCAACCACGAGGTTGAGTAGGGAAAACAATGAAACAATAAATATGATATGCATGCTCCTCCGTCACCTCCATCTCCATCTCGACTCATATCTCATATCTCATACCCCGGACAACCCACCATACCGATCCCCTTGGTAGACTATATATATCGACCGTAGCCGATCCGCCACTCGCACTGAGGACACCAGGCAAGTCTGCAGAACCCGCCTGGGCCTTATCACAACATCACATCGTATCCCAACATCGTCACCACCACATCCTCCTCCAACTCCAATGCATATGAAATGCTCAACAAGAATTAATGCAATGCAATATGTATATAAATCATCAATCGATAAATCACAAAGTGATGCCAGTTACCCGATGCTGTGATATCATACTCAATACGATAAATTCAGTCAATCACTTCCCGTATATAAATCATAACGTAAGTCAACAACCAGGAATCAAGTCAACACAACTCAACAACGACGATAATAAGACAAGTGTATTTCCCTACCTCAAAGTGCCAGCAATCCAATTAAGCGATTAAGCGGTCCGAGAAAATAAAGCAATGAATTTGATTATCGATCCTTCACGAATCCGTCACCTAAAACAATTATAATATTTATTATTACTAACTACTAAATATAGAATTTCCCAAAATAGAAACTTCCCGAAATAGTAACTTTTCTCTTTTAATAAACCCGACCCAAAGTAGTTAATTATGATTACTTATTATTTATTTTAAATACTCGGAACTAAACCAAATGATATTCAAAGGATTAAACGAATTATGCTTTTAAGAAAAACCCGCATCAACATTTGAACAACTCAACACCCGACTCAAAACCCGTCCTTAATTATTTTAATGCACTCGGGGATTAATTAATTAAGAATACGACCAAATAACGAATTATAACGATTAACTATGAAAACCCGTTTCAAAACAATTCAAGTAAACCCGTCAACGACCACCGTCCCTTCACACCCGCACACACCCCTCACGCACCACCTACACCACCCCGACAACCACCAGACACGTTCCCCACTTCGACCCCACCACCAACAACCACCACCAGCCTGATCGACTGCCGCCGGCGAGTCGAACCAGGGCTGACAGATGGCCAGGTTCACCACCGTGTAACACCAACACCCTCTGCTTCTCGCCATACCACCACCGCAGCCAACAACCATACCCTGCCAAACAACCACAGCCCTACTCACCGACAACCCACGAACACAGACAACATAGCACCACCGTTTCGATCTCCCCCTAGTCCACGGTGGTGCCACCCAAACCTTACCCCTCTAAACTCGCCTGAAAACTCGCCAGTTAATCCGTTTACTGCCCTGTAATGATGCCGCCTTTTACTGTCACTATCACCACCCAACACCACCCTAACCACCACCAAAACACTCGTCCCTTACCACTCATTACCAATACCCAGGCACCAACCACCAGCATCCCCACCCTAAGACACGAACAACACCCAAAAGCCCACGACATAAATACAAAACAGAGGAACAAGGTGTTGAGTTCTTACCTTTACCGCCACCAAAACAACCACCATGGCCACCCTAGGTCGTCGACAACCTCCCTTTGGCCTTCCTTGATGCGCCGTCATCACCCCTGCTCTCTCTCTCTCTCTCTCGTTTTGCGTGAGGGTTGATGTTGGAGTTGATGAAAGGAGGGAGGCGGGTTGAGGTGTGGGTCGTGTGTTGCTAGGGTAAAATTAGGTTAAAACTTAGGTTAGGTTAGAATATGATGTTGGGTGTTGGGTTAATTGGGTTAAACATGATATTGGGTAAACCCAAATGGGTCGAGGGTAAATGGTTTAGCTCACGTCTCGAATACCATATAAACCCGTCTCAGATAACTTATGCAACAACTCGATTTTACGATATCAACACGACTAAACAATTAACTCGACTCAACTATTATCCCGACATAATTAGTAATATAAAAATACATAATAATTAATATATAAAAATATCCGTTTACTCGATTATATAAAATACGGGGTATTACATATTTTATCTTATATATTTCGTTTTAGATGGTAATTTTATGTTTAAATAATAGGTAGGTGTATTAATTGTAGTTTTAAGTGAAAATAATTAAGATGAATGTCAATTTGGTGTTATTTAAACCATTATTAAGCTAGTTCATTATCGGGTTGAGAAAATATCGGGTCACGGGTCGGGTCGGTTCAGGTCGGGTTGGAGAAAATAAGGCTGTTATCGATTATCAGGTCGGTTCGGATCGGGTCGGTTCAGTTCCGGGTCACCCAATTTTCGGGTTGTATCGGGTCGGGTTTCGGGCGGGTCGGGTCGGGTCAGCTTTTGCCAGCTCTATAATCGTGAACATCTGTGATGAACCATAATGGGGAGCAGATTTGATAGGTACTAAAGCTTAGCTGACTTGGGAGCTTATGGGAATGTGTGAGGACTTGGCCAGTCTACCTAGAAGTCTAGACCACATAGATTGTTTAATCACATTATTTATTTCCGCTACGAGTTGTAATTAATTTTAGATTAAGCTTTAGTTTGGATAGTTTGTAATAAACATGTATTCGCTAAATTTTAATCTAAAGTACTTTGGTTTGTTGTACTTTGTTATTCACTACCTCGGGAAATCGAGATGGTAATGCTCTCATTTACTTGGGATGTCTAGCTAAAGGCTCCTGAATAAATGGGGGTGTTACAAAGGCAAACCCTCAGATAGTTGTGTAAGGATGATAACTGAGTAAGTTTACAACCTTCAATAATGTCATTTGTTATTGTATGACTTGAGCCATATATATGCAAATAATAATGGCATATGTGTATATTTATGAATTAGTGTTTTTGAAGCAAAAAAAGATTATGTCCACTTGGAAAATATGAAAGCAACACTGTTCCCAATTTTATCACGCCATTAGTAAGTGTATTCTTAATAATTACTCGTATCATTTAATTAATGTTTATGCGAGAGGTTGATTATCTAATTCAGCTGATTTGTGTGTGATTTATATAATAGTCTCCTAATGCATCAAGCCACAAACAATGCGCCTTTTACGTTTGTCAGTCATGTGGAAGGTTATCAACGGAAAACTTTTTACCATTCCGATACGGGTTAGTGTGATTTAAAAACTATTTCAGACGTAAATTGAGTTCAATTCTGTATACTTCCATGTATTATATCTATTTTGATTATGTATATTTTGAACTGTAGTTTCCACTAATACTCAACAAAGCGCCAGAATATTCGCAAGAGGACATCAATCAGATGAGAAATATGTGAGCCAGTTATGGTGTTTCATTAGCGGAGTCTCAATGGTTTGCTCATGCTTTATGTACGTGTGTGTGTGTGTGTATATAGAGCCATTGTGTATTGGCTTCTTTTGTTTTTTTGAGGAAGTTGTGTTTTGGCTTTTGATCATCTTGTTTGTACTGTTTTGAAACTGGGTTTAAATGATCACGGGGCGTAATATTTTGATGCTGGATTGAATTTTTGCAGTGCATAGCTGCTGGAATGCTATTTTCAGCAACATCGGAAAAATTGCATTCCAGCAGCTGCTACAAACGCTGCTGAAAAAATAGCATTTCAGCAGCTGCTAGAAAAAGCTAAAATCATTTTTTTTAAAAAAAATAATTAAAAACGATAACAGTTAAAAACAACCCGTTGCAAACAATTATTTGACAACGGTTTTATTTAGATAAATAATCGTTGACATCTTTTCCCTCCCATTCAAACCGCCAAAAATATAAGATAACGAACAATAATCGTTGTCAAAGTTTCATTAATAAAAATAGATAACGGTTAAATACTGTTGTCAATTGATAAATATAACAACGGTTTAGCACGCAATAAAACCGTTGTTAAATTTTGACATTTAATTAAATAAGATAACGAAATGAACCGTTATCATATATAATATTTAACAACGGTTTTGGAACCACTAAACCGTTGTCAATAGTAAACTAGGACAACGGGTTTGAATACGTTATTATTATTTAATAACGGTTTCTTCAAAGTATACCCGTTGCCATAAACATATTTAACAACAGTTTTATAACGGTTCTTGAGTTGTGATAACGGTATTATAGATCCGTTATTGATGTTATATAACGGTCGCGTGTTTGTATACAACCGTGGTATATATTTAACAACAGTCGTTGCAATAACGGTTCCGTGTTTTTATTTAATAACGGTAATTGCATTATTTGACCGTTATTGAATGTCTTATTTGGCGTAGTGAATTTAATAAGAAAGTTTCTTTATAAAACAAATCTAAAAAATCTAAAAAATACTTTGCTGTAGCACGGGAACTATGCTAGTGGATAATGAATAAAGAATGAATAAAGTAGTGAAAGTTGTTGATTTTTTATGAGAGAGAAAATAATAAAGAATGAATAAATTTATCAAAAAAAGAAAAGAGGGAAGATAATCAAACTAGCGTGAAAAAGGAAAGATAATACGAAGTTGGAGGGAGTATTTTATTTTAATAACCTAAACTTTTAGATTGAAAACTTGTATATTTAAATGTCTTAGTTTTCATCATAATATGCTGAGTTATTAAAATAAAATTAAAATATAAATTAAATTAATTTTTATAATTGGACATCTCTTCTTTTGGATCAGTCCTAGGACGATCCTATAGGAGAGTTAAAAATCGAATTTTAAGATGACAATGAGTGTTTTTATCTCGGTAATTTAATCATCCAATTGCTCTACTTTTCTACTTGTCATCCATTAATTACACTTATAAATGATCTCTTCCTCTCTATATCAATTGGCAAAATCAAACATAAACTAACAAATAATCGGAATTAAGGGAGTACTTGTTAACTTTCAAACATGGCTCGAGCCAACACTCACTTTGGCTCCAATGTAGTTTCGTCACTAGTTTTTACGAGACGTCTATATGTTAATTAACTAATCGAATTGTGGGAAAGAATTTGAGGTTCATTCTGCAAGTTGGAGTACCCAGTTTCCATAACAAATCCTTGGCGCAGTATTCTCTGTCCCGGTCAATTATTATCTTTTGGTTTTGGCACAAAAATTAAGGAAAGAGGAGGGAGACAATTATAAGATGATAAGTGGATCAAATTGAATGTGAATGATCAAATTGCACATCAAATGCAATCCTAAAATAAAAGGGACAATAATTAACTGACACCTAAAAATAGAATAAGACAACAAATAGAGTATAATTTACAAACCCTAGTAACTGCCGATTGCATATTTACTTCTTCTTGCACTAATTACAAATACTCTCTCAGTTGTCAACAACTCATATTTGTTTTATTTCTTTCTCGCAAAATAAATAAGTGTAACTATTTAATAGGACAGAAAAGGACTTGTCAACGGTGTTTATGTCAAAGAATTACAACATTCCATAATACAAAGAGGGAATAGATCAAGACGTGTAGATTGCAACTATATTAACTAGGACAGGGAGTAGGACTTGTCAACGATGTCTATGTCAAAGAATTACAACATTCCATAATACAAAGAGGGAATAGATCATCGTTCCTTAATAATAGCACAACCCGCGTAGCAATTAGTACAACTCTTTTAAATATAGTTGCAATCTACACGTCTTGATGATTTTACCTTTTCAAAAAAAAATTATTAATTAGATCCTATGGAGGTTTTAAATCATTTCTTAAGAGTTGTAGTATATTGTATACAAATGAAAAGGGCTAGTTGTTGGTGTGATGGTGTGGATGTCACCGGGGGAGGATTTAGGGGGTCCGGGTTGACAAATATTATTAGAGAGGATTTGAGAATAAGAATTTAAATTGAAATGTCTCATTTTAAATTTAGTAAACTGAAATAAAGATTTGGAAATAAGGGGGGGTTAGAAAGTGGATTTTAAATGGGTTTATTTTAGCCTACTTGGATTTGGTAGGATTTGGATGAAATTCAAATCTAATAGATTTGTCAAACATGTAAATAGGTGTAAATTTGAATTTGGAAATACAATCTTTGTTCCCAAACACACAAGTAACAAAATTCTGAAAGTTTTTATATTAACTATTAAACATAGCTATTAGTATCAACAACGGAATACGGCGCATTAGTAAGGGTGATGTACTACATGCAAGAGAACATGTGTTTAATTCCGGTTGCCTTCATTTTTTTTTTAAACTACGGAAATTTCCCATAATATCTCTTAATTTTGTCAAATTTCTCACGATACTCCTACTTTTAAGAAGCAGTCCAGGGTACCCTTTATGTTTCACTTTTGTGTCGGTAGCCTTAAAGTTTCACTTTTGTGCCCATGGTACCCTTTAATTTAACGGCCGTTAAGAAGTCGTTAAGTTTTAAGAAGCAGTCCATGGCACCTTTGAGATATATTCCGTGTAAGACTTCATTTTCATTTTCTATCAATTCCCCCGCATTAGTTAGCATATCATCAATATATAGGACTAAATAAATGAATGAATAATTTACATCGTTGTTGTAATACACACAACAATCATACGGGCACCTATTGTAGCCGATTTCTATCTGATATAGCTGGCAAACGGCTTATACCGTTGTCTGGGAGACTGTTTTCGCCTATGTAGGAAATCTTTAGCCTACAAATATAGTCCTTCTTTTCCACGAACTTGAAAGTCCTTTGGCGATTGATCACAAATCCATAACTATGAAACCTTTAATAATGATGAAGGTTGTAGAGAGGAAACATGAAGAAAATTGAGAGAAGAAAGATTAGAGAGATGAATAAGAACTTAATTATCTCATATATTAGATGTAGTATATATATATATATATATACAAGCTGATGTATAGCTCTAACAGCCACGGCTGACGTGGTGCTCCATGGCTCCTAAAGGCTTAATCATTATGTCAACAAGCTGCTGTTTGGATCCAACATGTTGTGTGAGTAAAAGACCTTCCTGCTGCTTATCTCTCCAAATTAAGATGTTTGGTGCGTACATGAAAGACAGGATTTTTAGAGAGATGTTAAGCTGCTTTATTGTCACAAAATAAGGGAATAGGTAGCTTGACTAGAACCCTCAGATCCTGTAGTAAACCAGTAGCCCAAATAATTTCTGCAGTTGTAAATGACATGCTCCTGTATTCTGCTTCAGTAGAGCTTCTACTTACAGTGTTTTGCTTGTTAGTTTTCCAACAGAGTAATGATTTACCCAAAAACAAACAATAGCCATTCAAAGATCTAGAACTGAAGGCACAAGTGGCCCAATCTGCATCAAAGTAAGCTTTTAACTGACATGAAGAGGATGCAGGATAAAAAAAAGGCCAGCATTAATAGTGCCCTTCAAATATTTGAGGACATGCTGTGCAGCAAGCAAATGTGGCTCCCTTGGCTGGCATAGAAACTGACTAAGGTGCTGTACACTGTAAGAAATGTCAGGCCTAGTCATATTTAGGTATACCAGTCTGCCAATAATGAGCCTCCTATAAACCTCTGGTTCTTGTAATAAATCACCAGTATCAGTGGACTGGTAATAAATCACCAGCTATCTATAGAAGTACCTGCTAATCAACTGCTCACCACCCCCGAATGGATTACCACAGTTTTGTAAAACATAAACGGGGTCAGTTTACTGAATAACCAAGATAAGAAAAACAACAATAAGCATCCAAATCACCAGTATCAGTGGACTGGTAATAAATCACCATCTATCCATAGAAGTACCTGCTAATCAACTGCTCACCACCCCCGAATGGATTACCACAGTTTTGTAAAACATAAACGGGGTCAGTTCACTGAATAACCAAGATAAGAAAAACAAAAATAAGCATCCAAATTAACCATTCACATTCCTCTAACCTTTAATTCATCACCAATGACTGACTACACACTAAAGTGTGTAACCTTGCCAAATTACCCATCGCAACAGTTAATCCACACCGTCAGTGGGGACCGCAACCTTACAACCTAAGCCCCAATCAACACAAAGAGCGAATAACCCATGTACATTAATGTGCACATCCCTCTTGTGACGGGAACCATAAGGGGCGAATCAAGGGCGTGGAGCCATTCCCGATGATGATTCCACTCAGCCGAGGGCGCACCTTGTAAAATAACAATCTCAACAATAATAGTAATCATGCCAGTAAAACAATCACACCATCTTATACTTAATTACACAGTTAACCGAGTAGGGAAACCCTACCATTTAGCAATACTCCGATCATAATCAATCAATTATGATCCTTCACATATCCATCGTAACACCCCCATACGCTAAGGTGTCTTACCAAGACCAGCCTAGCACATGGAGATGACACCATGTCGGTTATCCGAGGTATAGTAATCAAAGGAGACCATAAAGAAACATACTTTAAGTTTGAAAGTTTAATGTGCGTACAACTTAAACCAAAACTGGAAATATAAAATACAACCATCTCAAACTGAAATCCAAACTGAAATAAAAACTGTTATAACTATCCGCAGAAGACTAAAAGACTCGGACTAGCGATGACTCCATCCCCAGCTAGATCCCGCGCATACTCCAAAGAAATACCTGTTAATCAACTGCTCACCATCCCCGAATGGATCACCACAGTTTTCAAAAACATTTAAACGAGGTCAGTTACTGAATAATCAAGATAAGTAAACCACAACATCCAATTACACAAACACAATCCTCCATATCCAGTTCATCACCAATTAGCTGACTACACACTAAAGTGTGTAGCCCTGCCAAAATATTCATCGCAACAGAAATTCCACTCCGCCAGTAGGGACCGTAGATGTACCACCCAACCCTCGCTCAAAACTATCGAGCAAATAACCAATGTTTGTAACACTCCCATACACCAAAGTGTCGTACCAAGGACCACCCCAGTTAATAAAGGTGCTACCATCTAGGTTTCCCGAGATAAGTAGATCAAATAAACAATAGTAGAACATTTACTAAAAACCTTTATACTTTACGTCGTAAAACAGCATGACAAAGGTACAACATAGACAACTGAAAGGACTACTAGTCATGAGTGACGGCGATATCTACTTCGGTAGCGTGATGACTCGATTCCCTTCCATATCCCGTAAGCATCAAGACTAGCCGTACCTGCTAAGTAACAGCTCATCATCCCCGAATAGATCACCACAGTTTTGAAAACACAACACGGGGTTAGTTCACTGAATAATAAAGATAAGCAAATGCAACAAAGATAAACCAGCTGTTCCACCATAAACCTCCAACTCCAATCACATCTCATAACTGACTACACACTAAAGTGTGTAGTCCTGCCAGATTACTGCCGCAACAGATAATCCTCACCGCCAGTTGGGGACCGCAACCTTGCCCACCTAAGCCCCGCTTGTCACATGAGCGATAACCCATGTTCATTAATGTGCACATCCCCTCTTGTGGCGGTTCCACAAAGGGCGAATCAATGGCGTGAAGCCACTTCCGCAAGTGACTCCACTCAGCCGAGGACACACCTCTAAAACATCATCAAACCATCTCAACTCCAATACTCCATACTCCAATGAACCAACAACAATGAACCAACAACAATGAACCAACAATATTAATCATCTCAATTAAATCACAACAACACATCTTAAATTAATTATGCAATCAACTGAGTAGGGAAACCCTACCTCTTTGCTATTCCATGAAAGTGCATCCAACAACTAGCCAACCAAGAATCCGAAGTGAATCCTACAAGTGGTAACCATATCCTATTATTGGACTACCCCAAAAACCTACTGAAAGATAACGACGAAACATAAGCTTACCTTGAGACGCGGATCGAAGTCGGCAACGATGACATCCCGACTCGATGACTCCAAGCATAAACCATTTCCCCTTCTTGGGTTAGTGTGGGACGGCCCCCGGATTGTCACTTAGGAATAAAAGGACAGACACTAGGATAGATATGAGAAAGTCTAAGACTCGGACTCGGACTCAATCGTAGATACGGACTCCTACTCATCACTTTCCTCCTCGAATGTCTCTTTGGCAGCATCCAGAGGCTTGAATGTTTGGTCTTGAGCATTGACCCACTTGAGCACTTCACTCACATTGTTTGGGATGATATGAGGACAATAGTCTATAAGACTTCCATGTCTGTGCAGAATGAGATGTCCATTAGAGTTGTCTTCGTCACATGGTTGGCTTAAGAATGAAGCTATCAGTTCTTGGTTGTCGATCATGTCTTGAATAGCATGTTTGATTTTGAAGCATGTTTTGGTATCATGATCTTTCCCTTGATGATATTGACAATAGGCACTGTTGTCCCAGAAACGGGTTTTCCTGCATTCAGGCGGGTCCGGAGTGGGCCTGATTGGTTGTAGCTTCCCTTCATTCATGAGCCTTTAAAGAGCTGTGACATAAGTTATGTCGAGATTAGTGAATATCCATTGGGAGTGTTCAACCTTGCTGTTTGACTTGAGACATCCAGGAGGATTGTCTTCACTGCGAGGCGCGACTAGGATTTTGTCAGCTTCGATCATATCTTGAATGGCATGCTTGAGCTTAAAAAAGGTTTCGGTGTCATGGCCCTTGCCTTGATGGTATTGGCAATATGCATTTTCGTTCCAGAAACGAGTTCTCTTGCATTCAGGTGGGTCCGGAGTCGGACCAATGGGTTGCCGTAACCCTTATGAAGCAACTATCTCCAGAGCGGTGTCGTATGCTATTCCCAGATCTGTGAATACCCTTTGATGTTTTCCCATGGTTCCAACATTGGTGTTTTTTGGGATGTTTTTCTGAATTTTGTTTTTGTCAACCCTAAGCGGAAACATGATTTGGTCGTTAGCAATGAGATGTTGCTTGGTATTTTGAAGGGGATTTTGGTGAGGCAATTTCATGTTCTTTGTTGGTGGGTTCATGGGTGTGCGAACCATTAGATGATTCCTCATTTTCAGTACTCATTGGTTGGTGAATCAAGGGTCAGTCTTCTCGGTTAATTTTCGGTACTACCAAACCTCTTCTCCAAATTAGCTACTCGGGTGTTCAAATCATCGATAGCCACTTACAGCTTTGAGAATATGTTGTTGATAGAGACGGAGAGCATCATTATACCGCTTTGTATGCCATCCTCACCAATTGCATGAATTTTTTCATCGTCGGGAGAGATGGGGTGAGAGCAGTCTAGGAAAGAGTCTTATCTATGTTCAATAGGGTTTTCAGGATGGTTATTCTTGTCATTTGCTGAGGGAGGTAGTGGTAATTTTGCCTTTTTGATCATATCAAGGATGGCGCCTTTTAGGGGGAGAAAATTTCAGTGTTATGTCCGACCTTGGTGATATTGACAAAACAGTTTTTCGTCCCATCTACGTCCTTGCCTTTTTGGTAGAGGGTCCGGAGTTGGACAAATCGATTTGAGATTTCCTTTGGAGATTAGCCTTTCCAAAACTGTGGCATAAGGCATATCCAAATCAGGGAATGACCTATGGGGTCGTCTGGTTTTGTTTGGTTGAGTACCTAAGGAATTGGCTTCAGTGGTTTTGGTAGCCTTCCAACTACGGTTGGTTTTGTCGTTGGCATTTAGCCGGCTTTATAACAACCCAACCCGCTACCATCGTAACACAACCCAATAAGATGGGATACATGTATACTTTTGGGCCCATTATTTATCCTCACTTAAGTCCAAAAGCACAAGGCCGTGTTACTAAGTGGTGGGTGGAATCCCTTATAAACATATCACAAACTCAATATTTTCGCGATGTGGGACAACTTTACTCTCATACTCTTGGGATGTTACAAACTCCCCCACTTAAAGAACACAACGTCCCCGTTGTGCCTGGAGGCTGACCGCAGCTAATCCCAGAATCCTCCCCCGATAGGTGGGTGACCTTGGTACTCCCGACCACAGGCTCACCACACGGTTGCAGGGTTGCTCTGATACCATTTATAACAACCCAACCCGCCACCGTCGTAACACAACCCAATAAGACAGGATGTATATCTTTGGGCCCATTATTTGTCCTCACTTAAGCCCAAAATCACAAGGCCGTGTTACTAAGTGGTGGGTGGAATCCCTTATAAACATATCACAAACTCAATATTTTCGCGATGTGAGACAACTTTACCCTCATACTCTTGAGGTGTTACAGGCTTTCAAGGAGCTTAACCCTTTGCTCAATATCAGAAGAGATAAAAATTCCCGGTTGTCTTTTTGTCCTCAACTTGGGAGAGACGAGTGCTCAAGTTTTCCACGGTAGCTAGGAGTCGAAGGACCATGTTGATTTCGGCGGAAGTCATGGCGGATGCAGATTGATCGGCTTCATGAGTTCCTGGTTGGCAATTGATGGCACCCAAGGGATTTCTATTTGACATAACGATAGGCGTTATAACTTGTCTTGGCAAAGGGATCGTACAAACAATGGCAAGTACGACACATATGTATAAAATGCAGTTATGTCGTGAAGACGCGTTGGTGTGACTAGGTAATGAGTTCATTAAAGATCGTGAATGACCTCTTGTGTTTCAACTCTTGGTACATGACTTTGAACTTAGACTCGAGTGTCGACTTTGGCATAGTGATGCCTAGACAAACGACTTCTGACGGGATTTGGAGGTTTGTCGATGGAGTGAGGCCGTTGGACGAGACACGTATACAGGTTTGACCTTTGACCCGTAATATAGAGGAAATGCGGGTTTAAAACCTGACAGGTTTTGACTCTACTAACGCGGTTGGATATGTCTTTGCAATTGGGTGACACGACCTAGACTAGAAGGTAGGACTAACTTTAGTGGACACTCATCGTCATTTTGACAACTTGACTCGACTCGAGGCTAAATCGGAATGGTGGAGTGATATGTACGTGTTGCAATTCTTTATGAAGGATTTTCGAAGGAGTTTACTTTGACGGGTTAGAAATAATCGTGGGTTTTCAAAGACGGGTTTCAAAATTCAGAATCACGGATTTGAAAATCGAGAATTGAAGAATTTGGAATCGCCATCACAATGGCCATAAAAACGGTTAAATTTGTTTTCAAAGAATTTGAAATTGGGTTAAAATTTGAAAACAGTTAAATTTGTTTTCAAACGATTTGAAATTGGAGAATTTGAAAACGGTTAAGTTTGTTTTCAAACGATTTGAAATTGGAGAATTTGAAAACGGTTAAGTTTATTTTCAGGCGATTTGAAAATGGAGAATTTGAAAACGGTTAAATTTATTTTCAAAGAATTTGAAATTGGGTTGAAAATTTAAAAACGGTTAAATTTGTTTTCAAAAAAACGCTATTTGAAACTTGGAAAATTGCAATGATTGAAATCGTCATTACGACGGCTTAGAAAACGGTCAAATTCGTCTTCAAAACGCGATTTGAAATTTGGAAAATTGCAATGGTTTAAATCGTCATTACGGTGGCTTAGAAAACAATCAAATTAGTTCTCGAAATCGGTTTTAAAAATATTGAGGATTTCGAAGATCGAAATTGCCATTATAACGGCGTGTAAAATGGCACTTCGGTTTTGAATCGGATTTTGAATTTCTAAAGTTCGTCATTACGACGGTTTGGAAAGTGGCACTTCGGTTTTCGAAACCGGTTTTTGGGATTACGAAAATCGAATATTGAAAATTTGAAGGGTTCAGATTTTTAAAGCCTAAAAAACATTGTGTTGTTTTCGAGGGCGGTTTTGAAAAAGATACATTGTTTTCGAGGTTTGAAATGGTCTTGAAAATGGTGTATTATTTTTGAGGATGGTATTTGGTGTGGTTCGAAACTTTGTCTTCTAAGTCAACCAACCAAAACAATATTTATAACTATACAAACTACTCTTAGTAGAGTGGTAAGTAAAGGTCGGATCCCAAAGGACGGGTATTGAATTAAGTTATCGGTTGTATAAAGCTATGTCTTAGGGTGTCACAAATTGGGTTGAGATTTGAGGTATCAGGCCAAACTACTATAACAATTAAATGTAAAGAAATTAAAGCAAAACAAGCAAGTAAAGTGGGGAATTGTAAATAATAGATTAAAGCACTAGGGTGTCATGGGTTCATAGGGGATTCATGTTGGTGATCATACAAACATGTTTTAATAGTTGCAAGCAATTTATTGTTGTAGTGGAATCGAGTTAGTTTATATCTTACGATTCATAGGAAGATTTGGGTCCCGGAGCCGAGTCGTCTAGACTGTACAACACCTACAAGTCGACTTAGATTCTTCCTATTCACTTCTATGCATGGTCTAACAAGACTCGAGTTAGTTTATATCTTATAAATCTTGTTGAATAGATAAGAGATGTGGAAAATGCAAGGTTTCATAGTCTAGCATTTTATCAAGCATTAACATGTGCATAGGTTAACACTACAACAAGTGAGCAATCATATGATAACATATTAGATTAAGTATGGATCTACCCCCATGTTATAGTTCCCCTAATCCCCCATTAACCCTAGCAAGGAGACTACTCACTCATGACTATGGTAAACATGCTAATGAAGGTGTCAATCATATTAGCAAAGTTAAACATGGTGAATGAGTAAGCTAAATAAATAAGCAAGGGTAAAAAGGATTATACCTACTTTGAGGATGATCCAAATAATAAGCTAAAAATAATAGAAGAACACTTGATGAATGATGAAGAGTTGTCAAGTCTTCAACAAACCCAAATAATGTTCAAATAACCCAAATAAAACTAAGAACACTTGAAGGATTAAAGAGAATTTGAGATTTGATTAATATTGAGATGAGTGATTACAACTTGATTAGTAATATCTAAACTAGATTAAGGCTAAATTAGAACTTGATAAACTTGCCTTTCTTCCCCTAACACAATGGAGTATATATACTTAGTACAAGTATTAGGGTAACTAAGGGCTTAAATAACGATTATGTTAGAAATCTATATCTCATAGTACTCAATATATTCATATATGTTTTAATTAATTTAGTCATAAAATTAAATTTGATCTTATGCATGCAAACATGAATAAAGATAAAGAAGAAATCATCATTCTTACAATAGAAATTTCGGATTATTGGGCACAAATGAGTTCTCCTACTCACTTGTTCTTGAGCTCTCCTAAAATTGGATGAACAAAGGATTCAAGTTTAGAATTCCTCCCAAGGGATAATATCCAAGATAACCTCTTAAAAATTAATATTATTAATACTAGAACAATATTAATTTAACTAAAAAAATGACCCAAAAATTATTGTTTTGGTCTCTTATTTTTCGGTTAAAGAAGGGAGAAGATGGAGTAATTTTTCTCTCTAAAACTCTATATTTTAGATGTTGTATGAATAAATAATACACTAGAATGCATGTAGTGTATATTGGATAAATTATAGAGAAAAACCCTTGGCTTTTCTCTATGACAAAACCGGGTGGGGTGGGGTGGTGTTGGCCAATGCATGATCAAGGTGTTATTCACAAAAACAACTAGGGACTTGTTTGGTTGACATAAGGGAACTAAAGTTCCCGGGAACTTCAAGTTCACATGAATTTCCAATTCATGTGAATTCCCAAAAAGTGTTTGGTTTGCATGTGGGAAGTTAATTCATGTGGGAAGTTTCAATCACTAAGACGCAAAACGAGACTACGGCATCATGGTTTTACACTTCCTAGGAAGTTTAAAATCCTATGATTTTAATGGGCAACCAAACAAGCCCTAGGTTTGCATGACTAGCAATTAGGTAAATGATTATGCTTTCCACTTAAATTAATCAACACAATATTTTGCCTAATACACCCTCTATTTCGGTCCATTTAAGATAAAATGGATTCCATTTTATCTTTGTCAATTTGTCACATGTCACAAGTCATGTAAAATTGTTATGCATTTTTAACATATTAAAAATCAACGTATTAATAAAAATACGTCATGTACAAAATCGACTTAGTAATTCATAATTACTTGTACCAAAATGATTTACCAATTATAAATCACAACATCTTGTTTTTATAATAAATTATTCATTCAAATTTAATTGTTTCCGTAAACAACAATTTCATCTAAGTAATAAAACAATTCGATCACTTAGACCGTATCTTATTTAATCAAATTATAATGGGATACGTAAATATTACTTCCGAAATTGTCCGTCAATTTTAAGTAATTTAATTAATCCGTATCGTCATACGATCAATTAAATAATCAATTAAGAGTGTTACCCTTTAGGTATGACCTAAGGGGATCAACTGATCACAACCGTCGCACGACAGTAATGTCAAACTCTAGTCAGCCAATCATTACCGATATGTGTGGACCAGTTGATAGTAAAATAGTACTTCCCAATTATATTTTTAAAATGAGACTTAAACATGTGATCATCATGATCAACAGTTGTGATCGCATTATTGTCGGAGGACACATATTCCAACAATCTCCCACTTGTCCTCGACAAGTGTGCATCACTAATTCTCTTGTCCTATTACTATCTCCCACTCAATGCATGGTGTCTTTCAGGTCGTACTTGCAAGTAATCATATCGAGAGTGGTTTCCTCGATCTGGAGAATAACTGATTGACCGGATTTATCTACCATAGATATCTTCCGAGCGTGGCCACGCATTTCCAGTTCATTACTCCTCGAGTGGCCCTGAGATATTGTTATAACCCTGACAAGGGGTGGACAATTCCTATTGCACTTGTTCCCTTCGACTAGCCACAACCATCATAACCCAAAATATGCCCATTTGACCTCATTTACGAAGGTCGTAGTAACACAAATCAAAGTTAATCTGAAACTGTGCCATCTTAGGCGAACAATCTTTAGTCAAAAGAATCGACTCATTAGAATACTATATTAGCTCTCGCCACGACCAGGCTATATAAATTTGCCATAACTCTATAAGCAGTCATAAGACCCGACAAGGTGTTCCTAACAGTCTGCCTATGTGATCGACTAGTCATCTCACATGACTTCATGGCACTTGAACTTGCCATCAATCGCATCACACTCTAGTCACTTCGAGACGTCACCTCATGTAAGTAACTATGGGCGAATACAATGCTAATCCGCGTTCACTTTAACGGGGTTCAATTGTTTCTACAACCCGTTTGGATGTAACAAAGTATAAGGTGAGTTAATAATAACTCAAACGACGAATGTCGACATCACATATGGGTAGTCAATGCCATATTACAACCTTGTGATGTATATCGTAAGTGTGTAAACACTAGTCGATTTCAATAGAAGTTTAACATACCATGTGTCCATGTGTTCAAACTTCTTTTATTGCATTTTTCTTTATATTCACGTTATCTTTCATAGCATGAACCTTACCAAGTACACATGTAGGTTCCCAACCTAGATTTGGGTTCTTTATCTTGAAAGAACTTTCTGGTTGTTTATCACATAACCAATGAATTTGTGGTGGATGATATAACTTGCACTGGTCAAGTGTTCTACCAACTCACAATGCAATAGGTATACGTTTTGTAGGGTCTTGCAACAATTTTCAATAATTTGTGGTGGATGATATAACTTTCTGGTTGTTCATAAGTCCTAGCATATTAGAAAATATTAGTTTTGAGTAACTTCTTACTTTAACTAATTATATTTCCAAGCTTCTTATTTCTCCTTTTAGCTTGAATAGCTTAGGATTTTCATAAATCCTTACGTGTGATCGAACTTCAATATGTGCAACCTCTTGTCACATATCAGAGTGTTCTGTCCATCACTGGAATTGCTCATTAGTTCTCCTCGAGAATCCATGATGATTCTTCTATGGCTTGCCAATGAATCATCATGCTCTTATGCATATGATTCATTATTGGACATATGTATGATTATTCTAATGGCGGAAAAATTAGTGATTAATAATCATGTGATCAACCATTCTTAGGTTCAATGAACGACCATGACTGCTAATGGCAATTCCATTTTCATTGACATGAATAACCTACGTTTCTCGTTGATTCGATGTGTATATCTCAATACCTATCCAACATCTCATGATGTGATTGGATTCATTATAGTCCATTTTCATCCAGAATTGAAAACTCAAACATATCTTTGTGAAAGATAGTATTAGCTCGTCATTCTCAATGAGTAATGAGTTATAATTTTTTACAAGATGATTGCTCCCACTAAATTCCATGTATTCACATGATAATTTCCAACTCCCACTTAATTCCCCATGTTTCGCAATTGACTACTCAATCGAAACATTTCAAGAATTGAAATACAATTTGCTTTGCCAAGTTATTAAGATTCAAACCATATATGTTCCCAACATATCCTTTCAAAATACCTATTTAGAAAAGGTTTCAATCTTAAACTTATGGAAAGATATTTTTAATCTCTAACTCATTCATTTTATAATGATGCATAGCAATGTTATTATTTAAATGTGAATTGCATTTAATATACGTCCTTCTCAAAATACCCTTTTAGGAAGGAGGTTTAACCATTTCATTTTCATAATGAGGTTAAGTAATGACACTAGCGCGGTTAACAATTAACTTAGCTTTCGTAGATGTCGGCATATATATCTTTCTTTACAACTTTTAGTCATAAATCACATTTATTTTCGAGGATGCAACTTAGTTTCATTTAGGCTCTTAAGTAAATATCAATATTGAAAACTATTGGTCAAAGGTTGTTCATATACTAGCCAAATATCTTGATGAGACTTTACTTTAGTCATTCTTCTTCCAAAACTTTCTTTTGGTCTCCTCATGTAGTTATCTTGAGAACATATTCTTTTGATTACTTCACTTGGTCTCTTTTGTCATGTAGATTTCATCTATTCGAGACCATAGATATCATCTATTCGTGTACACTATCTATATAGGTATACAAATCATTCTTTCTTGCGTAGATCTCATTTACACAAGTATACAAATTTGCTTTGTGTTCTTTGTGTCTTCATTTTTCTCCCACTCTATCTTTAGAATAAATACACTAGATATTCAAAGATAGCTTATGAGACACAAATAATGATTTTGAAGTATAAGGAGGACTATCTCATAGGTTGACTAATTGTTTTAGATTTGATAAGTGTACTTGGTGATTGACATTCCTTTAAGAGAGTTCATCAACTCAACATCACTTTATAATTGATCATACACAAGCCTTAAGCTTGTGGACATATAATGAATCCCATCATTATGGTTGTCTATTAGATCACTTTAAGTGGATGATCATATGTTTCTATGAGCAAGCATATAAAGACGAATTTTTTAGAACAAGGAAAATACGATAAAAGGGGTGACTTGGGTTGTAAACCAAGCCACCATAATCCAAAATACAACAATTGTTTAGAAAGGATCAAACATTTCTATGTTGAACACGGAAATCAAAATAGTTCTAAAAATCCAAAACATAAATTAAAATAAGACAATAAAAAGTCAAGCTTCATGAAAAGCAAAGCTCCATAAAAGCTATCCCTAGCTTCTTGATGGTTTCTCATGCTTGCTTTTCCTTTCCCTTGTCCTTGCTCGGTGGAGGCCCTATTTACAATAAAAAGGGGGATACATTATCACAACTTTGTATCACAATACCATAGTTGAATTAGAAATATAAAAGAAAGGATAGTCATTTACCTACTGGAGTGATCTTTCCAGCTTTGATGTCACCAAGATACTTGGAACAATTCCTTTTCCAATGTCCAACACCATTACAATAATGGCATTTATCAAGAGGACCCTTCTTGGTCTTGGAAGTGCTAGCTTCAAAAGTCTTAGCCTTGGTGAAAGTGGGAGCTTGCTTCTTACCCTTCTTCCCATTCTTTTTGAACTTCCCCTTGCTCTTGGTGCTTATGTTAAGCACATCCTTAGGTGGGTTAACATTTAACCCCATGTCTCTTTCGGCTTGCACAACTAACTTGTGCAACTCTTCAAGAGACACGTCCTTGTCTTGCATGTTAAAATTCACCCGGAATTGAACATATGCCTTGACTTTGGATAAGGAGTGTAGAATCCTATCTACAATGAGTTATTTGGGGATTTCAACTTTTTGAATCTTCAAAGTCTTGACTAGCTCCATTAATTTGAGCACGTGAGGGCTAACCTTTTGGCCCTCTTTAAAGTCGAGATCAAAGAATGCCGCGGCCGCCTCATATTGGACGATCCTCGGAGTTTGTGAAAACATTGTCACAAGCTTGGAATAGATTTCATTAGCGGTGCCCATTTTAAAGGCTCTCCTTTGGAGATCCGCCTCCATCGCAAAAATCAACACATTTTTCATTGCGGCGGACTCCTTGTGGTAAGCCTCATATGCTTCCCTAGTAGCGGCACTCGACCTAGCATTAGGTTTGGGTGGAGAGGCCTCGGTGAGGTAACGAAGCTTGTCGTCACCTTGGGCAGCTAATTTGAGTTGGGCATCCCAATCGGAGAAATTTGACCCATTCTTTTCAAGTTTACAACGATCCATGAAGGATCGGAGCCATGAAGTATTAGTGAGAGGTGTGGCGTTGGTGTTTGGAGTGGCCATTAGTTATGAGAAATAGATGCGATCTACAAAACGAAAAATTTAAGGAATAAAACATATGTCATTTTCAAAATAATAATAACACTCGTAAAAATTTAATTTAAACAAGTTTTATTGCATTTATCTAGTGACCTCTACCCAACTATGATAAATGATTCCAAGACCCAAATTCATATTAACTTAGGCATCGGTAAAGCCGAAAACAACCCTTATCAATATAACTCGGTGGATTAACCTTTTAATAGATTCTACTTTTAGAACTCTTGGGCGATAAAACTACATTAATATTTATCTTTAGCCCGAAACACATCCGGCAACCGTCGAGAATACTTTCGTTGAGTTCAACCCAAATTTCGAATAAATGCGTCCATGATCCAAATTTACATCAACTTGGGCATCGGTAAAGCCAAAAACAACCCTCATCTTTATAAATTCGGTGGGTAGACATTTATCACCCACTTCCCCTACGTAACAAGGTTTGTACCTCGGTAAAGCCGAGTGCACTCCCTCCCGAAATAGGTTTTCATGGTTTCTACTTTTTGGTAAGGCTGTGTCTCAATTGTTTATTTTAGCGAGAGGTCATGTCAATTTATTATCTATCACGTTTTAAGTGAACTAAAGCGGTGAACTACGATAATTGTAATTGACACGGTTGAAATACTCGATCAAATGATAATGCATGTTTTAGTTATGGCGATTTAGCGATGCATGCAAGATATAAATAAAATGCAAAGCATAAATTAAATCCTAGTATGGCCTTCCTAAAATAGTAAATCTAATAAACTATTACAAATTCGGAAACCAACTCCATTGGTCCCTTGAACTTCGGTTTTGGCACGCATATCGAGGTAACACCGTCTTCAATGGATCGCCTTCTTGAGTGGCACCGTCTTCAAGGATCTCCGGAATAAATAAATTACATAACAAATTACATAATTTCCTATCATACATTTGTAATTAAAATAAAAATAAATCTATTAAATTACAAAACGGTGATACGAGATCACAATAAATTACAACCGAATCGATATTCCCATACATTTCGGGTAATACCAATTTAAAACTAAGGCCATACTAAGTAAAATTACATAATTCAAAAAATTACATAAAATAAAATTATGACAATCATAAATAAAATGCAGCATTATAATATGTATGAACATGCCCAAATCTATGCTAAATCGCCTTTAAGGAGCCAATATCGTATATTAAACGGTTTTTACGGATTTGCGTGATTTAACCCTTTATAATCACTATAATTAAATAAATTCATATTTATGTACAAGTTAATTACCCTAACCAACTTAGGACTAAAAATTAGTCTCCACTAACTATTTGACAATAATTAACTTATATTTCTTAAAATTGTTCATAAATGGACTCAAAATTACAATATAAAGCCATAAACTTCAAATAAATCATAAAAATTTCAAATAAATTTGAAATTTGAAATTTTAAACTCATGAACATTCTGAAAAAATACCATGTCACTCATAATGTTCAAAAACTTAGGTTAAAAATTTCGAAATTTATCGAGAAAAACAATGTTGCGGTTTATCGGATTTATCAATAATTACCATAAAAATATGAGAAAAATTATTTTCATTAACGTTTCACTTTTAGATCTGAAATAGGTGATAAAATGCAACATGTGACGTTTTTCCTTAGTCATGAAGTATGTTTTAGCAATTTATACTAATTAAAGTCACTATTTATGTTATTTTTCATCAAAAATTCATAAATCATGCATAAAGACTTCATTATAGCCAATTATTTTACACACATCTTGTACAATTGCATGTGACAACATACTAAATTTCTATGACCAGATTAGAAATATTACACATATTAACCTATTTTTCATTTAAATTCGATTTTTATCATGAAAAATCCATATTTCGAGCATAAGAACTCATAAAATTATGAACATTTACAGGTCATCTAAATATAAAAAATGTGAAAACATATCCAAAAACCACTGGAAAAAACGAAGTTTAGCTAATTTTAGTCCAAAAATGACATTTTTATAATAAAATCACATTTTAATGTCATTATTGTATAAAATGAACAATTAAAAATCCATAAATTAACCAAAATATCCTAAATAAATTTTAGGACCAGAGACTTTAACATGCATAATTGATTTCATGATATATCATAATAAACACAAATTTATAAGTTTTATATGTTAATCGTATAACTCGGAAAAACTATAACCGATTTGCATGCAAACAACCTAAGGCTCTTGATACCGCTTGTTAGAAATCTATATCTCATAGTACTCAACATATTCATATATGTTTTAATTAATTTAGTCATAAAATTAAATTTGATCTTATGCATGCAAACATGAATAAAGATAAAGAAGAAATCATCATTCTTACAATAGAAATTTCGGATTATTGGGCACAAATGAGTTCTCCAACTCACTTGTTCTTGAGCTCTCCTAAAATTGGATGAACAAAGAATTCAAGTTTAGAATCCCTCCCAAGGAATAATACCCAAGATAACCTCTTAAAAATTAATATTATTAATACTAGAATAATATTAATTTAACTAAAAAAATGACCCAAAAATTATTGTTTTGGTCTCTTATTTTTTGGTTAAGAGAAGGGAGAAGATGGAGTAATTTTTCTGTCTAAAACTCTATAGTTTAGATGTTGTATGAATAAATAATACACTAGAATGCATGTAGTGTATATTGGATAAATTATAGAGAAAAACCCTTGGCTTTTCTCTATGACAAAACCGAGTGGGGTGGGGTGGTGTTGGCCAATGCATGATCAAGGTGCTCTTCACAAAAACAACTAGGTTTGCATGGCTAGCAATTAGGTAAATGATTATGCTTTCCACTTAAATTAATCAACACAATATTTTGCCTAATACACCCTCTATTTCGGTCCATTTAAGATAAAATGGATTTCATTTTATCTTTGTCAATTTGTCAATTTGTCAATTTGTCACATGTCACAAGTCATGTAAAATTGTTATGCATTTTTAGCATATTAAAAATCAACGTATTAATAAAAATACGTCATGTACAAAATCGACTTAGTAATTCATAATTACTTGTACCAAAATGATTTACCAATTATAAATCACAACATCTTGTTTTTATAATAAATTATTCATTCAAATTTAATTGTTTCCGTAAACAACAATTTCATCTAAGTAATAAAACAATTCGATCACTTAGACCGTATCTTATTTAATCAAATTATAATGAGATACGTAAATATTACTTCCAAAATCGTCCGTCAATTTTAAGTAATTTAATTAATCCGTATCGTCATACGATCAATTAAATAATCAATTAAGAGTGTTACCCTTTAGGTATGACCTAAGGGGATCAACTTATCACCACCGTCGCACGACAGTAATGTCAAACTCTAGTCAGCCAATCATTACCGATATGTGTGGACCAGTTGACAGTAAAATATTACTTCCCAATTGTATTCCTAAATGGAGACTTAAACATGTGATCATCATGATCAACAGTTGTGATCGCATTATTGTCGGAGGACACATATTCCAACAGAATAAGTCCCTAAGAACATGATTAGTGCTTTGCAAGTCCTAGAGAAAGCCGCCTAGATTATCATTGAAGCAAACTCGTGCTGCCCAAGGATCCGCTCGACCTGAGTTCGGGATGCTCGGATCGTGGCCTGAGACGCCCGGATTGATGGTGGAGTCGCTCGACCTGGGCTCGGGATGCCCGAATCTTTGCTCAGTTCCTCTTATTCTTTGACTGCCCAAGGATCTGTGGAGATCGTTGGTAGGTCGTGGGGCTCCTCATCATTGCCCATTTCTACTTTATTTATTCACTTAGGCCTTTAGTAATGGTCTTTTCTTTGATGCTTGGTCATTAGATGCACTCCATTTAGCTCCACTTTGCTCCATAAGTGCAAGGTTAACAATCCTCTCCTATCAAGGACACAAAACCGCAAAGAATATGCAAAGTAGGGAACTAAAGATAAGAAACGACCCTAATAAGCACTAGAAAGCATAGGAACGAGGCTAGTTCGGGGACTAAATGTGCACAAATATAAGTCACATCAAATATCCCCAAACCGAACCTTTGCTCGTCCCGAGTGAAGAGGTGACTAAAACTATGACCCTTATTAATACTACTAGCCGATGTGAGACACTTAGCGGGTCTCACTCTGCCCCCTTCAACTCACAACAAGACACCCATGAGGTAAGATTCCTTCTTGCAAGGCAAGGTGGGGCTTGCCAAAATGACGATACATCCAAGCATTAAGCACACAAAGAAAGTAATGGATGCATCTACAACAGAATAGCCACTCTCCTCATCTAAGTGGCGGAAATCATCTAGAGGGGAAGCAATCTAAGGGTACACATTCCATTGTAGATATCATTTCTCCAAGCTACTAAGTCCAAACGGATACCAACAAATTACCTCCAAGTTGTGTCAAACTAGGGTACTTTTTTCCTCAATCGCTAAATGCTTTTGTCAAGAGTAGGCTCTTTATGGTGTTAAAAATACTGTAGGATTACGGAATTCCTCCTCTTGCCTAGACAAGAAGAAGGGCCATTCCCTTTCCACCATGCAACAAAGAAAGGATTCATCAATGGATAAAAGGGATTGTTATGATTTGAGTCTCACAATGGTAGTTTGCTTTTGTTTTGTTTCCCCCTAATTTCTTGTGGTATTTGACTTTTGAGAACATTTCTTTGCCACTTTTGATGTTTGGCAATTTTGATACTTGGCAATTTCTTTGCATTCTTTTTTGAACATTTTCAAAGTAACCCCATTTTGTAGCAAGGGCACTTTTATTGAAGCTTAGGAGTCTATTTTTGCTCCTCTTTTCATTGATGCAATTTTTGTGCAAACTTTTTGATTTTCACTTTGGTACTTGAACTCAATTTTGAGATTTTTGTGCCCATTCCCTTTTGTATTGGAAAAACATAATGATAGTAATGGAAGAACGGTTGCATGGCATCAAGGGTCACCTTGGAATAAACGGTAGCCAAGGAGTCATCACACCACAAGATACTCTTAACTAGGCCTTAGTCCATGGGTCAAAAGATACTAGTATGACACATAATAGGGTGTCTTGAGGGTATTCTAGCAAACAAAGACTCAAGGAGAAAAATTATCTACAAGGGACTATATACACTTGCCATGATTCCCAACTAGACATTTTCACAAAAATTTTCCTAAAATGCAACTACAAGCCATGATGCAACTAACATATACACAACCTAATGGAAATGCTACTATGACTACTATGCCATATAATCTAAATGAAACTCCTAGAACCACATTGGTTTGTACCGCATCAAACAAAAAGAAGCCATATTGTCATTAACATAGAGAGGAAAAAGGAGATTTGGAAAGATCATACCATGCGGTCTTCATATTCCTCACGCCTCGGATGTGGCGCAGTCGGTCCAATGTAATAGGAGTGAACACAAACAAACAAATATATACAATATATACATTTCTACACTACAAAAGGGAAGAACATGTTTTTGGATTTTTGAAATTTTTGAAATTTTTATCATTTTTGAATTTTTTAGTTAGAAGGTGTTAGAATTCCCCATCCCCACACTTAGAATGGACATTGTCCCAATGGACAAAACAATATGGAATTGTGCAAATGCAATGAAATGAATGATGCATGATTCTATACTAAATGCAAACTATATGTGAGATATGTACATGTGATAGATACATACAAGTGATGCAAACTAAACTATACTATATGATGCATGCTTTCTATTGTTCGGAGAGTTAATTTGAATTAACTTGCATTCCTTGTGATTGAATTTCCACAAACCGGACAAAACATTATTGCTAGTGCAAAAAGAAAGGGAAGTTCATTCGCAAGGCATAAAATGCAATGCATGAATGGAGATTGTCATTTTGGATTCTTGTAGTGGGGGCAAAAAGATAAACACCTCAATGGGACCGAGGTGGGAGTCATTTGAGTGGTGCTAGGACTCCAAACTCAAAACTACCAAGAGCCCGAAATGACTCTCAAAGTGGTGCAAGTTAAATATTATACAAGTCATGGAAACATGAGATAAAAACAAAGCAAAAAGAGGGGTAGGAGACTTACAATGGAATAGGTTGGTACTATCATAAGTGATCAACCCCTCATTGTAGTGCCCTCCTTCATGCTTTGTCAACCATAAATTGTCACTCATCGTGACATCATCATCATCTACCTTCATGGAACCGGAGGTTTCACCATCATTCTCTTCACTTGAACTTTGCTCTTCTTCCTTATCATCTTGGCAAGCCCCACTACCTTCCCCGCTCTCATCATCAACTTCCTCCTCTCTCCTTGTATCCTTTTCTTCATCTTGAGAAGTATTAGGAAAGAACACTTTTCTATCCACCCAATCCGGCAAAGAACTTGAAGGATCAAGGAGTCCTTGCCTAGCAAGATGGTAGAGGGGTGGATATTGGGTGTAATATGCATTAACCCGATCATTGTGAGCTTCTCTATGCATATGTTGCATTAGTTGGGTCAAGTAGTCATTGCCTGCCGTAGCACCATTAGCCTTGAATTCTTGGTAGGCAAAGGGATAAGGTGGTGTAACAATGGAGGAGGACGGTTCTTTTCTTGGTTGTTGTTATTGTTTGATGATGGTCTCGGCTTGCTCGGAAACGGGGATGAGTTAGTTAGTCCGGTGGATGGAGATGCGACAAATCTTACTTGGTAAGAAAATGGACTTGGCATCCTTGATGAGCCACTCATATTTATGGTCCAAGTTATCATGCTTGATCCATTGAAACTTGTGAATCATGTTGCCCATGTCAAGAAGGTGGCTCCCTTTAACCGATTTATAGGTGTCATCCTTGCTGAAATTCGGGTTAAAATATTTCGCCAACCACGTCACTAAGCCTCCATTTACAATAAAGGCCGCACCATCCTTCCCATTCTAAATTTCTAACCATCTTTTTATCAATAGTTGAAGAACATTATAATCACTCTTAGCTTTCCCACCAACATTCAAGAAAGACTCAAGGTAAACAAAGTCTAATTCCATCAAGTGATTGGCTTCTTTCCTACTAATCAAAGTGTTTGCCACGAACTTGTGCCAATACTTTATACCCGGATGATGAATGTACAAGGCATGACACTCTTTGAAAGTAGTGAACTTACGACCAGAGATAGCTAGCCAAATTAGTTCGGCATCAAATTCCAATGGTTTCTTTGTGAACCGGTCATGGTATATAAGCCCAAATATTTCACCAAATTCACCTTTGAGCATTGTTCTAGTCTTGTTCTCGAGACGGAATTCTTCATAATTTCGAGTCTCAATCTTATACTCTCTCAAGGAGCTAATGAACTCCAAAGTCAAGGAGGGGTAAGTCAATTCATTCATTTCAAAGAGGGTTGCTAACCCTATGGACTCAAAAAATGCCTTTGTTTGTTCAAGGACACCCAATTTTCTCAAAGCATCTTGACATACAAATTTTGTAGCTAGAACCTTTTTCTTGGCAAGGGATTCGAATGCATTCCTATGCTTATCGGATAAGAAAGTTACCTCCGGATAGTTCTTCAATTGTTCCACTTCCGGGATAGAGTTAGTAGCTTCCTCAATAGCATGGACGGTTGAAGTAGTAGCTTGCTCCCTTTGTACCAAGACCATTGCTTTAGATGCTAGAGCTTGTTGTCTTTTAGACAATGTTGGTGTTTTTGTTGCCTTGATTCCTCCCTTGGTCCTTGCCATTGCTTTCCTTCTTGTATAAACACACCAAGTAAATGCTTGAATGCTTCCTTCTTCAAGTTTCAATTGAATGCCTAATCAATTTGGGTTTTTTTCGAAATTTCACCAAACCCTAGAGAAATTTATTGAATTTTTGAAGAAATTGTTGTTTGAATGGTCTTATGTTGATGAAGGAGTGATTTGTTTTTGTTTTGATCAAGTTTGGACTTGATTTGGGTGAATTTGGATGAGAGAATGTTATTTTTGGACGAGGGTTTGAAGGTTGAAGTGAGGGAAAAATGGTGTTTGTGTTTGAATGTAATGAAATAAAATGAAGAAGGGGGTTTTCTTACCGTATTTGGTGATATGGCAGGTCAAGACGGGCGGCTCGAGGTGGAGCCGAGCGGATTTTTGGGCAGTGCAGGATCAAGTTTCTGGAGGGCTTTGGAGATGGGCGTCTCAAGAACAGGTCGGGCGGATTTTCAGTTGGGTCGCTCGACTTGAGCTGGAGATGGGCAGATTTGTACTCCAGGGCGAATTTGATGATAGATAATCCCTCCAGTCCCCACGACTTGAGATGAGGTCGGGTGACTTGAGCTTTGGCTCGCTCGACTTATGCTCGGCTCGGGCAGATTTTTTAACAGTGCATATTTTCACTTTGCAGCCCCTTCCCAGTCCCCACGAGCTCAGGTCTGCTTGTGGGGGTCTTCACCCCTTGTCTATTCTTTTTCTTTTTCTTCTTGGGTAGCATTACAAAGGCTTGGTTAGCCTAGGCATATGCTTCCCCACACATGATCATCAAACACTACACATTTGTAGCACATTAAAATCCCTCCCTCACTTGCTCTCATGTCACACAAGTTAATCAACAAAGCATGTAAGGTGCAATGCAAAAATGAGTAATGTACAAGTTAAATAAAATGCAAGTTAAGAGGTTAGAATATTACAAATGGTGGTTTAGGGAGGACTCCACCAAACTCTCCTTCTCGTGAGAAGTGTCAAGGAGGCAAAGCCAATGTGTTGCTGATGTTGCTCAACACCTTGTAGAAGTAGTCAAAGGCTTGTTCATTCTCATGGTAAAGGTCTTGCATAGACCCTTGCACATTGTTGTCTTCATTGTGGTAGTCCGAGTCTAAGTATTGGTAAGGATCCATCAAGCCTTGGTCTAGAGTCATAGCATTACCAATGTAGGGATTAACCAATCCCTCAAATTCATCGTCCCATAGACCATAAACTTCATTTGCTTTCTCTCCTATGTACGGTGGATCATGAGTTGACGAGAGCAACTCTCCTTCCTTGTTATCATGGCCAATGAGGCCTTCATCGAAGCTTGTCATGGGTGAGCTTTGCAAGCTCTCATTCTTGTTGTGAAAAATTCCATGCTCTCTGAATAGAGCCATTTCAACATCATCAATATCTTTCTTCCAATTGAGCGGTGTGTCTTTGCCCTTCTCTTTGAGATTTCCATCTTTCCCTTGTTCCTTAAATGGAGATTCCATCTTCTTCTTCTCACTCTTCCGTGTATATAGTGATCAAACATAAAACATGGCTCAAACAAATTGGGAGCTCTCATAGTTTTATCAAGGTTGAAGGTGATTGTTTCATCACCTACTTCAAGTGTGAGCTCTCCATGTTTCACATCGATCACCGCTCTGGCGGTGTGTAGGAATGGTCTTCCTAGGATGATTGGGATGTTTGAATCCTCCTCCATATCAACAATGACAAAGTCCACCGGTATGAAAAACTTTCCAACTCTCACGGGTACATCTTCCCATACTCCTAGTGGTTTCTTTGTTGAACGATCCGCCATTTGTAAGGTCATGTTGGTTCACTTGAGCTCTCCCACTCCTAGTCTTTCACATACCGAGTATGGCATGACACTCACACTTGCACCTAGATCACATAGTTCCTTGTTGATTGTGGTATCACCAATGGTATATGGAATGGAGAAACTCCCCGGATCTTTGAGCTTTGAAGGGGAATTCCCTTGTAGAATTGCACTACTCACTTTTTTAAAGGCAATGGTAACTTTCGGATGGACTTCTTCTTGGTAAGAATATCTTTCATGTACTTTGCATAGGCCGGAACATGATGGATTAGCTCCGTGAATGGTATAGAAACTTCTAAGTTCTTCACAATCTCCATGAACTTTCCAAGTTGCTCATCAAACTTGGGCTTAGCTTGGCGACTTGGGAATGGGAATCTAATCACAATAGGAACTTTCTCAATTTCCTTAGCCTTCTCTTCATTTCTCTTCTTTGATAAGTCATTGGTTGTTGTCTCTACCACCTTAGGATTTCTCCTTAGTGGCTCAATCACATCATTTTGCTTGTCATTCTTCTCAACAATTCCTTCTTCAATTTGCATCTTTGGTCCCTCATATCTAGTACCGCTCCTCAAGTGGATAGCATTTATGGCCTCATGTCTTGTGGGAGGATTACCTTGAGGAGGTAATTGTCCCTTTTGTCTTTGGGAGATAGAAGAGGCCAATTGAGACAAATAAGTCTCCAACATTTTGGTGTGAGCAAGGATATTGTTGATGGTGGTTTCTTTGGCTTGATTATCCCTTTGCATTTGAGCAAAGAAATCTTGTTAGCTCTTTTGCATTTGGAGGACCGCTTTTTGGACATCAAAGGCTTGGTCATTGGGTTGATTGTAGTATGGTCTTTGGGTAGGATTTCTCATTGGATGTGGTGTGTATATGGGTTGAGGGTTTTGGACATTTTGGCTCTTGTATGAAAGGTTTGGATGGAATTTGGTATTCTCATTATCGTAGTTGGAGTAAGGGATGCCATTCTTGTATGCTTGGAAAGCATTCACTTGTTCATTTGTTCCCCTACATTCATTTTGATCGTGTCCCAAGGTTCCACAACTTTCATATACTCCATTTGCGATTGAGGATGATGCCATCATAGCATTGACATGTTGTTTGGGTGATTTGGAAGCTTCATAAATATTAGCCATGGCCTTCTCAAACTTCATGTTAATGGAGTCGATATGAACACTTAGTTAAGCACCCAATTGTATTATGGAATCTGCCTCATGCTTTCCTCCTCTAGTGGCCTTTCGTGGTCTACTATATTGGGAATTATGAACCGCCATCTCTTCGATTTTGGCCCATGTTTGATTGTAATCAACCTCGGTGAACCTCCCATTGGACTCCATATTAAGCACATTTCGTGAGTCTTCATATAAGTCGTTCCAAAATTGTTGAACAAGGAACCACTCCCTAAGTCCATGGTGTGGACAAGAGCGGCAAGTGTCCTTAAATCTCTCTCATGCTTCATATAATGATTCCTCATCCCTTTGCTTGAACTCGGTGATTTGGGCTCTCAACATGTTGGTCTTCTCCGGAGGATAGAACTTCTTGTAGAAGGGAAGTGCTAACTTCTTCCATGAATCAATACCAAGGGTAGCTTTGTCTAGGCTCTTCAAACATTGCTTTGCAGCTCCGATCAAGGAAAAAGGAAACAACACCCATCGAATTTGGTCTTGGGTCACTCCGGTTTGAGAGATAGCATCACAATAGTCACAAAAAGTTTCCATGTGTAGATGAAGATCTTCACTAGGCATCCCTCCAAATTGGCTTCTCTCAACTAGTTGTATGAATGCGGATTTGGCAATGAAATTACCGGTTAAGTGAGGTGGTGTTGGAGTACCATTTGGTAGGTTCTCCTCGGTTGGTACGGAATGAGATGAAAATTTAGGCATTGTGGGTTGATTTTGTGGTTGGTTTTGAATTGGGTTCTCCTCTCCTTCTCTTGCAAAAGGGTTGGTAAACACAACACTATCCGATTGGATAACAACGACGTCCACAAGTTCTCCAATACCCAAACTTGTTGAAGCCCCTCTAACGGTTCTTCTAAGATTGGTCAAAGTTCTTTCAATTTCGGGATCAATAGGCAAAGATCTACCTTGTGATCTCCTAGACATGAAAAAAGCAAACAACTAGAAAACAATTAAAACTACCTTGAGGAGTTTGACTTTCCCAAGGTTAAGAAAGACACAACTAAAAACAACAAATGACAACAATTCAATTGAACACCGTCCCGGCAACGGCGCCATTTTTGGTGCGGTTCGAAACTTTGTCGTCTAAGTCAACCAACCAAAACAATATTTATTGTAACACCCGCGAATTTCTCATTTTGACATTTAAAATTAATTTATCCGTTTAATTACTTTATTATATATTTTTGAATTATTTAATTTATTTTAATTTATTTTTAAACGAAGATTTTTATAAAAATAATATTTAAAGGTTTAATTTGTATTAAATTACGTATTTTAGTCGGATAGCATTAATAGCGACAAATAATAGTTTCCCGTCTTAAGTTAATATAGACCCGAGACTTTTTCCCGCCTAGTAAGACCATCACATTTTCATATGTGAGGCTATTTTAATCTCGACCAATCATAAATCAACAACATTATTATTATTATTATTATTATTATTATTTTTTTTTTTTTTTTATTATTATTATTATTATTATTATTATTATTATTATTATTATTATTATTATTATTATTATTATTATTATTATTATTATTATTATTATTATTATTATTATTATTATTATTATTATTATTATTATTATTATTATTATTATTATTATTATTATTATTATTATTATTATTATTATATACTCCCTTTCTCACCATACCGTCCCCACTCTTCCCCTTCTCCTTCCTTTTTCGTTCTTACCTGCAACAACAACAAAACCAACAAGCTGCTAACACCTTCCTCCTTCTGTCACTTCTAAACCCCAGATTTCGCCCTAATTTCTCAACCAAATTCCATAATTTTTGTGCCTTTAGCTTCCCTTCTTCTTCCTCCTTCATTCTAGGTAAGAAAGTCGAGTTCTTGTCAAGTTTCGTTTTTGACCCGTCTTGTAGAAACCGCGGTTCAGCTGAAAAATCGGCTCATTCTTGTGCTGGGTGAAGGACTCGAGGACCCATACGGGAATTCTGGATGACTCACTCGAAGATTGAAGAAAGTTATAAGGTAACGGTGATAGGTTACTCGACAAAATGTCGGGAATCCGTCCTTCCTACTCGTTTTTATCTTTATTTATCGTAAAGCTCAAGTCTTTGTATGTTCCTCATGAATGGAGTTGATTTTGTGTTGATAATGGTCTTTTTACGCGGCTATTTTGGTTGCCTTGGACCCGTCTCAAACTGGATTCGAGTATGGGGGGGAGGATGCCAAGTTCACTATTCTTTCTATGGTTAATAAGTTGTCATGCGTCCCTTCCTGAACTTCTTGGATGAGTTGTGTGTTGGTAAATTGTACTTTAAGCATGTTGTGTTTCCGTCTCACATTTGTCTTCAATTTCCGTCTTCAATTTGGACAAAAAGAGTTGCTGGAACTCTGTTTTGGCACCGGGTATAGGACGGTTTGACTCCCTGTTTTGAGAGCTGTTTGTGCTGTTGGAAGTAGTCGGGTTGAACTTGGTTGAGCTGGTGGGTAACGGGGGACATGCAGTGGACGTAGTTGGGCTGGGCTACTGGCCGGCTGTGGGCTGACGGTGTGGCCACGCCCTGGTTGTGTTGGGGTAGGCATGGGACAAAGTGCACATACTCTACTCCCCGTCTTCTTTTTCCCCTTCTTTTGTTTATTTCTCTTTTTCTTCATTATGGTTGTGTTGGCCCATTGGGCCATTGATAGGACAAGAGTTGGTCATCACACATCCAATCAAACACATTTATAATTCTCAACAAACAACTAGTTAGTGGTTAAGTCGAGGTCGATCCCGGGACGATGTGCTTTGGGTTCTAAGTCTATCTATCTCAATTTATGCTAGTGTCACAATTGATGGGGTTTGTAGTTGTATTCTAAACTAATGAAAGTTACAAAGTAAAGCAAACAATGAACTAAGAAATGTAAACAAATGACTAAAAGCACTAAGATATCATGGGGTCATAGGGTCTTCATGGTGTTGATCATACAAACATGTTTACAAAGTTGTAAGCAATTAATGTTGTAAAGGAACCGAGTTGGTTTATGTCTTACGGTTCATAGGAAGAGTTGGGTCCCGGAGCCGAATCGATTAGATTGTACGACACCTACAAGTCGACTTAATTTCCTCCTATTCAACTTCTATGCATGGTCTAACAAGACTCGAGTTGGTTTATATCTTACAAGCTTGTTGAGTAGATAAGAGATGGGTAAAAATGCAAGGATTCATAGGCTTAGCATTTCATCAAACATAACATGTGCATAGGTTGACATCACAACAAGCAAGCAATTTAATTATGAAAACATATTAGATTAAGCATGATTAATCCCATGTTGGTTTCCCCTAATTACCCACTAATCCTAGTTAAGAGACTACTCACTTATTATCATGGTAAACATGTCATTAATGGTGTCAATCATCACAATAAGTGTAAACATGATAAGAGAATGAGGAAATAAACAATAAAGAGTAAAGGGTAAAAGAATTATACCAACTTAAGATGATCCAAATAATAAAGCAAAGAATAATAGAAGAAACTTGATTGATTGATGAAGAGTTGTCAATTCTTCAATAATAACCCAATAATCTTCAATTACCCAATAATAAACTTGAATAATAAACTTGAACAATAATTAAGGAAAGATTAATATGTAATTTGTGGAAAGATTAAAGAATAATCTATTCTAATCTACTCCTAATCTAATCTAAGAGGAATTTCTAATATGGGAACTTGGTTAAGAGAGCTAGGTAATCTAAGTAGTACAATGGGGTATTTATACTAAAGATTAGGTACAAGAATTAGGGTTACTAATGGCTTAAATGACGATTAAGTCCTTAAAGAATCGCTCCTCTCAAGAAAAGATGCGGGTCTTCTTTTAGCTAGTCTTTCAAAAATATGCGCATCTCGAATGGAGAAAGAAAAGGTCGTGTGGGCCTGTAAGAGAATTCGGGCGTCCAAGGTGTCGGGACGGGCGGATTTCCTGGTGGCTGGACGAGCGGATTGATAGGCTGGATGGGCGGATTGTGGCGTTGTTGGACGGGCGTCCCTCTGGCAAAGACGCTCGGATTCCTCACGTCTTGGACAAGCGTCTTGCCTAGTTGGACGGGCGGATTGTGTCACAGCTTTCTTTTCTTCTTTTCTTCTTCCAATAATCCTCCGGGATTTAGTCGGGGATGCAAGGATTTCTTCATCATTGCCCATCTACTATAATATGTACAAAGGCCTTCTAGTCTTGTCTTCTCTTTGATGCTTGGTCATTAGATTTGATCAATTTAGCTCTATTTTGCCATGAAAATGCAAGGTTTGCACTCCTCTCCTACCCAGGAAACTAAACCTCAAAGAATATGCAAAACAAAGGACTAAAGATAGTAAATGACCTAAATATGCACTAAAAAGCATGGGAACGAGGCTAATTCGGGGACTAAATATGCTCAAATAATGGTCACATCAGCCATGTTGTTGTGGGGTTTCATAATCGGACTTGCACATACTCTCGATATTGGGCCAAACCTATAGGATGGTACACACTCCTTCATAGATGCAATTTCTTCAAACTAGTAAGCCTAGAAGGATACCAATAAATCACCTTCAAGTTGTGTCAAGCTAGGGTACCTTTGTCCTCAATCGTTAAATGCTTTTGTCAAGAATAGACTCCCTATGGTGTTAGAAACACTGGAGGATCGCGGAATTCCTCTTCTTGCCTAGACAAGAAGAAGGCTCGTCCCCTCTCTACCATGCACAAAAGTGGAAACGATGGATAAAGGGATCGATAGTATTTGAGATTCATTTGGGAGTTTGCTTTTGTTGTTGTTTTTCCCCCTAATTTCTTGTGGCATATAACATTTGAGAACAATTTCTTGTCATTTCTTTTGATTTTTGGCATTTCAATACTTGACAACTTTCAACCTTTTGCATTTTCTTTTGAACATTTTCAAAGTCACCCCATATGTAGTGAGGGTGCCTTATATTTGAAGTATAGGAGTTTTCATTTTTGTTACTCCGCTTTTCTTTTGATGCAATTTGCAAACTTTTTCTTTTCTTTTCTTTTCATTTCTTGAACTCAAATTTTGAACAATTTTTGTGCCCATTCCCTTTGATGACAAAATATATGGTAGAATATGGATGAATGATGGTTGCATGGTTTCAAGGGTCACCTTGGAATAAACGGTAGCCAAGGAGTTATCACACCACAAGGTACTCTTGACTAGGCCTTAATCCATGGGCCAAAGGATACTAGCATGACACATCCTAGGGTGTTTTACAAGTATTCTAACAAGCAAAGTCTTAAGAAGAAAAAGTATCTACTAGGGCCTTATATACACTTGTCAAGTTTCCCAAATAGACATTTTCACAAAGTTTTTCTAACATGCGACTACATGCCATGATGCAACTAACATATATACATCCTAATGCATATGCTTCTACCAACTAGTATGCCAAATAATCTAAATGCAAGTCCTAAATTCACATTGTTTATACCGCATCAATCAAAATAAAGCCACATAATCATTAACATAAAGAGGAAAAAGAAGATTGGAAAGATCATACCATGCGGTCTTCAATATTCTCATGTCCCGGATGTGGCGTAGTCAATCAATGTGAACAAGGATGAACAAACACAATATATACAACAATATATACAAGACTACACTACAAAGGAAATGAACATGTTTTTGGATTTTTCAATTTTTCAAATTTTTATGGATTTTGTGTTTATGAAACTAAAGAACATATTTTTGAGATTTTTGGAAATTTTTTCAATTTTTATGCATTTTTGGAATATAAATTCTCATCCCTCACTTTATTTTGGACATTGTCTTCAATGTCCATGTAGGAGTAGGAATGAAAAACAAAGTACATGTTTTTTGGATTTTTAAAGTTTTATGGAAATTGAGGTACAAATGCAATGATATGATGTGAATGAATGCATGCTTTAACTAAATGCAATTCTATATGAGATATATAACAAATGAATGCAATCTAAACTATACTATGTGATGCATGATTTCTAGTAAACTATGGTCACCTATGATCAAACCTCCCCAAACCGATTTAAACACTATTTCTAGTGTAGAAAAGAATAGGATTGGTCATTAGTGACTATGTATGAATGCAACTAACTATATGAGACATGTGAAATATATTACAATGCAACTATACAATATGAACTAACTAATGCGAATGGAATATGAAATATAATACAAATGCAAGCTAAATGTATATGTATATAACTAAATGCAAGTGTAAATGTAATGCAAAGTCAAAGAAAATGGTATCTTACAAATGGTGGTTTGAGGGAGGACTCCACCAAACTCAATCCTTGTTTCCATGGTTATTGATGTTGTCCATGTTGCTTAATGCTCTCAATAACCGGTCAAATGCTTGAGCACAATCTTCAAACAAGCATGAATACGGTTTGTTCCAATTCAATATGAAGCTTGGCCAAAGGAGCTTGACACTTACTCTCTCATTCACCTTGCCCTTGGCACTTGAGTCTTTGCAATGCTTCAAACCAACTACCCCATGATTCTTGTCAACATAAGGTATGAAGTGTGGTTCACTTTTGTCCGGAGACTTTCACTTACCACCTTCTCCTCTAAGTTCGGTGATTATGATAACACTTTGGTTTGTCAATCCTTCCAAAGTAGAAGGAGAATTCTCATAACATTGATGATCAGATACCTTAGGAGTTGAAATTGTGGGTGCCAAATCTCCACAAGCACGTTCATTTGCAAGTTTGTTCTTGAGCTTTTCCACCAAGTACCCTTTATATGATGTTTTGACCTTTTGGAGAAGGTCCACCATATCATCTCCAACAATCATAGGTTCCATGGCGGGTGCGAAAAGATCTTCATGGTCAATAGGAAAGAGACATTCATCTTCCTCATAGAAGCAAACCTCAAACTTCTCAAGGATGGGGTCCTCAAGTGAGGCAATATCACAACTCCATTCCTCTTCTTCATTGCAAGACACATATCCCATATAAGCTTCTTCCATAGGCTAGTCATCATCGCTATCTCCATAAAAATCATAAATAGGGGCTTCACTCCTCTTTATTAACTCTTTCTCTAACACCTGAATGTTCACATCAAAAGTCACTCCCTCATACTCACAAAGGTTAAGAGTATTTGGCTTACTCAACCTCATATCTTCCTCATCAAACACCACACTTTCATACTCACAAGAGCTCAAGAAGATTGGCTCTTCCCACTTGTCATAAAAGCCAACTCCTTCAAACTCGCATTCATGATCTAAGGAATGGTGAGGGGTGATTGCTTGGGATTCTTTCATTTTAGCAATTTGAATCTCCAATTCCTCACCTTGGGTAACAATGCCTTGAAGAACATTGTCCCTCTTTTGGCTCTCCTCTAGCATTTGTTTGAAGAAGTTTTGTTGATCTCCCATCATTTGGAGAATCATATTTTGAATGGGTTCATTTTCTTGTTGTGGGTAAGTGTGAAAATGGTTGTATTGTGGGAATTGAAAGTCATTATGAAGTGGGTATTGAGTGGGTGGTTGTTGTCGATATTGGATGTGGTGATTTTTGTGGGAAAAATTGGGGTAGTAGTTATGATTTTCATTGTTTGAATAGTAAGGTAGGTTTGTGTTGACTTACTTCTCAAACTCCCCATACCCATAGTCATACTCAAAAGATCTACAACATACTCCATATGTCAAGTCTTGAGCCATCATAGCTAAGACAAGGAAACAACTACAAGCATGGAAACTACACAAAAACGGTAAGAACAATCCTTGAGGAAGAAGTACCTCAAGGTGAAAGCAAAATCAAAATAGACAAACAAGTAAGAACTTAATCACATAGCGCCATCCCCGGCAACGGCGCCATTTTGATAGGACAAGAGTTGGTCGTCACACATCCAATCAAATACATTTATAATTCTCAACAAACAACTAGTTAGTGGTTAAGTCGAGGTCGATCCATGGGACGGTGTGCTTTGGGTTCTAAGTCTGTCTATCTCAATTTATGCTAGTGTCACAATTGATGGGGTTTGTAAAGCAAACATTGAACTAATAAATGTAAACAAATGACTAAAAGCACTAGGATGTCATTGGGGCATATGGGATTCATGGTGTTGATCATACAAACATGTTTACAAAGTTGCAAGCAATTAATGTTGTAAAGGAACGAGTTGGTTTATGTCTTACGGTTCATAGGAAGAGTTGGGTCCCGGAGCCGAATCGATTAGATTGTACGACACCTACAAGTCGACTTAATTTCCTCCTATTCAACTTATATGCATGGTCTAACAAGACTCGAGTTGGTTTATATCTTACAAGCTTGTTGAGTAGATAAGAGATGGGTAAAAATGCAAGGATTCATAGGCTTAGCATTTCATCAAACATAACATGTGCATAGGTTGACATCACAACAAGCAAGCAATTTAATTATGAAAACATATTAGATTAAGCATGATTAATCTCATGTTTGTTTCCCCTAATTACCCACTAATCCTAGTTAAGAGACTACTCACTTATTATCATGGTAAACATGTCATTAATGGTGTCAATCATCACAACAAGTGTAAACATGATAAGAGAATGAGGAAATAAACAATAAAGAGTAAAGGGTAAAAGAATTATACCAACTTAAGATGATCCAAATAATAAAGCAAAGAATAATAGAAGAAACTTGATTGATTGATGAAGAGTTGTCAATTCTCCAATAATAACCCAATAATCTTCAATTACCCAATAATAAACTTGAATAATAAACTTGAACAATAACTAAGGAAAGATTAATATGTAATTTGTGGAAAGATTAAAGAATAATCTATTCTAATCTACTACTAATCTAATCTAAGAGGAATTTCTAATATGGGAACTTGGTTAAGAGAGCTAGGTAATCTAAGTAGTACAATGGGGTATTTATACTAAAGATTAGGTACAAGAATTAGGGTTACTAAGGGCTTAAATGACGATTAAGTCCTTGAGGAATCGCTCCTCTCAAGAAAAGATGCGGGTCTCCTTTTAGCTAGTCTTTCAAAAATATGCGCATCTCGAATGGAGAAAGAAAAGGTCGTGTGGGCCTGTAAGAGAATTCGGGCGTCTAAGGTGTCGGGACGGGCGGATTTCCTGGTGGCTGGACGAGCGGATTGATAGGCTGGACGGGCGGATTGTGGCGTTGTTGGACGGGCGTCCCTCTGGCAAAGACGCTCGGATTCCTCACGTCTTGGACGGGCGTCTTGCCTAGTTGGACGGGCGGATTGTGTCACAACTTTCTTTTCTTCTTTTCTTCTTCCAATAATCCTCCGGGATTTAGTCGGGGATGCAAAGATTTCTTCATCATTGCCCATCTACTATAATATGTACAAAGGCCTTCTAGTCTTGTCTTGTCTTCTCTTTGATGCTTGGTCATTAGATTTGATCAATTTAGCTCTATTTTGCCATGAAAATGCAAGGTTTGCACTCCTCTCCTACCAAGGAAATTAAACCTCAAAGAATATGCAAAACAAAGGATTAAAGATAGTAAATGACCCAAATATGCACTAAAAAGCATGGGAACGAGGCTAATTCGGGGACTAAATATGCTCAAATAATGGTCACATCAGCCATGTTGTTGTGGGGTTTCGTAATCGGACTTGCACATACTCTCGATATTGGGCCAAACCTATAGGATGGTATAGGATTATGAATGACCCATTTGTGGTTAGTTACGTTTCATCCCGTAAGTTGCATGACGTAAATTTCTAGCTCATTTCCGCTTGTTATATATATTATTTATTTTATTTAACCGGCATGTATAATTATGAAATGAAATGTTTATTTTATATGTTACAAGTATGAAAAATATTATTATAAATAATTACTTGTAAGAGTCGTATTCTTGTAGAAATGCCATTATACTGTCATAAATGTTTGATATGCCTTTACGCCTCTCTCGTTGGCCGTTCTGCCGAGAGTTGGTTACCATACTCTTTCGACACCTCTCTCTTTGGCCGTTCTGCCGAGAGTTGGATATCTTATTTTATTTACACCTCTCTCGTTGGCCGTTCTGCCGAGAGTTGGATATCTTATTTTATTTACGCCTCTCTCGTTAGCCGTTCTGCCGAGAGTTGGATATCTTATTTTATTTACACCTCTTTCGTTGGCCGTTCTGCCGAGAGTTGGACATCTTATTTTATCTACGCCTCTCTCGTTGGCCGTTCTGCCGAGAGTTCGTTACTATACTCTTTCGACACCTCTCTCGTTGGCCGTTCTGCCGAGAGTTGGATATCTTATTTTATTTACACCTCTCTCGTTGGCCGTTCTGCTGAGAGTTGGATATCTTATTTTATTTACACCTCTCTCGTTGTCCGTTCTGCCGAGAGTTGGATATCTTATTTTATTTACGCCTCTCTCGTTGGTCGTTCTGCTGAGAGTTGGTTACCATACTCTTTCGTCACCTCTCTCGTTGGCCGTTCTGCTGAGAGTTGGATATCTTATTTTATTTACACCTCTCTCGTTGACCGTTCTGCTGAGAGTTGGATATCTTATTTTATTTACACTTCTCTCATTGGCCGTTCTGCCGAGAGTTAGTGAGTCTAAGGGTAGCTAGTAAAGGTCTTGCATAGTCGGATAGTTGCATATGACATACTTCGTAATCAATTGCATTTCATTTATTTACCTTCCTATTTAATTGAGTATGACCATAAATTGCCTAGTTATTATCCTATTGTGTCTTCTCTTATTAATCCGTTATATATATAATCTCGTGTTCTCAAATGTTTCAAGTATCTTAAATGGCTTACCTGTTTTAGTTCTTTGTTATGTCCATTTTGACAATTTGTGGCTGGGAGAACCTTGAGTTACTCCCTACTGACTGTGGCGTTCAGGTTTACATGAATGACAGGTACTAGTTGGTGCATTTATGGGGTGAAGACATGTGTGAGCTAGCGAGCACTTTGGCCTTGTAGTCGGTTTATTAGGATTGCTTAGACTTACCTTTTATCTTTTGTCATTCGAGGGATATATTTTCCCTCACCTTTGACTATCACATTTGTATAAACTTAACTTTATTTCCGCATTCTTTATTTATGTTTTATATTTTAATGAACCCGCGCTTTAAACTTTAAAAGTTTCAAAATTTCCTAAAATTCCGCATTTTATTATTGTATTTTTCTTACCGTTATTGCGGGGGTTCACAGTTGGTATCAGAGCCTTTGTGGCTCCCCATGCACACACGTATACCCAAAACTTAGTTTGAACTTTACCTTAAATAATGAATGAGAGATGGGTAGAAATAAGGACCTAAGTTGGTAGTCTCTTTGTGTATGCTTCGTGGTAGGTTCTAACATGTTTGTTGATTGTCAATTATTTTTGTACCCTTGGATCAATAAGTGTAAGCACCCACGTGAAGATCAGGACTTGGTGCCTATTGCCGAGAATCAAAGATTTGTTCAACCTTTGAAGAATGCTTCTGCTTACTCGGAGATATTCCTCGTTCTTGTGTACCTTGCCTCGTTCTTTTACTTCTTGATGCTTATTGCTTATTCAAAACTCTCTTTTATTTTTCCTTGGAAGTTACTCTTGTACTCCCAATTTGTCTTTGTTCTTTGCTAATCCTCCCTCGACGCCTTTTTGATAGTTCTCTTTATTTTATGGGATGTTAACCTTGGTTGGATAATTTGGCTTTGTAGAGTTTGTTTGTGGTTAACCCATAACCCTGGTTTTGAGAAGTTGTGATGTTGGAAAGACTTAGGTAGTGTGATGAGGCATACTTAGTTATTCTTATACCTAGTTCCTTGATAAAGTGAGTATAATTGATTGGTGGATTCTGTATGTTGAGTGTGAGTTGCCTATGATACTAAGGTTATGGGACTTGGCCTTGTTGTTTATACTTGGAAGTTTGGGTTGAGCTCGAGGCTAGCATCGTCGGTAAACTTTTGTGAGTGTTGTGATGATTACATAAAAACCATGTTAGGCGAGAGTTGTTGCTAGTTATGGAATCTCATTTGGGTATTCACCTTGCGGAATGAGGATTAATAGCCAGAGTTCTTGAGATGTAATTATAAATTGGGATCGATAGATGAGATGAGTTAGATGTTTTGGTTGATTGTCTCGTAATTCGGAGAATGTCACCATCCATGCTTTAGATTTCGAGAGTATAACAAGATCTCTTTGGGATGATAGAATGTGCAAAAGAACTTTGAATTTGGATTTCTGATTAAGGGTTTTACCATTTTGAGAAACTCACAGTTCACACTAGTTGGATATGAGTATAGCTTTGTTAAAAACTTTGACCTTGATCTCGTGAAGGTTGTTTGTAGATGTTTGAGGACTTGGAGTGGTGAAATCACACTTATAGTGAAGTACCTTGTTTCATGGAATAGCTTAGGATGTAGTAACGTAAGTGTCTTGAGGAAATCCTTGGGAGTGATGTGGTTATGAGTTTTGTTGTTAGGAAGTTTTCGGAACCGCTTAGGATGATGTTGTTATTTGAGATTTGAGTATCTGGCGTTTCCTTGTTGTCTGATCTCCCTTTTTCTTTGACCATAAGCGTTACCGTCCATACCTCTCTTACTCGCTTCGTCATGCTCCTCCTTTAAATTTGATGCTGGTAACCTATAAAACTCTATCTTTGACATCCTTGTAGATTCGACTTCAACTCTTACTCCTAGAAAGTTAGTCATAGCTCTTTTGTTAGTTAAGTTTGGATCCTCTTAGCATACTTGGTATTTATGATTTCTAAGTTGTTTTTCATTTTGTACAATTTCTAAACATTTCAAACTACCATTTTTGGTTCGTTGTTAAAAACTTATAGCACTTTTACAAGACTTTACCTATTTTAAGGGTTTGAAAATGAAAATTTGGTTTAGTTCCCTATTTGTTCCTTGAGTATAGACTTCTTTATCATGATTTTGATTGTTATACCCGAGTTGCTTTTTAATTTTGCTCAATTTCTAACTAACTTTGATCTATTTATGATTGATTTGTCAAAGTTTGATGGTTACATTTTCAAGAACTTGACTACTTTATAAGTTTAAAAATGAAACTTTTATTTTTATTTTGGCTTTTGTAAAAAAAAATTGAGTGGATTACCATTTTCAATTGGTTTTAATGTTGATAGGATGTTAGAACTCGTTATTTAAGACGTTTAATAACTTGTTCTCTACTTGTCGGCAAATTAGTTTGTTTTAAACTTGTCTTTGACTTGGAAAGTTAGCGCTCTTGTGTGCACGACAAGAGCAATTTCGTTTCATGAAGGAGACTTATACCTTTGAAAACTCTTCATAAATATTTTGAAAGTATTTTTATTTCGTATTTATGCAAACGATTTGGTACTTTGACCTTATCTTCGATTTGGAGTGTGATGTTCTTGAATGCGCAACGACAACCTTTCCGTTCATTTGACGAGAATCTGGTGCTGTTGGAAAATTCTACTTGAAAATTTTGAAGGAACTTTTAATTTTTACAATAAGTAACCTTTGAATGTTTTGGTTGCTGATTTCAAAATGTCCAGCTTTATTTTTATAACTTTTCACTTCTATTTTCAAGTTTCGAGGACGAAACTTTTTATAAGATGGGGTGATTGTAACACCCGCGAATTTCTCATTTTGACATTTAAAATTAATTTAACCGTTTAATTACTTTATTTTATATTTTTGAATTATTTAATTAAATTAAATTTATTTTTAAACAAGATTTTTATAAAAATAATATTTTAAGGCTTAATTTGTATGAAAATACGTATTTTAGTCGGATAGCATTAATAGCGACAAATAATAGTTTCCCGTCTTAAGTTAATATAGACCCGAGACTTTTTCCCGTCTAGTAAGACCGTCACATTTTCATATGTGAGGCTATTTTAATCTTGATCAATCATAAATCAACAACACTCACCTATTCTCTTATCCTCTTACTTAAACCTTCCTTATTATTATTATTATTATTATTGATATTATTATTGCTATTATTATTATTATTATTATTATTATTATTATTATTATTATTATTATTATTATTTTTATTATTATTATTATTATTATTATTATTATTATTATTATTATTATTATTATTATTATTATTATTATTATTATTATTATTATTATTATTATTATTATTATTATTATTAAGAAAGTCGAGTTCTTGTCAAGCTTCGTTTTTGACCCGTCTTGTAGAAACCGCGGTTCAGTTGAAAAACCGGCTCATTCTTGTGCTAGGTGAAGGACTCGAGGACCAAGACGGGAATTCTGGACGACTCACTCGAAGATTGAAGACGTTATAAGGTAACGGTGATAGGTTACTCGATAAAATGTCGGGAATCCGTCCTTCCTACTCGTTTTTATCTTTATTTATCGTAAAGCTCAAGTCTTTGTATGTTCCTCATCAATGGGGTTGATTTTGTGTTGATAATTGCCTTTTTACGCGGCTGTTTTGGTTGCCTTGGACCCGTCTCAAACTGGATTCGGGTATTGGAGGAGGATACCAAGTTCACTATTCTTTCTATGATTAATAAGTTGCTGCCATATCTGTTTGACGTCCCTTCCTGAACTTCTTGGATGAGTTGTGTGTTGGTAAATTGTACTTTAAGCTTGCTGCGTTTCCGTCTCACCTTTGTCTTCAATTTCCGTCTTCAATTTGGACAAAAAGAGCTGCTGGAACTCTGTTTTGGTACCGGGTATAGGACGGTTTTACTCCCTGTTTTGAGAGGTGTTTGTGCTGTTGGAAGTAGTCGGGTTGAGCTGGTGGGTAACGGGGGACAGGCAGTGGACGTAGCTTGGCTGGGCTTGTGGCCGGCTGTGGGCTGACGGTGTGGCCACGCCTTGGTTGTGCTGGGGTAGTCACGGGACAAAGTGCACATACTCTACTCCCCGTCTTCTTTTTCCCCTTATTTTGTTTCTTTCCTTTTTTCTTCATGATGGTTGTGTTGGCACATTGGGCCATGTTGTTGTGGGGTTTCGTAATCGGACTTGCACATACTCTCGATATTGGGCCAAACCTATAGGATGGTATAAGATTATGAATGACCCATTTGTGGTTAGTTACGTTTCATCTCGTAAGTTGCATGACGTAAATTTCTCATTTCCGCTTGTTATATATTTTATTTATTTTATTTAACCGGCATGTACTATAACACCCCCATACTCCAAGTGCCTTACCAGGACCACTCAGGTATAAGGATGCTACCATCTCGGTTACCCGAGGCAATGATAATCATCAGACAATAACGAAACAACATTTAAATAGTAATACTTTAGTGAAAGGTTACAATCCAAAACCAAATCCAAAATACGAATACAAGTTCTCAAACCAACTGTCTAATCAGCTAACTGGAATGTTTATTAAACTACTAAAGCTACCGCGGAAGACTTCTATCATCAGACGGTGGCACATCCCAGCTATCCCAGTAACTCGACTCATACCTGCTCAATAACTGCTCAACATCCCCGAATGGATCACTACAATTTTTGAAACATTAAACAGGGTCAGTACTAATCACACAATTTATGTAAACAAACAACACAGTAAACAATACAGCTCAAACAGTCACACACAATCACCCACTCCAATCAATCTCCGTCACCGACTGTCCACTGGACCAGCCCTGCCAGTGGGGGACCGCAGCCGTACCCACCAAATCCCCGCTCATCATACCGAGCGATAACCTTGTCCCATTAATTTGCAAATCCCCTCCCGTAGCGGGTTCCACGGAGGGCGAAACTAGGGCGTGAAGCCACTCCCGCAAGTGACTCCACTCAGCCGAGAACGCATCTCGAGAACCAGAGACAAACAATCACAACCATCAAACAACAATCAATTAACAACCGTCTCAATCCGAATACGATAACAATCAACAATTACACAACACCAACAATGCATTATGGGACTAATACTGAGTAGGGAAACCCTACCTGGAAAGTAACACAATCAGACGGTCTCACAGCTGATATAAAAAAGCTTCCTCTACGAATCCTCCTCCTGACATACAAACATATAATCACTGCCAATCACAAAATACAACAAAACTCCCAAATCCCCATATTAGGGTTTAACCAACTTTAACGAAATGCTATAAAAACGGTACGTAGATCTTACCCTCGACGCAAGGATCACAACGGTATAGAGAAAGGTTAAATCCGACCTTCCAAGCTCCGGGATTTGCCAACAATGCGATTGATGCGAAGAACGTAGTTTGATTTCTCTTTTTGAAAGCAATTAGGTTTTAAAAGTGTTTAAAGAAAATTGACGGAAGTAAATATATACTTAATCGCATTATTAACAAAACCCGAGAAATCATCTCCCGTAAACCGGCTACTCGATCGAGTAGCTGAGGTACTCGATCGAGTGCCCCATTACTCGATCGAGTATCAACGTTACTCGATCGAGTACCCAACAGGATAGAAACTATTTTTAAGACGCAACACACCCTTACTCGACAGAGTAAGGCCTACTCGATAGAGTACCCAGAGACTCATAAATCCGTAGTATTACAGTCTTCCCTCCTTAAAAAGAACTTCGTCCCCGAAGTTCAAACCACAACAAAACAAGGACACACACTACAACACTCCCGACTCAACAACCAAAACAAAACTCATAAAACATGTTACTAACCCAAACTCAACCCGACTCAACCACAACAAACATACCGACACAACATAAAAAGGGTATAAAAACTCTTAAAAACTCTTCGCGATCATCTCCTACCCCCCCTAAAAGAAACAAGGTTACATCCCCGTAACCATACATACCTGATCAAAAAGAAAAGGGTAACGATCTCTCATGGCCTCCTCTGCCTCCCATGTAGCTTCCTCAGTCTCGTGGTTAGACAAAGGATCTTAAGCAAAACTGTCTCACCACTCCTAGTCTTCCTAACCTTCCGGTCAAGAATCTGCTTAGGTACCTCAAGATATGATAAGGACTCACTTAGCTCTAAGCTCTCTGCCTCTAACACATGTGACGGGTCACTCACATACTTCCGCAGCTGAGATACATGAAACACATTATGCACTCTCTCTAACGCAGCTGAGATACATGAAACACATTATACATCTCCTCCCATATAAAGCCTCAAACGGTGCCATGCCAATACTAGTGTGATAGCTGTTGTTGTAAGAAAACTCTATCAAGTCCAACCTATGTTCCCAGCTACCACCAAAGTCCATCACACAAGCTCGTAACATATCCTCAAGAGTCTTTATCGTTCTCTCCGTCTGACCGTCTGTTGCAGGATGAAATGCTGTACTCATCTTCAAAGTTGTTCCCAAAGATTCCTGCAACTCTTTCTAAAACCTTGAGATAAATCTCGCATCTCTGTCAGATACTATGTCCTTAGGGACTCCATTTAACTTAAGCATATTCTTCCGATAAGCCATAGCTAATTGTGCTTTAGTCCATGTATCTTTCATTGGCACAAAGTGAGCTGACTTGGTCAGTCGATCCACTATTACCCATATCATGTTGTTACCCTGTTTACTCTTTGGCAAACCCACGATAAAATCCATAGAAATGGATTCCCACTTCCACTCAGGTACCTCTAAAGACTGAATCTTTCCTTGTGGTCCTCGCTGTTCCCCTTCAACTCTCTGGCATGTCAAACAATGGGCCACAAACTCAGTTGTTTCTTTCTTCATCCCAGGCCACCAAAACGTGTTCTTCAAGTCCTTGTACAGCTTGTCACCACATGGATGTACTGAATATGGTGTACAATGTGCCTCTGTCATGATAGTCTTTTTCAGCTCCTCATCATTAGGGACACACCACCTACCATCGAACCTCAAACTACCATCTGTATGAATAGAGAATTGAGACACTGTCCCTTTCTCTACTCCAACTCTCCACTCAACCATCTTAGGATCCAATGCCTGTTTACCTCGAATATCATCATATAGATCAGGCTGTACTGTCAAATCTCCCACGGCATCCCCTCTCTGCATCATATGTATACCAAACTTCCCCACCTCATCTCTCAACCTCATCAAAGATAGAGCTGTACACAAAGAATGTACACTCTTCCTACTCAAAGCATCTGCAACAACATTGGCTTTCCCTTCATGGTAGATAATATCCATGTCATAATCGCCAATCAGCTCCATCCACCTCCTCTGTCTCATGTTCAACTCTTTTTGAGTAAAGATATACTTGAGACTCTTGTGATCCGAAAATACTTTAAAGGTTGCCCCATAAAAGTAATGTCTCCAAATCTTGAGAGCAAACACCACTGCACCCAACTCTAGATTATGTGTAGGGTAGTTCTCCTCATACGGCTTCAATTGCTTAGAAGCATAGGCGATTACCTTACCGTTCTGCATCAACACACATCCCAACCCATTCTTTGAGGCATCTGTATAAACCTCAAAGTTCTCGATCCCTTCAGGCAATGCTAAGATAGGAGATGTGGTCAAACGCTCCTTTAATGATTGGAACGCCGTCTCACAACTCTCATCCCAATGAAACCTGTCCTCTTTCCTCATCAAAGCTGTAATAGGTCTAGCTATCTTGGAGAAATCTTTCACGAACCGTCTGTAGTATCCAGCTAAACCCAAGAAACTCCTGATCTCAGCAACATTCTTTGGTGCTTCCCACTTTGTCACTACCTCAATCTTTGCCGGATCCACAGCCACTCTTTCCTTAGAGATCACATGACCCAGAAAAGCAACTTTCTCTAACCAGAACTCACACTTGGACAGCTTAGCATATAACTCATGCTCCCTCAAAGTCTGCAACACAATCCTCAGATGCTCCTCATGTTCCTCCTTAGTCTTGGAGTAGACTAAGATGTCATCGATAAACACCACCACAAACTTGTCCAAAAATTGTCTGAAGATTCTGTTCATCAAATCCATAAATACAGCCGGTGCATTAGATAACCCAAACGGCATCACCACATACTCATAATGTCCATACCTCGACGTGACAGCTGTCTTTGGTATGTCCACCTCTCTAATATTCACCTGATGGTACCCCGACCTCAAATCAATCTTGGAAAAGACTGATGCACCACTCAACTGATCAAACGGGTCATCTATCCTTGGCAAAGGATACTTGTTCTTCACCGTCACTCGGTTCAGCTCTCTGTAATCTATGCACAACCTCAAACTCCCATCTTTCCTCTTCATAAAAACAACTGGTGCTCCCCATGGCGATACACTAGGTCTAATGTATCCCTTCTCTATCAGATCATCTAACTGTTTCCTAAGCTCCTCCATTTCTTTAGGACCCATCCGGTACGGTGCCTTAGAGATTGGCCCCGTCCCCGGTTTCAACTCAACTGTGAAATCTATCTCCCTCTTCGGTGGCAACCCCGGAATCTCCTCTGGAAAAACATTTGCAAACTCTCCCACCACTGGTATCTGATCAACTGTCAGACTCTCTATCCGGTCATCCCTCACATGGCACAAGATCAAAGGGCATTCCTTCCTCAGATAAGACTTCAAGGTGACAGCTGCAATCAACTTAACTTTGGGTTTGATCACAAACCCACGATAAGACACACTAACACCCTTAGGACCTCTCAAAGACACTCTCTTTTGATGACAGTCTATCTTAGCTTTATACTTTCCCAACCAATCCATCCCGACTATCATCTCAAAACCGTCAAAAGGAAACTCTAGCAAGTATACAGGTAGATCAACTTGCCCAACTATCATAGATACATCTCTAAACAACCTCCCACATGATACAGACTCACTCGAAGGTATAAAAACTTTCTCACTTATAGACTCATATACCCTCAAACCCAACCGTTTAACATGACTCGAAGATACAAACGACTGAGACGCCCCCGAATCAAACAAAACAAAGATATGAATACCGTTGACAAGAAAAGTACCAGTGATAACATGTGCATCATCCTCAGCTGGTTTCTTGTCCATCATGAACAGCTTTCCACTGGACTTCTGTCCACCTCCTTGGACAGTACTGGCTGATGTGGTCGGCTTAGAACCCGACCCTTGATTGTTGTTGTTGTTCGTAGCTGGTTTCTGATAAGAATTACCGCCATTGCGGTTACCTCCACCCTGATAGCTCTGACTTCCTCGGTTAGACCATGACCCAGACGGTCTATTGCTCGCATAACTCGTGCGGGTCCCCGAGAATAGCTCCCCCGAGCCGATCCCTGAAAAGCTCCAGGCATACTCGTGCACTCATGTCTCTTGTGGCCTACACCGCCACGCCATAGCAGAGTCATTCCCCAACTACCACTACTACTCACACGGCCACGCCCAAAGGAAGCCCCAAAGATCAACCCCGACCCGAAGAAAACCCTCTAGCTTGATTGTGGTTGCCTTTCTTATGACTAGATTGGCCACCACCCTCACTCTCAGCCTTTCTTTTCTTAACACCCACTCTCTCCTGAGCCATCTCCACCAACCTCTCAGCTCTCCCAGCCCTCTCATAAGCTTCCTTTACATCAGTAAGGACTCCTACAGGTAGCTTATCCATGATCTTAGGGGTCAACCCCCTCTCAAACCTCAGCGCCAGGTTCTCCTCACTCAAACCCATATCCTCGGCATACCTAGACTTCTCATTAAACTCGCTTGTAGTACTCGGCAAGAATCGACATATCGGATGTCATCTTAAACCCATCAAACTCCTCTCTCGACTTACTCCTCACATGTTCCGCAAATTACAAACTCTTTCCTCATAGCCCTCCGAAACTCTTCCCAAGGTATAACAGGTAAGCCCTGGTTCGCATACATCTCCCTAGCACTCACCTTCACCTTATCCCACCACTCGCCACCGCTTCTTCCCTCGGGTAGTAGAACGCAGCTTGTTCTACTCTCATGTCATCGGGACGGTGAACCAGGTCTAGTATGTTCTCCATCTCACGATGCCAGTTGTCAAGAAGGCTTGGTTCCCCGGTTCCCTTGTACTCTTTTGGGTTAAACCTCTCTATATAAAGGCTGATCTTAGAGTGATCAACCTCCTTATCCTTTCCCACTTTCTTTAAGGCCTCGGTAAGAGCATCCTGATGCTCCAACATCTTAACGATATCATCTATTTTCATGGTCTCAGCTCTCGCATACAAAGCGTTTCTCTTGGGCGGCATCTTGAAACTATATAAGAAAGGGTAGATATAAACATACGCACTAAAACCTCAAAACACGAAAGCGGACTGCCCAGAACACACTCGATCGAGTGCCTAAACCTACTCGATCGAGTGCCCACCATACTTGATCGAGTGCCTCGACATCAGACCCCAAACAAACCTTCTGATCTCTAACATACTCGACCGAGTAGCAAGCTACTCGATCGAGTGACCCCCTACTCGATCGAGTGCCCTATGTACTCGATCGAGTACCCAAAAACCACGATTCTGGTTGTAAAAACGTCAAATACCCACTCGATTGAGTCAGACCCACTCGACCGAGTATCTCACCTACTCGATCGAGTACCCCCTTACTCGATCGAGTCATGCTGACTCGTGTATACTACCCGCATGCTATCTCACATATCCCAACATACTATGCAACTTTATAAACTCGACATATAGTATAGTTAAGCATGCAATTCTACCAAGCATTTCATATGATCAACAAAACAACTATATCATATTATCAAACGCCACATAGTAAACATCCAACATGCTTCTTGTTCAAACAACAGTTCTATATACTTCACCAACCTTTCATTTACAATCTCAACTTCTACTCCAAACATTCAACAATTACAACATACATCACCACATCCACATACAAGCTAACAAGCAACACATTCAACCTTGACATATACCCCCCATGTGACCGGTTCAAAATTGTAAGGCGAGTTCGCGACTTTAGGACGTCTCCCAAGCCTTTGCATTAGCTCCTACAACCTTTACCCCAAGTTCATTTTAATTGACTCCCTATGTTCATTAGAATCATTGGTTACAGGTTTCAGGATCGTCGCTCTGATACCATTTTGTAACACCCCGTACTCCAAGTGCCTTACCAGGACCACTCAGGTATAAGGATGCTACCATCTCGGTTACCCGAGGCAATGATAATCATCAGACAATAACGAAACAACATTTAAATAGTAATACTTTAGTGAAAGGTTACAATCCAAAACCAAATCCAAAATACGAATACAAGTTCTCAAACCAACTGTCTAATCAGCTAACTGGAATGTTTATTAAACTACTAAAGCTACAGCGGAAGACTTCTATCATCAGACGGTGGCACATCCCAGCTATCCCAGTAACTCGACTCATACCTGCTCAATAACTGCTCACCATCCCCGAATGGATCACCACAGTTTTTAAAACATTAAACGGGGTCAGTACTAATCACACAATTTATGTAAACCAACAACGCAGTAAACAATACAGCTCAAACAGTCACACACAATCACCCACTCCAATCAATCTCCATCACCGACTGTCAATTGGACCAGCCCTGCCAGTGCGGGACCGTAGCCGTACCCACCAAATCCCCGCTCATCATACCGAGCGATAACCCTGTCCCATTAATGTGCACATCCTCTTCCGTGGCGGGTTCCACGGAGGGCGAAACTAGGGCGTGAAGCCACTCCCGCAAGTGACTCAACTCAGCCGAGAACGCATCTCGAGAACCAGAGACAAACAATCACAACCATCAAACAACAATCAATCAACAACCGTCTCAATCCGAATACGATAACAATCAACAATTACACAACACCAATAATGCATTATGGGACTAATACTGAGTAGGGAAACCCTACTTGGAAAGTAACACAATCAGACGGTCTCACAGCTGATATCAAAAAGCTTCCTCTACGAATCCTCCTCCTAACATACAAACATATAATCACTACCAATCATAAAATACAACAAAAACCTTAAATCCCCATATTAGGTTTTAACCAACTTTAACGAAATGCTATAAAAACGGTACGTAGATCTTACCCTCCACGTAAGGATCACAACGGTATAAACAAAGGTAAAATCCGACCTTCCAAGCTCCGGAATTTGCCAACAATGCGATTGATGCGAAGAATGTAGTTTGATTTCTCTTTTTGAAAGCAAATAGGTTTTAAAAGTGTTTAAAGAAAAGTGACGAAAGTAAATATATACTTAATCGCATTATTAACCAAACTCGAGAAATCATCCCCCGTAAACTGGCTACTCGATCGAGTAGCTGAGGTACTCGATCGAGTGCCCCCTTACTCGATCGAGTATCAACGTTACTCGATCGAGTACCCAACAGGTCAGAAACTATTTTTAAGACGCAACACACCCTTACTCGAAAGAGTAAGGCCTACTCGATAGAGTACCCAGAGACTCATAAATCCGTAGTATTACATGTACAATTATGAAATGAAATGTTTATTTTAAATGTTACAAGTATGGAAAATATTATTATAAATAATTACTTGTAAGAGTCGTATTCTTGTAGAAATGCCATTATACTGTCATATATGCTTGATATGCCTTTACGCCCTCTCGTTGGCCGTTATGCCGAGAATTGGTTACCATACTCTTTTGACACCTCTCTCGTTGGCAGTTCTGCAAAGAGTTGGATATCTTATTTTATTTACACCTTTCTCGTTGGCCGTTCTGCCGAGAGTTGGATATCTTATTTTATTTACGCCTCTCTCGTTGGCCGTTCTGCCGAGAGTTGGTTACCATACTCTTTTGACACCTCTATCGTTGGTCGTTCTGCCAAGAGTTGGATATCTTATTTTATTTACACCTCTCTCGTTGGCCGTTCTGCCGAGAGTTGGATATCATATTTTATTTACGCCTCTCTCGTTGGCTGTTCTGCCGAGAGTTGGTTACCATACTCTTTCAACACCTCTCTCGTTGGCCGTTTTGCCGAGAGTTGGATATCTTATTTTATTTACACCTCTCTCGTTGGTCGTTCTGCCGAGAGTTGGATATCTTATTTTATTTACACCTCCCTCGTTGGCCGTTCTGCCGAGAGTTAGCGAGTGTAAGGGTAGCTAATAAAGGTCTTGCATAGTCGGATAGTTGCATATGACATACTTCCGTAATCAATTGCATTTCATTTCCTTACCTTCTTATTTAATTGAGTATGACCATAAATTGCCTAGTTATTATCCTATTGTGTCTTCTCTTATTAATCCGTTATATATATAATCTCGTGTTCTCTCATGTTTCAAGTATCTTACATGGCTTACCTGTTTTAGTTCTTTGTGTTGGGATTCAATAATCTCATATGTTAACATATTCATAGTATGATTATTTAATTTAGTCATAAAATTTAATTTAGTCACAAAGTATAAGAAGAAAAATCAATTCTTACATAGATGATTTCAGATAAATGGGCACTAGTAAGTTCACCTTCTTACTAGATCTTGAGCTTTCCAAGATGGAAGAATAAGATTCAAGTTTAGAATCTCTCCTAAGGAATTATACCCAAGAAATACCCTTAATAATTTTAATTAATGTAGGACTAGTATTAATTAAAACAAGCTTAAATTTGACACAAAAATAGTATTTTGTTCTCTTGTATTTCGGTCAAGAGAAGAGGATTTTTATGAGTTTTCTTTCTCTAAAATGTGCCACAAAATGTAGAGAGTTAATAATTTATTCACTAGAAAATAATACATAGAGGTATTGAATAATTATATGAAAAACTTTGGCCATTTCTCATGCTCAAAACCGGTTGGGGGTAGTAATTGAGGCCAATCCATGCACAAATTGCTCTTCTCAAAAGCAATAGGGTTGCATGGCTAAATGTAGAGTATAATCATTGTGTTTCCCTTATTCAAATAATCAACACAATTTAACCTCCAATACTCCCTCCATTTTCGGCACACACACACACATAAAATGGAAGGTCCATTTTATTTTGTCATTTGTCAATTTTGTCATGTATCACATGCTACATGACATGTTACACTATAGTGTATTTTTAACATATTAAAAATCAACATATTAATAAAATATGTCACATACAAAATTTAATTAGTAATTCATGATTACTTGTACCAAAATGGTTTATCGAATTATAAATTACAACGACTTGTATTTATAATAAATTATTCAACCTGTTTCAATTGTTTCGTAAACAATAATTTAATCTAAGTAATAAAACAATTCGATTACTTAGACCGCATCTAATTTAATCGAATTACAATGAGACACGTTAATTTTACTCACAAATTATCCGTCAATTTTAAGCAATTTAATTAACTCGTATCGATATACGATTAATTAAATAATCAATTAAGAGTATTACCCTATAGGTATGACCTCAGGGTATCAACTGATCACCACCGTCGCACGACAGTAATGTCAAACTCTAGCCAGCCAATCATTACCGATATGTGTGGACCAGTTGACTGTAAAATATTACTTTCCCTCATGTATTCTTAAATATGAGATTTAAACATGTGATCATCATGATCGACAATTGTGATCGCATTATTGTCGGGGACACTTACTCCAACAATCTCCCACTTGTCATCGACAAGTTTGCGTCACCAATTCTCTTGTCCTATGACTATCTCCCACCCAATGCAAGGTGTCTTTCGGGTCGTACTTGCAAGTGATCACATCGAGAGTGGTTTCCTCGATCTGGAGAATAACTGATTGACCGGAATTATTTACCAAAGATACCTTCCGAGCGTGGCCACGCATTTCTAGTTCATTACTCCTCGAGTGGCCCTGAGATATTGTTTTAACCCTGACAAAGGGGTGGACAATTTCAATCGCACTATTCCCTTCGACTAGCCACAACTCTTCATAACCCAAAATAAACCCTTTAACCCCATTTACGAAGGTCGTAGGAACATAAATCAAAGTTAGTCTGAAATTGTGCCACCTTGGGCGAACAGTCTTGAGTCAAAAGAATCGACTCATTAGAATACTATAGTAGCTCTTGCCACGACCAGGCTATACAAATTTGCCAGTAGTCTATAAGCGGTCATTAGGCCCGACAAAGTGTTCCTAACAGTCTGCCAATGTGATCGACTAGTCATCTCATATGACTCTATGGCACTTGAACTTGCCATCAATTGGATCACACTCTAGTCACTTCGAGACGTCACCTCATACAAGTGACTATGGGCGAATACCATGTTAATCCGGGTTCACTTTAACGGGGTTCAATATTATTTCTACAACCCGTTTGGATGTAACAAAGTACAAAATGAGTTAATGATAACTCAAACGATAAATGTAGACATTTCATTTGAGTAGTCAATACCATATTACTACTATAGGTCTTACAAGTGTGTTAACACTTGTTGATACAATGAAAGTTTAACACACCATGTGTCTACATGCTCAAACTTTCGAATTGCGATTTCCTTTATTTTCATGTTGTCTCACACAACATGAATCTCACCAAGCACATGTCTAGTCTTCAAACCAGACCTTGGGTCTTTAAACTTGTAACAAACCCTTTTGTTGTTATCACATAACCAGCAATTTGGATTATGGTGGATGATACAACTTGCATTATTCAAGTGTTCCACCAACTCACAATGTACTAGGTGTATGTTTTGTAGGATCCAGCAACAATTGTCAAGATGACAGGTCTGGGACTTCTCACAAATCCTTCCCTTTTAGAAAAAAAATACTAGTTTTGTGTAACTTCTTACCACAACTAAGTATCCTTCCAAATTCTTATTTCTCTCTTATCATAATTGACTTAGGATCTTCATAAATCCTTAAGTGTTTGGAAACTCCGGCATGTGTAACTTCTTATCACATAACTGAGTGTTCTTCCAAACTCTAGAATAACTCATTAGTTCTCCTCGAGAATTCATGACGATTCTTATATGGCTAACCAATGAATCATCATGCTCTAAGCATGTGACTTATTTATGACATGTGCATGATCATTCTATTGGCGAAAACATTAGTGATCTCAATCATGTAGTCAACAGTTCTTAGGTTCAATGAATGAACATGACCTTCTAATGGTAATTCCATCTTCATCGATATGAATAACCTACATATCTTGTTGATTTGATGTGTGCATCTTAGTGCCAATCCAACACCCCATGTTTTAATTGGATTCATCTTAGTCCATATTCATCTAGAATTGAAAACTTAAGTGCTTTATTTATCAAAGATAGTATATGCTCAACATTCTCAAAGAGTAATAAGTTGTAAAATTCATGGAGAATGATTACTCCCACTAAATCTCATGTCTGCAAATAAAATTTTCAAACTCCCACTCAATTCCACATGTTTCACGATTGACCACTCAATCGAAACATTTCATGAATTGAAATCATTTTGCTTTGCTATGTTTTTATGACAAAACCACATATGTTATCAACATATCCTTTCAAAATACCTATTTGGAAAGAGGTTTCGATCTCTAACAATGGAAAGAGACTTTAATCTCTAACTTATTCATTCTTAAAATGAAGGGAAGCAATGTCATTACTAAAAAGTAAAATTCAACATGGAGTTCATATGTCCCTCTCAAAATACTCATTTCGGAAGAAGGTACAACTTGTCCATTTTCATGAAGTTTAGAAATGACTCTAGCATGATTAACCATTAACTTAGATATTTATAGACATCGATATGTCTTTCTATGCAACTCTTAATCATAAATCTCATTTATATTCAAGGATGCATTTTGTTTCATTAGGCTCTTAAGTAAACATTAACGTTGAATCTTTATGTTAAGTTTTTTCATTAGTCATGTTCCTTTAAGTACTTTTTTTTGGTCTCCTCACGTAGTTTTCTTAAGAACATCTTCTTTTGGTCTCCTCACGTAGTAGAACAACTTCTTTTGATTTCCTCACGTAGTTACCTTAAGAACGTCTTCTTTTGGTGTTCTCACGTAGTTACCTTAAGAACATCTTCTTTTGGTTTCCTCACGTAGTTACTATGATTAGAAATGTATACTAAATCTTGTCTCTTACATAGATCTCATCTACTCAAGGCATACAAATCATAGGTATACATAGATCTCATCTACTCAAGGCATACAAATCATAGGTATACTAGACTCAAAGCATTCTTTGTGTCTTAATATTACTCCCACTCTATCTTTAGAATATATACACTAAATATTTAAAAGATAGCTTTTGTGACACAAATGCTGTTTTGGTGAAGAAAGAGAGATATCACATAGATTAATAGACTTATTTATAAAGATTTAATGGGTGTATGTAGGTTATTAAGTTTCCCCTAAGTGAGTTCATTAACTCAATATCACTTTATAATCGACCATTCACAAACTTCAAGTTTATGTACATATAATGAATCTATCATTATAATTGTATATTGGATCAATTTTAAGTAGATATTCATATGTTTCTATGTCAAGCATATAAAGATGAATTTTAGAACAAATAGAAATACGATAAACGTAGTGACTTGGGTTTCAAACCAAGTCACTATTAATCCAAAATTACAACCATTGTTCAAAGGATTAAAACAAATTTCCATGTCAAACAAGGAAATTGAAATAGTTCTAGAAATTCAAAATACAACATGATAATAAAGACAACAAACAAAGCCAAGCTTCATAGGTGGCTACTCCTAGCTCCCTCACGATCTCTCAAGCTTGCTTTTTCTTACCCTTGTTGTTGCTTGGAGGAGGCCCTAATTACAATAAAAAGGGGATACTTTATCACAACTTGTATCAAAATACCAAAGTTGAATTAGAAACATAAAAGAAGGGATAGTCATTTACCTACTGGAGTGATCTTTCCAGATTTGATGTCACCAAGATATTTGGAACAATTCCTCTTCCAATGTCCAATACCATTACAATAATGGCACTTGTCAAGAGGACCCTTCTTGGGTTTGGAAGTGTTACCTTCAAAAGTTCTAGCCTTGGTTTTCATGGGAGCTTGCCTCTTGCTCTTTTTGCCACTCTTCTTGAAGGTTCCCTTGCTCTTATTGCTTATATTGAGCACATCCTTAGCGGAGCTAGCATTTAGCCCCATGTCCCTTTCGGCTTGCACAAGTAGCTTGTGCAACTCTTCAAGGGACACATCCTTGTCTTGCATATTGAAATTCACCCGGAATTGCACATATGCTTTGACTTTGCTTAAGGAATGAAGAATTCTATCAACGATGAGTTCTTTGGGAATTTCAACCTTTTGAATCTTCAAAGTCTCGACATGCTCCAACAATTTGAGCACATGAGGACTAACCTTTTGGCCCTCTTTGAAGTCGAGATCAAAGAACGTCGAGGCCGCCTCATATTGGACGATCCTTGGTGATTTTGAAAACATTGTCACAAGCTTAGAGTAGATTTCATAGGCGGTGCCCATCTTAAAGGCTCTCCTTTGGAGATCCGCCTCCATAGCAAAAATCAACACATTTTTAACTGCGGCGGACTCTTTGTGGTAAGCTTCATAAGCTTCCCTAGTGGCGGCAGTTGACCTAGCATTAGGTTCGGGTGGAGAGGCCTCAATGAGGTAACGAAGCTTGTCGTCACCTTGAGCGGCTAATTTGAGTTGGGCATCCCAATCGGAGAAATTTGACCCATTCTTTTCAAGTTTACATCGATCCATAAAGGATCGGAGCCAAGAAACGTTAGTGAGAGTGTTTGCGTTGGTGTTTGGTGCGGCCATTGGTTATTGAGAAATAAAAGCGGTCTACAAAACAAAATAGAAGGAATAAAAAAAACATTTATCGTTTTAATAATAATACTTGTAAATTATTTAAACAAGTTTTATAGCATTTATCTAGTGACCTCTACCCAACTAAGATAAATGATCCCGAGATCCAAATTCATATTAACTCGGCCACGGTGAGCCGATTCATCCCTTATCAATATAACTCGGTGGATTAACTCTTTAATCGATTCTACTTTTAGAACTCTCGGTCGATAAAATTACTCTAATATTTACTTTTAGCTCGGAACACATGCGACTACGGTCACAAATGCTTCCGTTGAGCTCAATCCTAATTTCGATGTAATAACATTTTACTACCCCACTTCGCCAACGTAACAAGGTTTGTATTACGGTAAAGCCGGCTCAACTCCCTTATGAAATTGGTACTTCATGGGTTCTACTATTTGGTAAGGCTATTTCTCAATTATTAATTTAGCGAGAGGTCATGTCAATTTATTATCTATCACTTTTAAGTGAACTAAAGAGGTTAACTACGATAATTATAATTGACACGGTCGATAACTCGATTAAATAAAATGCTTGTTTGGTTATGGCGATTTAGCGATACATGCAAACATATAAATAAAATGCAAAGCATAAATATAAAGTCCTAGTATGGCCTTCCTAAAATAGTAAATCTTATAAACTATTACAAATTCGGAAACCAACTCCTTTGGTCCCTTGAACTTCGGTCTTGGCACGCATCTCGAGGTAACACCGTCTTCACTGAAACTCCGAGAAATTACAAAATAATGAATAGAATTACATAATTTCCTATTATACATTTGTAATAAAAATTAAAATCTATTAAATTACACAACGGTGATACGAGATCACAATAATTACAACCGAATCGATATTCCCATGCATTTCGGGTAATACCAATTAAAACTAAGGCCATACTAAGTAAAATTACATAATTCAAAAATTACATAAAATGAAAAATATGACAATCATAAATAAAATGCAGCATTATGATATGTATGAACATGCTAAATTTTATGCTAAATCGCCTTTTAAGAGCCAATATCGTATATTTTATCGGTTGTTATCACATAACCAGCAATTTGGATTATGGTGGATGATACAACTTGCATTATTCAAGTGTTACACCAACTCATAATGTACTAGGTGTATGTTTTGTAGGATCCTGCAACAATTGTCAAGATGACAGGTCTGGGACTTCTCACAAATCCTTCCCTTTTAGAAAAAAAATACTAGTTTTGTGTAACTTCTTACCACAACTAAGTATCCTTCCAAATTCTTATTTCTCTCTTATCATAATTGACTTAGGATCTTCATAAATCCTTATGTTTTAGGAAACTCCGGCATGTGTAACTTCTTATCACATAACTGAGTGTTCTTCCAAACTCTAGAATAGCTCATTAGTTCTCCTCGAGAATTCATGACGATTCTTATATGGCTAACCAATGACTCGTCATGATCTAAGCATATGACTTATTTATGACATGTGCATGATCATTCTATTGGCGGAAACATTAGTGATCTCAATCATGTAGTCAACAATTCTTAGGTTCAATGAATGAACACCTTCTAATGGTAATTCCATCTTCATCGATATGAATAACCTACATATCTTGTTGATTTGATGTGTGCATCTTAGTGCCAATCCAACATCCCATGTTTTAATTGGATTCATCTTAGTCCATATTCATCTAGAATTGAAAACTTAAGTGCTTTCTTTATCAAAGATAGTATATGCTCGTCATTCTCAAAGAGTAATAAGTTGTAAAATTCATGGAGAATGATTACTCCCACTAAATCTCATGTCTGCAAATAAAAATTTTCAAACTCCCACTCAATTCCACATGTTTCACGATTGACCACTCAATCGAAACATTTCATGAATTGAAATCATTTTGCTTTGCTATGTTTTTATGACAAAACCACATATGTTATCAACATATCCTTTCAAAATACCTATTTGGAAAGAGGTTTCGATCTCTAACAATGGAAAGAGACTTTAATCTCTAACTTATTCATTCTTAAAATGAAGCGAAGCAATGTCATTACAAAAAAGTAAAATTCAACATGGAGTTCATATGTCCCTCTCAAAATACTCATTTCGGAAGAAGGTACAACTTGTCCATTTTCATGAAGTTTAGAATTGACTCTAGCATGATTAACCATTAACTTCGCTATTTATAGACATCGATATGTCTTTCTATGCAACTCTTAATCATAAATCTCATTTATATTCAAGGATGCATTTTGTTTCATTAGGCTCTTAAGTAAACATTAACGTTGAATCTTTATGTTAAGTTTTTTCATTAGTCATGTTCCTTTAAGTACTTTTTTTTGGTCTCTTCACGTAGTTTCCTTAAGAACATCTTCTTTTGGTCTCCTCACGTAGTAGAACAACTTCTTTTGATTTCCTCACGTAGTTACCTTAAGAACGTCTTCTTTTGGTGTTCTCACGTAGTTACCTTAAGAACATCTTCTTTTGGTTTCCTCACGTAGTTACTATGATTAGAAATGTATACTAAATCTTGTCTCTTACATAGATCTCATCTACTCAAGGCATACAAATCATAGGTATACATAGATCTCATCTACTCAAGGCATACAAATCATAGGTATACTAGACTCAAAGCATTCTTTGTGTCTTAATATTACTCCCACTCTATCTTTAGAATATATACACTAAATATTTAAAAGATAGCTTTTGTGACACAAATGATGTTTTGGTGAAGAAAGAGAGATATCACATAGATTAATAGACTTATTTATAAAGATTTAATGGGTGTATGTAGGTTATTAAGTTTCCCCTAAGTGAGTTCATTAACTCAATATCACTTTATAATCGACCATTCACAAACTTCAAGTTTATGTACATATAATGAATCTATCATTATAATTGTATATTGGATCAATTTTAAGTAGATATTCATATGTTTCTATGTCAAGCATATAAAGATGAATTTTAGAACAATTAGAAATACGATAAACGTAGTGACTTGGGTTTCAAACCAAGTCACTATTAATCCAAAATTACAACCATTATTCAAAGGATTAAAACAAATTTCCATGTCAAACAAGGAAATTGAAATAGTTCTAGAAATTCATAATACAACATGATAATAAAGACAACAAACAAAGCCAAGCTTCATGGGTGGCTACTCCTAGCTCCCTCACGATCTCTCAAGCTTGCTTTTCCTTGCCCTTGTTGTTGCTTGGAGGAGGCCCTAATTACAATAAAAAGGGGATACTTTTTCACAACTTGTATCAAAATACCAAAGTTGAATTAGAAACATAAAAGAAGGGATAGTCATTTACCTACTGGAGTGATCTTTCCAGATTTGATGTCACCAAGATATTTGGAACAATTCATCTTCCAATGTCCAATACCATTACAATAATGGCACTTGTCAAGAGGACCCTTCTTGGGTTTGGAAGTGTTAGCTTCAAAAGTTCTAGCCTTGGTTTTCATGGGAGCTTGCCTCTTGCCCTTTTTGCCACTCTTCTTGAAGGTTCCCTTGCTCTTATTGCTTATATTGAGCATATCGTTAGGGGAGCTAGCATTTAGCCCCATGTCCCTTTCGGCTTGCACAAGTAGCTTGTGTAACTCTTCAAGGGACACATCCTTGTCTTGCATATTGAAATTCACCCGGAATTGCACATATGTTTTGACTTTGCTTAAGGAATGAAGAATTCTATCAACAATGAGTTCTTTGGGAATTTCAACCTTTTGGATCTTGAAAGTCTCGACATGCTCCAACAATTTGAGCACATGAGGACTAACCTTTTGGCCCTCTTTGAAGTCGAGATCAAAGAACGCCGAGGCCGCCTCATATTGGACGATCCTTGGTGATTGTGAAAACATTGTCACAAGCTTAGAGTAGATTTCATAGGCGGTGCCCATCTTAAAGGCTCTCCTTTGGAGATCCGCCTCCATAGAAAAAATCAACACATTTTTAATTGCGGCGGACTCTTTTTGGTAAGCTTCATAAGCTTCCCTAATGGCGGCACTTGACCTAGCATTAGGTTCGGGTGGAGAGGCCTCAATGAGGTAACGAAGCTTGTCGTCACCTTGAGCGACTAATTTGAGTTAGGCATCCCAATCGGAGAAATTTGACCCATTCTTTTCAAGTTTACATCGATCCATAAAGGATCGGAGCCAAGAAACGTTAGTGAGAGTGTTTGCGTTGGTGTTTGGTGCGGCCATTGGTTATTGAGAATAAAAGCGGTCTACAAAACAAAATAGAAGGAATAAAAAAACATTTATCGTTTTAATAATAATACTTGTAAATTATTTAAACAAGTTTTATAGCATTTATCTAGTGACCTCTACCCAACTAAGATAAATGATCCCGAGATCCAAATTCATATTAACTCGGCCACGGTGAGCCGATTCATCCCTTATCAATATAACTCGGTGGATTAACTCTTTAATCGATTCTACTTTTAGAACTCTTGGTCGATAAAATTACTCTAATATTTATTTTTAGCCCGGAACACATGCGACTATGGTCACAAATACTTCCGTTGATCTCAATCCTAATTTCGATGTAATAACATTTTACTACCCCACTTCGCCAACGTAACAAGGTTTGTATTACGGTAAAGCTGGCTCAACTCCCTTATGAAATTGGTACTTCATGGGTTCTACTATTTGGTAAGGCTATTTCTCAATTATTAATTTAGCGAGAGGTCATGTCAATTTATTATCTATCACTTTTAAGTGAACTAAAGAGGTTAACTACGATAATTATAATTGACACGGTCGATAACTCGATTAAATAAAATGCTTGTTTGGTTATGGCGATTTAGCGATACATGCAAACATATAAATAAAATGCAAAGCATAAATATAAAGTCCTAGTATGGCCTTCCTAAAATAGTAAATCTTATAAACTATTACAAATTCGGAAACCAACTCCTTTGGTCCCTTGAACTTCGGTCTTGGCACGCATCTCGAGGTAACACCGTCTTCACTGAAACTCCGAGAAATTACAAAATAATGAATAGAATTACATAATTTCCTATTATACATTTGTAATAAAAATTAAAATCTATTAAATTACAAAACGGTGATACGAGATCACAATAATTACAACCGAATCGATATTCCCATGCATTTCGGGTAATACCAATTAAAACTAAGGCCATACTAAGTAAAATTACATAATTCAAAAATTACATAAAATGAAAATATGACAATCATAAATAAAATGCAGCATTATGATATGTATGAACATGCTAAATTTTATGCTAAATCGCCTTTTAAGAGCCAATATCGTATATTTTATCGGTTTTTATGGATTTACGTGATTTAACTTATTAAAATCACAATAATTACATAAATTCATATTTATGTTCAAGTTAATTACCCTAACCATATTAGGAATCAAACTTAGTCTTCACTAACATTTTGACAATAATTCAACTTGATTTCTTAATATTGTTCACTATGGACCCAAAAATACAATATTATACTATAAACTCCAAATTTAAATTATAAAAATTTCAAATAATTTCAAAATTTGAAATTCAAACTCATGAACATTCTGGAAAAATACCATGACACTCATAATTTTCAAAACTTAGGTTAAAAAGTTCGACAATTTTTCGGGAAAAACATCGTTGCGGTTTGTCGGTTTTATCAAATATGACCATTAAAATATGAGAAAATTAATTTTAATCAACTTTTCACATTTGGATCTGAAATGTGGGATAAAATTCAACATATGACATTTTTCTTTAGTCTTGAAATATGTTTTAGCATTATAGGCTAATTTAAGTCACTATTTATTAAATTTTTACTCAAAAATTCATAAATCATGCATAAGAAGTTCAATTCGTCTAAGAGTTTTACACACACTGAGTAAAAATTCATGTGACAACATATAAAATTTTCATGACCAGATTCGAAATATAACTCATTAACCTAATAAACCCTTAAAATTCAATTTAAATTTATAAAATCCATATATCATGTAAAATACCTTAGTTTTTCATGAAATTTAACATGAAATCAGTAGATAATATATGTGATAACATATCCAAAAATCACTAAAAAATTCAAAATTTAGCTATTTTTCGTACAAAAATGACATTTTCCTCATAAAAATCACATTTTAATGCCAATAATATATAAAATGAACAATAAAATCCATAAATCGTCCCATATGACCTAAAATCCATTTAGGACCAGAAACTTTTAACATGAAAATTATTTCATGATTTATCTTCATAAATCCTAAATAACAAGTTTTATATGTTAACTAATTAACTCGGAAAAACAAACTCGATTTTGCATGCAACAAGCATGTGCTCTGATACCACTTGTTGGGATTCAATAATCTCATATGTTAACATATTCATAGTATGATTATTTAATTTAGTCATAAAATTAAAATGGATATTATGCATGCAAAACTATTACAAAATATAAGAAGAAAAATCAATTCTTACATTGATGATTTTGGATAAATGGGCACTAGTAAGTTCACCTTCTTACTAGATCTTGAACTTTCCAAAATGGAAGAATAAGATTCAAGTTTAGAATCTCTCCTAAGGAATTATACCCAACGAATATCCTTAATAATTTTAATTAATGTAGGACTAGTATTAATTAAAACAAGCTTAAATTTGACACAAAAATAGTATTTTGTTCTCTTGTATTTCGGTCAAGAGAAGAGGATTATTATGAGTTTTCTTTCTCTAAAATGTTTCACAAAATGTAGAGAGTTAATATTTTCTTCACTAGAAAATAATACATAGAGGTAGTGAATAATTATATGAAAAACTTTGGCCATTTCTCATGCTCAAAACCGGTTGGGGGGAGTAATTGAGGCCAATGCATGCACAAATTATTCTTCTCGAAAGCAATAGGGTTGCATGGCTACATGTAGAGTATAATCATTGTGTTTCCCTTATTAAAATAATCAACACAATTTAACCTCCAATACTCCCTCCAATTTCGGCACACACACATAAAATGAAAGGTCCATTTTATTTTGTCATTTGTCAATTTTGTCATGTGTCACATGTTACATGACATGTTACACTATAGTGTATTTTTAACATATTAAAAATCAACATATTAATAAAATATGTCACATACAAAATGTAATTAGTAATTCATGATTACTTGTACCAAAATGGTTTATCGAATTATAAATTACAACGACTTGTATTTATAATAAATTATTCAACCTGTTTCAATTGTTTCGTAAACAATAATTTAATCTAAGTAATAAAACAATTCGATTACTTAGACCGCATCTAATTTAATCGAATTACAATGAGACACGTTAATTTTACTCACAAATTATCCGTCAATTTTAAGCAATTTAATTAACTCGTATCGACATATGATTAATTAAATAATCAATTAAGAGTATTACCCTATAGGTATGACCTCAGGGTATCAACTGATCACCACCGTCGCACGACAGTAATGTCAAACTCTAGCCAGCCAATCATTACCGATATGTGTGGACCAGTTGACTGTAAAATATTACTTTCCCTAATGTATTCTTAAATATGAGATTTAAACATCTGATCATCATGATCGACAATTGTGATCGCATTATTGTCGGGGACACTTACTCCAACACTTTGTTATGTCCATTTTGACAATTTGTGGCTGGGAGAACCTTGAGTTACTCCCCACTGACTGTGGCGTTCATGTTTACATGAATGACAGGTACTAGTTGGTGCATTTATGGGGTGAAGACATGTGTGAGCTGGCGAGCACTTTGGCCTTGTAGTCGGTTTATTAGGATTGCTTAGACATACCTTTTATCTTTTGTCATTCGAGGGATATATTTTCCCTCACCGTTGACTATCACGTTTGTATAAACTTAACTTTATTTCTGCATTCTTTATTTATGTTTTAGATTTTAATGAACCCGCGCTTTAAACTTTAAAAGTTTCAAAATTTTCTAGAATTCCGCATTTTATTATTGTATTTTTCTTACCGTTATTGCGGGAGTTCACATTTATAACTAAACAAACTACTCTTAGTAGAGTGGTAAGTAAAGGTTGGATCCCAAAGGACGGGTATTGAATTAAGTTATCGGTTGTAGAAAGCTATGTCTTAGGGTGTCACAAATTGGGTTGAGATTTGAGGTATCAAGCCAAACTACTATAACAATGAAATGTAAAGAAATGAAAACAAAACAAGCAAGTAAAGTGGGGGTTTGTAAACAATAGATTAAAGCAATAGGGTGTCATGGGTTCATAAGGAATTCATGGTGGTGATCATACAAACATGTTTTCATAGTTGCAAGCAATTTATTGTTGTAGTAGAATCGAGTTAGTTTATATCTTACGATTCATAGGAAGATTTGTGTCCCGGAGCCGAGTCGTCTAGACTGTACAACACTTAAAAGTCGACTTACTTTCTTCCTATTCACTTTTATGCATGGTCTAACAAGACTCGAGTTAGTTTATATCTTAAAAATCTTGTTGAATAGATAAGAGATGTGCAAAATGCAAGGTTTCATAGTCTAGCATTTTATCAAACATAACATGTGCATAGGTTAACACTACAACAATCAAGCAATCATATGATAACATATTAGATTAAGTATGGATCTACCCCCATGTTATAGTTCTTCTAATCCCCCATTAACCCTAGCAAGGAGACTACTCACTCATGACTATGGTAAACATGCTAATGAAGGTGTCAATCATATTAGAAAAGTTAAACATGGTGAATAAGTAAGCTAAATAAATAAGCAAGGGTAAAAGGGATTATACCTACTTTGAGGATGATCCAAATAATAAGCTAAGAATAATAGAAGAACACTTGATGAATGATAAAGAGTTGTCAAGTCTTCAATAAATCCAAATAATCTTCAAATTACCCAAATAAAACTAAGAACACTTGAAGGATTAAAGAGAATTTGAGATTTGATTAATATTGAGATGAGTGATTATAACTTGATTAGTAATATCTAAACTAGATTAAAGCTAAATTAGAACTTGATAAACTTCTCTTTCTTCCCCTAACACAATGAGGTATTTATACTAAGTACAAGTATTAGGGTAACTAATGGCTTAAATGACGATTAAGTCCCTAAGAACATGATTAGTGATTTGTAAGTCCTATAGAGAGTCGTTCGGATTATCATTGAAGCAAACTCGTGCTGCCCAAGGATCCGCTCGACCTGAGCTCGGGACGCTTAGATCGTGGCCTGAGATGCCCGGATTGATGGTGGAGTCGCTCGACCTGGGCTCGGGACGCTCGGATCTTTGCTCAGCTCCTCTTCTTCTTCTTTGACTGCCCAAGGATCCATGAGGATCATTGGTAGGTCGCGGGGCTCCTCATCATTGCCCACTTCTACTTTATTTATTCACTTAGGACTTTAGTAATGGTCTCCCCTTTGATTCTTGGTCATTAGATGCACTCCATTTAGCTCCACTTTGCTCCATAAGTGAAAGGTTATCAATCCTCTCCTACCAAGGACACAAAACCTCAAAGAATATGCAAAGTAGGGAACTAAAGATAAGAAACGACCCTAATAAGCACTAGAAAGCATAGGAACGGGGCTAGTTCGGGGACTAAATGTGCACAAATATGAGTTACATCAGTTTTCGAAATCCAAAAAGTGCGTGTTTTAAAAATCGAGATTTGCAAAGTTTGAAATTGTTGTGGTGCTAAAAACAGTGCGCCGTATCCGAAAACAGTTTTGAAAAAGCTCTCGAAAACGGTGCGTCATTCTTGGGTTTTGAAATGGTCTTGAAAATGGCACGTCATTCTCGGGATTTGAAATGTCCTCGAAAACAGTGCATTGTTCTAGAATTTTGAAATGTCCATTATGTCGGCGCAAAAGTGTTTTGAAACGATTATGAAAAACAAGGTTTTGAAATGTCCATTATGTCGGCGCGAAAGGTGTATTTTTGAAATATTTATGAAAAACCGCGTTTTGAAATCGTTATTACGATGGCATAAAAGGTGAATTAAGCAACGGTCGGAAAAAGATCGAGGTTTGAAATGGCCATTATAACGGCAGAAAACTGTGCTTTTGTGTTTGAAATGGTTATATAAAAAAACGGGTTTTGAAATCATCATTACGACAGCGTAAAAAAAATGATTTGAAACAATTGTAGAAACCGAGTTTTGAAATTACCACTATGATGACGTAAAAGGTTATTTTGAAACGGTCGGCGAAAAAACCGAGGTTTGAAATCGTCATTATGAGGGCGTGAAATATGGCACGGGGTTTGAGACGGTTCGTACAAACCAAGTTTTGAAATCGTCATTACGACGGCATAAAACGGTTGTTTTTGCAACGGTCGGCAAAAGACCGAGGTTTGAAACGGCCATTATAACGGCGCAAAAAGGTGTTTTTGAAACGGTTTTAAAAAAAACGGGTTTAAAAAGTGTCATTACGACGGCATAAAAAGGTTTTTTTTTTGTTGAAACGGTTGTAGAAACCGGGTTTGAAAATGGCCATTACAACGGCATGAAAAGGTTGTTTTTCGTTGAAACGGTTGTAAAAACCGGGTTTAAAAATCGCCATTACGACGGCATGAAAAGTTTTTTTTTGTTGAAACGGTTGTAAAAACCTGGTTTGAAAATCGCCATTACGACGACTTGAAAAAGGGGTTTGCAAAAAGGTGTTTTAAAAGTTTGGAAATGACACGGAAGGACTTATGATCAGGTAGCACATAAGCACTCATAGTTCATTATATTATGCATAATGCTGACACGGGTTTTGGATTAATAAGTGTGGTTACACACCAAGCGATCAAACCCTGATCTTTGAGAGGGATACCAATCCAAACAAAATGTGTTACGTTGGTGCCCTAGCTTCGTTCACGTAGGAAATGAAAGCCCTTTAATAAAACAGAAATGTGTAACGCCAATGGTATGCTTGATGCAATCGGCACTCGAGATGCGGGGATAAGAAAACTCACGTTGACGAGACGAGCCGATTGGTCTGTGGGTCAATATCCGTATACTACCCTTCGAATTAAGGATTATAACGCAACATTTACATGTGAATTATGGTCATGAAACGATAAACATAAAGAAACGACAAAGATTGTAGGAATAACCTTCGGTCCTAGTGCAATAAGGCAATGAGAGATTAAAGCAAATCTCCTCCTAAACGATGCACCCAAGAAGTCCGAGTAATGCCCTTGTGCTAGAGAACAATCCCCTAATTGACTTGCAATATCGAGGGGATTAGTTTTAGTGAATTTGCGTTGGATGAGAGATCCGGAATTTGGGAGGCACAATTCCCAAAAACCCTAATTATTTTTTAAGAATGAATTAGGTTTTTAGTGAAAGGAGAAAGCTCTCCTTATGGTCTCACTCATTCGGCCAAACCGTGGAGAGGGAGCCCATATGGGCTTTTCATTTTCTCTTCACTTAAACTCGTGGTCCGGTCCATAATTTGCTAAGTGTATACGACGCGTTTCATTATAAATCACATTATCGGTTATCGGAATTTAAGGCATCAACTAATAACACGGGTTAGTTGAATTCTTAATACGTGTCCGACACAACAGTATTGTATAATTAATTTGTCCAATATACATAAATCAAATATAAATCGCTTATATTTAATTTTACGAATTAACTGGTTAATCCGCATTAGCCCATGATATTTAATCCGTATTAAATATTATATCTCAACATCACATTTAACTAATTATTAGTCAAATAATCCAGACTAACTGGTTAGTCAAATTTGGCATCTACATGACTGTATTTTCATACCGTCACATCACTCAAAACGTATCCTATAGGTGTGACTTTTAGGGACCAGTTGATCACCGCCATCTGTATGACAATAACGTCAAACTTATCTAGCAAGCCAACCGTTATTGATAAACGTGGATCAACTGATAATAATACAAAGTATACCCTTTGATCCTTTTAGAGATTTATAAGTCCTTGCACTAACTGTTAAGGACACCAACCCCAACATGGTCGATAAAGGTTAGGTTGTGGGCCCGGACAAGGAACTTGACTTATGACCGTAAAATAAATTAATGCACTTTAACCACTCCCTCGTTCGAGTTTCACCCCTAAAGATCACAAAGATACAAGTGTCCTAGTTTTCCCCAGTGAAGTCGCCAATCTGTGGACATAGGCCACCTACCAGTCTGTGGACACCGACCACCTACATGCCAAGCCAATCTGTGGACGTGCAGTGGTCGGAAAGCCACGTTTGGAGGCGTAAAAATGCTTTCGACCGGATCGTTTTAGATCGGTGAAGGTTTCGAATCAAAGCGGAGATGTTCAGAGTCGCAACCAAGCAATTATGGGATGCCTGGAAACCGTTCGAATCCACTTTATACCTTGGTCAATCAAGGCAAAAAGCGGTGCTTGACATAGGTACTAAAGATAAGGACTCGTCCCCCTTTAGCATCCTATCGCTAGAATAACTCTCAAACGCCCTGGATAAGGCCATCCACTATCCAAAGGTTCTGAGTAAGGGGTGAGGGTACGTATTGAGAAGCCCTTTAATCGGATACCCAATCTCGCCCGCTTTAGTGGCCTCTACTTATCGATCGTGGTTGTTTAAGTGCAAAAGTTGATAAAACGGGTAAAATGTATGAATGCGCATCCATAAATTTAAACCTCACATGTGAAAGTTTGCTAAGTCGGTTTGTTTATCTAAATATAAAGTAATTGATGTCGACTTGGATTTAGATTGATTTGCATGTGAAAACGGAAAATAAACATCCATTTACCAAATTCGGATTATGGTGCTTAACACGATCCATTTATTGTTAAAATGAAGGAATAAAAGGATGAATAAGAAAATGTTTAAATGTTTAAAAAAATGTTAACTCGTCAATCTGATCCATGTAGATTTGGGTTAACCGTAATCGGGATCGTCCTAGACAAGTGCTGGAATTAACGAATCGGAATAGTGTCAGGCAGCCCATTAGGGCGCGAGCCAATTGGCGAGGCAACAAGGCTTGTCCAGATTTGAAATACAGGAAACATGAGGTTCCTTGGGGCGCGAGCCATAAGGCAGTCCAAGGGACCTCTCCTGGTTGTTCAAAAGGTTATGAAAAACCGTTGTCGGATTTGCAAGTTTGAAAAGTATAGTTTACAAGTAAAAATGTAAAATGTGTGTGCTTAACCGTTTTACCGTACTCGAATTAAATCGACATGGTATTTATTTTAACCAAGGGTGATATCCGTTATGGTCAAGACAAGAATGAAAATAAAATAAAGAGAAATGTTTGATATGAACTAAATATGTTAAGTTCATTTATTTGTAATTAGTCAATATTGATCATCGTACCCGGATTACACTAACATGGTATAAGGAACCAAGGATAATTATGAATTATGACTAATATGTTTGCAAGTGTAAATAAATGAGAAAAATGGTAAATAAAAGAAAAGAGTATTAAAATACCCTTTAATTTGTAATTAACCAATAATATCATTGAATCACGGAATAAACCGTCATGGTATAAGGAACCAAGGGTGATTTCGGTAATGGTCAAAATATTTGTCATAGAAAATGAATTAAAATGTTAAAGTCGTAAAAAGAGAGAAAGAAAATAAAAGAAAGTATTGAAAGAAGATGAACTCAAACACGTTTGGATTCTGGCCAGAGACCCCATAAGAAGCGCGAGGTTGGTAGTGGTGACTACCAGCCTCTGTCTCCAATCAAAACTCAGTTTTGGCTCAATCAATCCGTATTTTTGATCATGTTATGAATTGTTCATGTTTGTAAAGTCATGAAAACAGTAAAGACATGAAATAAGTGGAATGTTTACATCCTCAAACTTACATGTTATGATGTTTGCGAGGTAGACGGTTTTAGAGACGGTTTTCTCGTTATGCGACTACTCGGGATCAAAGAAGTTTAAAAGAGTGCCTCAAAAAAGTATTTTGTTTTGAAAATATGTTGAAAATATGTTGTTTTAAAACATGTTGATTAATTTTGCGTTGGTCGAATGGGTCGGTCGAATGCACGGCGACGGTACCAAACAAATTTGTAAGGCTTGTGTTTTCAATCGGTAGGTCGAAAACACGTGTCGATTTGTGACTTAGGAAGTCGAGTCTAGAATTTTAAGGGAGAAAGAGGGGGCGATGCTCGCGTGAGTATTATGCTGTGTGAAGGTGGCTATTTATAGAGGATTGTGAGGTGGTAGGTCGCTTGATATTTCTTGGAGGCTAAGGAGGAGGCCTAAAGAGGCGCGAGCCACCTAGTGCCCCAAAGGTGTCCTTTCCTTTTCAATTTGGAAGTGGCCTTTGTTCTAACTAATGTTTTCTTGGTTGTGATTTGTGGTTTTATGTGATTTCTTAGCCGTGTGAGGTTGCTCTTGGGTGTTATTTGGGGTAACTATTTTGTGTGCTTGACTCAGGTTTGACCCGTGTTGAGACGGGATTTGAATTTTGACTCGGTTTTTGGTCCGGTGTCGGTTTAGACTCTAATTAGTGTCATTTTAATGCGAATGTCATGATAAAACCATTTATGGAATTATTTTTTACATTCGAGACTCGGGTTGACTCAGATTGACTCGAGTCGCGGATTTTTGGGTCGGTTTTGGGTCCGAAGACGGTTTTGGGTCTAAATAGTGTTGTTTTAATGCATATGAAGTTAGAAAACCATTTTGAGATCATTTTTCATATCCAAGTAATGCATTAAACCGTCTCATGTATAGCCTATCCACGCACGCATATCAAAAACATGTTATGTCCGAGCATCATCGGGTGGTTTTTGGAAGGTGCAGATACTGGGTATCTACACAAACTCTTGTATTAACTCTCAAATTGTATGTTGAAAACTGAATACAGAGCTCTATATTTATACTAGAATAGCCAACTTAGAGACTCATAAACTAACCAAAAAACGACTTGCCTAAAACTGACCGAAATAGCTTCCTAAACTCGACTCTTACCATTGCACAATTTGTTTTATTTCTATGATTAGGAAATAAACAGTAACTACCTTAAACTTAATAGCTAAAATAACATAATGAAAATAAAAGTAACACGTAATAAAATAACAGCTTTGACTCATTTTTGGTAAGCAACAGAAAAAGACATAGCTAGCTCCTCTACACGATTTGCCACCTCGAAAAACGTGTCTAACCAGCAGCTCATCCAACGGTGTCATCCACCTTTGCCATCTTCGTTTCTCCCTGTGATCATATTTACCAAACTCTAGCACATTTTGAAACCTTCGAAAATGTGAGATATATTTCGAGTAATCAAGACTCCATTTTCATTTTCATTCAATGCTCCTGAATCAGTTAGCATATCATCAATATATAGGACTAGATATATGAATGAATAATTTACATCGTTGTTGTAATACACACAACATTCAGACGGGCACCTATTGTAATCGATTTCTATCATATAGCTAGCAAATTGTTATACCATTGTGAGGGAGACTGTTTTAGCCTATATAGGAAATGTTTTGTAACACCCCCTTCTTACCCGGGCAAGGTAATTAGGAGATGTTACCATCTCGGTTTCCCGAGATGGTAAATCAAAGATACAATCAAGAAACATTTATTGTAAATAACAAATTTAGTGATTACAAACCATGAATGAATAAATAAAAGAATACAACTCATGACTACTATCTATGTTATCTATCAACTATCGAAGTACTCGACTCCAAGTCCAAAGCGCGGCCCAAATCCCGATCACGTCAACAACCAAAACCTGTACTTAACCTGCTTCCCATATGACCGGAAATATCATATGGATTGACACAAGCCACCCTGAAAATAAGTGACAATTACACAGACACACAAACTTCAGTTTCAATAAATAAATAAAGTGTGACACGACTCAAAGTGTATGAGTATGCAACATGATTATAACATGAATGAACAGTTATCAAACAACCACCACCACGGTACTGGGACACACCTAGACATACCGACAACCACACTGGTATTGGGACACGCCCAGACATACCAACAACCACAAACAGGTACCGGGACACGCCCAGACGTACCGGGTCCGGAAGCCAACCGGATTCCTTGTGAGACATCGTGTCTCAACCACACGAGTCCCTCCGTAACTCAAGCCATTAATGTGCACATCCCTCATGGAGTGGGAAGCTCCAAGAGGCGACTTAAGCGTAAGACGGTCTCCCAACCGTCTTACGTCTCCTCAATAACCAAGTAGCACCACCAAACACTCACAACCGTCATATTCTCCAATATACATGACAAATACAATAATGCAAGATACCACACAATATGCCAATTACCGACTTATCAAGTCATCTTAACCAATATCATGTTATAATGCAATTCAACCGACATACTTAGCTCCTTAATAATCCTATTACCCACTAAACATGTTATAATGTAATTACTCTAATTCTATGACACTAATTACAACATTAACCACAACATATGTAATGACCACATTATTGAAACCGATTAGGATTAACCTACCTTTTAGCATTCTTCATAAGAAATCCAAAACCACCAAGCATCCATATCATAAAACCGTCTCATCCTACATAATTCCGTAACAACTATCACAAAGCATTCTACAACAGCTAATACTACTAATTAACCCTTCATTATTACACATTAATTACTCCTAATACTAATTAAAATACTAATCAACATCACCCATGAATATCCCCCAAATTCTAGGGTTTGAGTCTTAAAACGAATTATCCAAATTAAAGAGAAAAAGGTAGTATAATACTCACCAAGTGATAAGGAACAAGAATATGTAATTGAATCTTCCAAATTCTTTTTTTCGGGTGAAATGTTAATATATTATCATTGAACATGAAGAATTACATCACCCTACATGGTAACTTAATACCATATACACATTAGAACTTCCTTTACATGGTCTAGCCAAGAAGAATTAACTTTATGTTTAATCCCTCCCATTCTAGCTAAAACTTTAAGTAGAATATCACTCTTAACACGCTGAAACACTATCCTTGGAAGATCAACAACCTCTTCTAAAACACCCGCGCATTTCATTATATTTTAAATGAATTTTTAAGTGATTTTTATTTAAATAATTATAATTTAACTTATTTTTATAAAATATCGTCATAGTCGTGTAACGGTAGTAATAATATAGATAATGATAATAATATTTTCTGTCTTGAGTTATAGTAGGCTTGAGACGTAATTTCTAGTGGAAATCGACTCATTTAAAGTTGTTGGGCCTAATTTTCCTTATAGGCCTTTTTCCTTCTCCTTTTCTCTTCACAAAACCCTCACATAAACCCTCATCTTCATCTCCTTCACTTAAAATTTCTGAAATTTTACCCTCAAACACACACCATTGTTACACCATCTCCACTCAATCCTAAAATCATCATATCTCACTCAATTCTTCGCCAATTTCGTCCATTCTCGCGTCATTCTCTTCCTCATCTCATTCTCCTTCTTTCTAAGTAAGAAAGATGTCAACTTTCCTCATATTTCAAAATTCTCATCTTATGAGGATGTGAATTCTTAACTTAATTCTTTTATTTTTTGTGTTTAGGGGAAGGTTTAGACAACCCGGAAGAGGATTCTTACATTGTTGATGACTCATTAGAAGATTGAAGTGCATATAAGATAACGGTGATGAGTTACTCGACAAAGTGTCAAATTTGCATGCTTTGGTTGTTAATTTAGCCTTTCAAATGTTAAAATCTGAATTTTGGTTGTGTTTTGCTTAAATTTTGGTTGAATTGTGTTCTCAAATAAATGTCTCACGTGTTTGGTTGAAAGTTTCAATCTTTATTGTCTTACATCCGTAATGGTTGAATTTCCGTCTCAAACACGATGTTTTTCTGAGTTAGAGTCATGCTAGGACATGTAAAAAATTTGTTGTGGAACGATTTTAGTTGGTTTCAAATGGTTTGGGAGTCGTTTTGGTGAATCACGAGTGCAGGGTGTCCCAGCCGGTGGACCGGCCACCGGTACCCCACCCGGCTGGGAGATCCCTGTAAACTTTTCAAGCTTTTTCAAAGTGGCTGTTGTCCCAGCCGGTGGACCGGCCGCCAGTACCCCACCCGACTGGGAAACTCTTGTAAGTTTTCAAGAATTTCCAAAATGCCCGTTGTCCCAGCCGGTGGACCGGCCGCCGGTACCTCACCCGGCTGGGTGTTCACTTTAAGTTTTAGAGGATTTTCGAGATGTAAGTTTTGTCCCAGCCGGTGGACCGGCCGCCAGTACTGCACCCGGCTGGGAGCCCCTGACATTTTCAATTAAAACTTTGTAGTATGGTGTGTGTCCCACCCGGTGGACTGGCCGCCGATGCCCCACCCTGCTGGGAGTCCTTTGATTGTTTTTCTTCACTTGTAACTTCTATTAATAATTTATTTAGTTATGCATCTTTCTCATGATTGGTAATTGGTCAATTTAAGACTTGTTTACGTTATGATCATACAAAATATTATGGCTCTTATTGGTGACTCAAGTGTGACGTTTTACATAGTATGACGACTTGACATTCCCTATTTACCCCTTTCGGACCTTTGGTTACGGTTATGTGTGCCATGTTTCCGAATTGGGTTATCCTGCCGCCTTTCTTCGGACCTTTGGTTATGGTCATGTGTGCCATGTTTCCGATTAGAGGTTACTCGACCTTTGGTTACGGTCTATGTGCCATGTTTGACTCTTGGATGCGGATTGGTTACCGCATGTCGAATCGAGTGATGTCCATCCCGAGAGTATGGATCCAGGTTTAGACTAGGACCGTATTATTATCGTCATCCTACCAGGAGGTTGGAGTCTAGGTCGTCTGTCTTGTCTGCCTATACGTTGTATGTGTCTTACACTTTTGAGTCGAGTCAATATGTGAAAGGATGACTTAATTTATTCTTTTCTCATGTGTGCTCGCTCATTCTTATTTCACTATGCCTACTAATTATGATCTCTTGTTACCTTAAGTATTTACCTTTGTACTTGTTTACTTAATCGAGTTCTTATTTACTTGCCTTTTGATATATTATGGCTGGGAGAACCCTGAGTTACTCCCCATTGACTGTGGCGTTCATGTTTACATGAATGACAGGTTCGTGATGCAGATTATATGGGGAAGACGTGTGGGCTAGCGAGATCTTTGACCCTTGGACTCTATCTATCATTTTGCTAGACTCACCTATCTTTAGATTTATGTTCATTCGTGGGATATCTTTTCCCCAATAAATAGACTTATTTTGTAACCCTAAATTTAATCTAACTATACTTAATTATCATTGTTAGTGATACCTCGCGTTAGACTTCAATAGAAGCCTCAAAAAGTTTTAAAAATCCCGTGTTTTCCGCTACATTTTACTCCCTCCCATCCACTCTTTTCTTCCTTATTTCCTAAAACGGATTATTCAGGTTTTCTTCCCCTTTCCTTTTTAAGAAAGTTTTTATTAATATTATACTCCTACCTCTCTCCACTCATCAAACCCCACCATATCCTTTATTAATATTTAATTCTAATTATTCCTACATCTCTCCAATAACCAAGCATCACCCATCTCCTTTATTAATATTTAATCCTAATCATTCATACCTCTCTCTAATTACCAAACCCCACTCATATCTTTATCAATATTATACTCCCCACCCTTAATCTCCGTGCCCACCTAAAAGAGGAAGAAAAGAGTGGATGGGAGGGAGTACTATTTATTTCCCATGCCTTAACGAAGGGTGCCACACCTTATATTCTACATTTATTGCGAGCCATCCATATGTGGTACACCATACTAGCAAGGCCTTCCACAATAATTTGCTTTCTGAATAAGGACTTACACCTCATATGAATACACCAGTCCACTATCTCTGCTCCCTAAAGATCAATTTGAAGCCACTGTTGCACCAGTTGCAAGAACTGTGCACTGAACAAACATTCACAGTACAGATGAGAGCAAATTTCCACATCATTGCAGCATAGATAACAGGAATCATCAGTCTGAATACCAAATTTAATAAGCCTATCTTTAGTCAAGATTCTTTGCAGCCTGACTAACCGGAAGATAAAAGCTTGCTTAGGCACACTGATTCTATTCCAAATAATAGGATGCCATTGAACTTTACTGCATGTACCTTGAAGCCAAACATACCCTTTCTAAACAGTATAATCTTCCCCATATCCGGTATTGTTGAAAAATCCAGGCTTGAATAAATCTAATCTTCCAAATTCTTCACCCATAGTTATAGATTTGGGATTTAGGGAAGGAGGGATTGTAGAAAGAGGTAGGAGGGGTTTAGAGAGAAAGAATTAGGGTTTGGAAATGGTGAAAATCATAAAATAGGGTATATATATGTCAAGGGACATCAATAGAAAAGCCCACGCGTGAAAACTCAGCGGTTCCCGCAGCACTCGGTCGAGTGACGTATCCACTTAGTTGAGTAAACCTCCACTCGATCGAGTGACCTACGAATCAGGAGCCTTAACGAAATTGCATACTCACTCGGTCCCTCACTCGGTTGAGTGAGGTTTACTCGATCGAATACTCGGCCATTCTACCGAGTACTAGCTCTAGAATTTACGAGGTATTACAATCTTCCTTGCTTAAAAGGAACTGCGTCCCCGAATTTCACCTCACTTTCTCTTTTCCTCCAATCTCATTATTGATCCTTATGTACTCTCTCTCGCCTCACATGCTTGTCAACCATATACACTCTTTCTAATTATCACTCTCACATCAAAGTTCTTTGTTCCACTCTCATTGCTTTCTCACATTCCGTACTCTTCCTCTTTTCTTAATTTCCGAATTGTTACATTCACTCTCCCTAAAAGAAAACTTCGTCCCGAAGTTCAACTGTCAAACCTCATAGTGTGCTCTCATACGTTCATTACTAAATTCCACAAATGATTATGTTTCAGGTTCAACACTCGCTTTTATTCATTGTAAATCCGTAATCAAACCTCATGTAGTTATAATTCCATTGATATAATCCCCCATCTCCAAGCCTGTAACACCCCCATTTATTCAGGAGCCTTTAGCTAGACATCCTAAGTAAATGAGAGCGTTACCATCTCGGTTTCCCGAGGTAGTGAGTAACAAAGTCCAACTCACCAAAGAACTTTAAATTAAAACTTAATGATTACATGATTATTACAACTTAACCAACTAAAACTTAATATAAAATACAATACACCTCACAGCGGAAATAAATAAAGTGATATAATTATTCTAAGTGATCTAGACTTCAACTATGGTCCAAGTCGAGCTCTCATCCCAATGCTCCCGAGTCAGCTAATCTTTAGTACCTGTCAAATCTGCTCCCCATAAAACGGTTCACCGCAGGTGTTCACGAATACACTGTCAACCACGAGGTTGAGTAGGAATAAATACTAACAACAAGACATACGATAACAATCCAATTTCCTTTTTACATTGCACAACTCCCTGACAACGTGCTCCTCCCTTTTACTTAGCACACTTCAGCCGAGCTATACTCGTTACACTAATCATCCCGCCAATCCCTGGCCGGGACAGCCTCAACCCGAAGGTAAGTAAACACAAACTACATTACCAAAGGTAATGTCTGCCTCAACATATAGTTGAGTAATATCCACCCGATGGCCTGCGGACCAATCTGGGGCCTGCCTCGAGTAAATACGATAAAATATCGTCTGCCAGAATAAATCTGAAATACGTCACCCGAAGGCTCTTACCATGACGTCTGCCATTATAACCGCAATAATAATCTACATCACCACGAAGGGATGTCTGCCAGTATTAAACTGAATAACCAATGCAATAACAGTAACTCTCTCATGACTAATCCAACCAACATATACAATATAATTCTCCCTTTCAACAATTTCAATGATATCAACCAACACAATTCTCATATGATCAATTCACTTTAATATAAATCATCCAACAAACATTATCGAGTAAAAGTTGAGTAGGATTTATCCCTACCTCGAAAGCAAATACTCCAAACGGTGCAATCCAAGCTAATTAAATAATATATTCCCTTACAAGATCGTCACCTAGCAAATATAATAATAAATATACCATCACTAATAATTCTAATTATATAAATTATAAACAATTAAAATAATTTTGTATCTTACTTATTCATTAATTAATTAAGTAATTAATTATAATTTATTATATTAATTATGTGCTCGTATAAATCATTACGTAAAACCCGTCTTAAATAATTAAATCCACCAATTCCCACAATCCCAAGTCAACCCGTATAACACCCCTAAACACCTCACGGTGACCCGTCACAATACACCTGCAACACCCATGTAAAAGCCCTTAAACCACCACCAATCCCGACACCAACACCTCCACCAAACACCCCCACCATGAGCTCCCTCTGCCGCCAACACCACCACGCCATTGCCACCATCACTAACCGCCACACACAACCGCTACACCACGCCCTAACACCCCTCAACAACTAGCAATACCCAACAACAACTCAACATACAACATTAACCCACACCACCAACACGACAACACCATCCCAACTGACAACCACCACACGCGCCACCAGTAACCACTCTCTCTCAGCCACCATACACAGCCACACTAACCTCCCTAACCACGGCCTCACCATTACAAGCTACACACACAACCGAAAACCCGACACACTCCCCTGTTTTTCCCCTCTTTTAACGCAACTCCGGTCACCCACCACCCTAACCACCACCCCAGACCATCCTACAACCACCACTATCACCGACTAACCCCCACGAACCCAACCAGCTGAGGCTCGAGTCAAATAAGTCACGGGTAGGTGTATAAAACCGGTTTTATGCGTAAACGACAACCACCCTTTTCCCGCAACTCCGGCCAAGTAACCACCCAAGTCATCGCCAATACACATCCCTGACCACCCACGGTGGTCGACAAAACCTTAGCTTATACCCTAACCTACTCCCAGGTCAAGACGAGTCAATACGGGTTCAAAAAATTATATAAAACGCATAAGCCAACCACCAACCAAAACCCCCTTAGAACTCCCCTTTCCCGCCGGTCAAAGGTGGTCAACGGAGGGTCCGGTCACTCCCTGGTATCCCACGGTCAAGGTCACGGTCTCGGGTCAGTCGACGGTTCTCTAATTAATGAGTTATATTAGTCTTAAGGTGAGTATGTTATGAGATGATTAGAAAATTACCTTGTGACGATCTCACAGCTGCTAGTTCTTTATTCTCTTTTCACCTTTTCTCTTACGTGAATCACTTCTGTTTTTATGATGAATAAGGTCTATTGTTGTAGGTTGTCGTCTACTTATATAGGTAGGTTAAGGTTATATGGAAATCAATTAGGAAAAAAATATGTAATTACCATATTATTATTATTATTATTATTATTATTATTTTTTTTTTTTATTATTATAAAATGCGCGCAGCTTTCATTATAATAAAAACAAAATGTTTACATGAAATTGGTGGGGAGCCGAGAGACAATCTGGGCTCCCACACCCTTAGCAATAGTAAAGCTAATACGAGTAAAAATGTAAGCGGCTACCCGAGCCCCAGCATCCTGAGATACCGAGAATTTCTGGATCCGCTTGAGCAAAGCAACAGCATCCGAACTCAACTCCCCGAGTGAAGAGAAAGAGAAAGGTAGGAAACCATAACCCGCTACCGCGCACAAATCCCCATACTTAGCACACTTTCGCTGAGCAAAGATTGGCCGACAACCCGCCCGACACAAAATCGCCAACCCGAGTCGAGTCAAAGGTGAAGAACCCGTCAGGTCGACGCACACATCACGCCCCCTGTCCCAAGAATAAAGCAATAAATCCGCAGGACGAAGAGAGCCAACATGCCCATCAACCAAACCGATATCAACCTCCTTCCCCGCAGAAATACCAGATCTATAGCAGATGTCGAAGAGAGTGTCCCGGACAAGGTTATGCCGATGTTTAACGCCCACAAGATCAGACAAGAAACAGCGTGGTCCCCAAAAACATCCCCAAAAAAAACCCGAGAGCAAGCGGACGGGGCCTAGATACCGAGAATAACGGAACACCCGGACGGTACCCCAAAGACACTACGGTAAGTCCTCCCGTTCATAGTCTGCCCCAACCCTGAGATAGGAACCGCACGCAACCAATCAGAGGAGTGAGAACCCTGTTGAGACTGCCATAGAGCGATCTGGCGAGGTGTCAAAGAAAAAACAGACTCTGAGGCAGTAGCAACCGTCGTGAAATAAATGTCTGCCAATTTCTTCATAAGTTTGGGGGCAGCAATTTCACTAGGGCGACCTAATATATCGAACCTGTAGTTGCGATAAACACCGTGCGGCATCATCAAAAGCGGGGCCAGCACTACAACACGAGAAGGGCCGAGGAGCTTAGCCTCGCAAACCAAGAGACCGCAAGCGGGACGCAATAAAAGCATAGAACAAAACATCTCCGGCCGCATAAACACCAAGGCCACCCGGATGAAAAGGGAATGTAGCAAGGTGCCACCGCCAATCCCCAAAACCCGCCCTGACGCGGAATAATACGTTCCAAGCTAGAACGCAGAGCGGCATCAAAAGGAAGATGGACAGACCCAAAAACACTAGGGGAGCAAGTACGAAGAGAGAAGTAAAGCTTAGATATACCAGTACAAGCTCGAAGAAGAAGCAACTCACACTGCGGGTCCTCAATCCTCGCAACCAAGTCCATCAGCTCAATGGTCTTAGTTACTCTCGTCGCCACAATCTCACCGCTAAAATCGGGACAAGTCTTGTGTCCTCCCAAAACAAGAACACCGCGCAATGGCCGAGAAATAGAAGTGGGAAAACCCCGGAAGCGAGCTCGTGTGATCCTCAACAGCCAAAAGACCTCCGTCTTGGAGACATTTAGGTGTAAACCAAAACGAGGGCCATCCAACCTAATCAAGTCCAACACCTTCCCCACCTCCAAAGTATCTCCCACAATGGTGCCATCATCTAAGTACCATGCCTGCAAAGTGAGGTCAAAAGTGTCCCGGATCTTGCAAACCAAGGGATGCAAAACCAACACGAAAAGCAAAGGCCCCAACGGATCACCCCGCTGAACACCCCGACAAGACCACAAGCAAGTGCTCCTTATAAAAAGGCGGGCCGGGCTGGAATAACAAAACTCCACCCAACGGGAAAGAGCCGGCACCGACGTCGGACCTCCCAAGCATGGTCGAACGGTCAACAAGGTTGAACGCATTCTGAAATCAACCAAAGAACATGGAAAGCCCCACCTGTTCCCCCGAGCCTCAATGAGCCGATTCAAGGCATGCAAGATAGCCTCTCCTCCACCGGACACACCCACCCCCGAATCAAGCCCATCAAAATAAGAAGATAAAGACGGGACAACCATAGAAGCACCAACCTTAGAGACAAGCCGTCTCCGGACCGTACCGACAAAGAATAGACGAACTCCACCACCCGGTTTAACGAGTGGTGTGAGAGAGAGCGCCGGCAATGTACTCACCCAGAGGAAGAGGGCACCGACCCTCAAGAAAAAGATTAACCACCCTAGCAATAGAAGTGATCAAATCATCGGAGATAGCCACAAAGCAGCGCCACTCAAACAAATCCCATAAGGTGTCGAGCACGAAAACCATCCCTCCCATAAGAAGTACCACGAGGGAAGCTCCGAATCATATCCAAGACCACCGCGGAAGAGGAAACCAGAGGATGATGATCCCCAGACAGAGGAGGCAATGAAGGAGGCGGGGCGACAGGATGCTTCTCACGCAGGGCCACGAGAGTGGCATCGGAGTAGGGGCGACCCCAGGAAGAAAGCACTCGTGACAAAGAAGATATAATGGCCATCGATATCTTCCGCCGCATCAAGGCGAGGTTAAGGTCACTCAACTCGAGATCCTCATCCACAGAAAAAGAAGAAGGACCCTCATCAAAGCACTCCTGTAACAACTGCAAACCCCCCCCAGGTGTCCCCCAAGCAAGAATAGCCCTGGCAATACTCTCCTCCTGATGCTGACGCTGAATAGCAGACCGACACTCATGATTACTCCGAGGAGCGAAAGTCCTGAGCAAACAAAGAGGTAAAGCAAGCAAACGAACCCAGCGGGAGAGATCACTAGGGGCATCAAACACCGCATCCAAGGCCCCTTTCAAAGCCCGAGCAAACCCAAGACGGCACTTAGGAGGAATAGATTTCACGGTCACGAAGGCCCAAAGACAAAGAAACGATCCAACGAAGATATAGACCACCGAACGAGCTCCACACTATCATCAGAAGAAACCGAAGTAGAAGGAGCCAAAGGTCTCGGAATACCATGAATATGGAAGGTGTAAATGCCATCAACACACTCCGGATGCTCCACAATATCACCCCGATTATGCCGACATCTAGCACCAAGAGTATGGGTCATAAAACACACCCCACACAACCAGAACCCCATCCGTCTCAAAGAACTCTCGGCATTGGAATAAACAGTCAAACTATTAGAAAGAGTCTGCCGCGTAAGGTCCAACGCCCCGTCATGATAATGTCGGTCCTGCAAATGTTTCTTCCAAGCTGCCTTAGTAAGGCCCTTACCGAAACCATCCCGACACCCATGAAGGCCCGAAAAAGGACAATGGTACCGTACAAGCTCGGGCATGAAGGAACACACCACCAGCCTGCAAGAAAAACTATAGAGCCACCAAGCAACCACCTGAGCGGAAACCACTTAACAGACAAACACTCAAGCAGCAAAGAGCTCCAAAAATAATGTACCCGCTGCTACTAACAACCAAATGGGCAGCCACGCTGACCACCAATACACCACGTAGGTTATCAATAATCAACGTAACGAAAACCAACACGGCCACAAAAGAAACCAAGAAGGAACCCAAACTCCAACACAACCGTATCCTGTATCACCCACACAACAACCCAGCAGCAGCTAGAGGTGGCCGGTGACCGGAGACCAAAGAGCAGCAACAAACAGCAGCACGGGAAGAAGAAAAGAGAAGAAACGCATAAAAGAAAAACCCTACGGTGAAAGAAAAACCCTATGGTGAAAGCAAGAGAAACTCACCGGAGAGAGGGAGGGCAGTCGTCAGCCACCACGTCAACGACCGGCGACGTGAGGTCTGAAGGTCCAACAGTGGTGGCACAGGCGTACAAGTCACAGACAGCCGACAAACACCCTGATGACGATAACCGCACTCGATCTGACAGTTGCCCCTCGCCGGAATCAACCACCAAAAACCTTCCCCTGACCGGCGACGTGAGGTCTAAAGGTCGACGTAGGGCGGATATTGATGGCTAACAGCGGCAACACGACGGAAACCCAAACCCTAAAACGCAGAACTGCCCTAAACCGCGAAAAACCGAACACCACAACCAACAACCCAACGCCGAGGATCAAACGCCGATGGTGTGCAGGTGTTTAAGGTGGCGGCAGTAGGTGGTAGCGGCAGGGGCAATAACGGCAGAGTAGGGCAAAAGGATCGCAGTGCAATCGCACGTTCTCTCCTCTCTCCTCACTATTATTATTATTATTATTATTATTATTATTATTATTATTATTATTATTATTATTATTATTATTATTATTGGTTAAAATGTAAGTATATTAAGAAAAATAACCGGACAAAGTCATTTACAAAGCGGATCGGTTAAGGATCAAAAAGACCCATTAACCCGTCATCCGCACAAAACCAAACCTTCAGACCCCAGATAGAACCTCCCTATATTGGGAGCAACAAAACCAGATCAAACTAATCTGCAAAACCAAAAGACGCCATCTCTATCCTTCCTCTACACCCTCCTTCCATTTTGATCAGTGTAAAAACCGTTCATCATACCACTTTTGATCCTTTATTGCCAGAGGAAACTTTATCCTTGCCTGGATCCGGGACCTTATCTCCTTCACCACCCTTGTCGCTGCTGTCTCCGGCCTCTCCAAAATTATTATTATTATTATTATTATTATTATTATTATTATTATTATTATTATTATTATTATTATTATTATTATTATTATTATTATTATTATTATTATTATTATTATTATTATTATTATTATTATTATTATTATTATTACTATACTAATGTTATTCGAGTAGTTCCCAAGCACACCACCCAGAAAGACACGGTCCAATACTCAAGCCCAACTCTGTCTTTGCTTTCTTATTTTATTCACTTAATTACCGTCTCAACACAACTATTATTATAAATACGATTATTACTAATTAATTAATTATTTGAATTACATAAATTATTCACTTATCAACCTTTATAATTACGGGGTATTACAAAGCCTCCCAAAGGTCAAGTGTCGGGTCAAAGCCACGGTTCCAATCTATAATCCCATAAATAACTCCCAACTCATGTTGGTTATGTATACTTATCTATCGCGGGGTATAACTCGATTATTACTATGTATCAATATCACATCAAATCTCATACATTAACATGTATGCACATCAATCACGAATATGCGGACTCCATGCAACAATTAAACAATGTCAAATTACTCGTATTGTGACTCAACCATGAACAACACTTCCATTTCCGGACATCATGCCACGCCTATACCGCGTCAAATACACCACATGATCACACATGTGCTACCATATCCATTCTCATCCATCATCAATACTTCCGTCCATACGGAAGACCGCAATCACAATCATGCAAAAGATCACTATGCAACACATAACTGCATTTTTCATCTTACTTTTACACAATAAAATAAACTCACGTTGATTAACACATATCAAACAAGATTATCATATCATTTCTATCATCAATCCACTCATGTCGAATCAACGATTTCCATTACTTGCAAAATGCCACACCATATAATCAAACGTAAAACATTCACAAAATATCACCCGTGTAAGGTCAACATGCTTATTCAAACACAAGTCAACTAATATAACTATAATACCTCAGATATTTGAGCTGTTGGGTACTCTATCGAGTAGGAATTACTCTGTCAAGTAAGTCAGTGATGGATTATGGAGTACATTCTGCTTTGTAGGGACTCGATCGATTAGGGGAAACTCGATCGAGTAGGTGGTACTCGATCGAGTACGTTAGTTACTCGATCGAGTAAGTCGTGTTTTATGGTTTTTCGGCCGGGTTTGATAGTACAACGAGGAGAGGTATTTAAGGCTCTTTCGACAGTTCTTTTACTTTTACTTTCACTTTTCTAAACCTTGCACAAAAGAAAAACAAGACATTCAATCCTCCTCTCTCTTTGCTATCAAATCAAGGCTAGGGTTGTCGGATTTCTGAGATCGTCATACCTTTGTGATCGTCATCGTTTGGGTAAGATTTCTATTTCGTTTTTATGTCAAATAGTTAAATGTTTGTTTAAACTCTAATTTGGGTGATTTGGGGGTTTTGGATAGAAATCAGATTATGATGTATAGTTGTTGATTATTGTTGTAGGTGACGATATGGTACTCTTGAACAATTGTATGTTTGGCTACAGTTATAGCGGATTGCGAAAAAGATAGGGTTTTCCCTACTCGGCCGACTGTATAATTAATTTAAGATGTGGTGATTGCATTATTGGCATGATTAATATTATTATGATAATTGTTTATCTTGGAATTTGGCATATCGTATTGTATTGTGAATTGGTTGTAATTGTATGTGGTTCACGAGGTGCGCCCTTGGCTGAGTGAAGTCATTTGCGGGAATGGCTTCACGCCCTTGTTCTGCCCCTTGTGGTTCCCGTCACAAGGGGGTGTGCACATTAATGGTCATGGGTTATTCTCTCTACGATTTTGAGTGGGGCTTAGGTGGCAAGGTGTAGACACCTCATTTTTGCACCTCCTGCGAACCACCCAGTGATGATTGGGCCGCATGTTTGATTATGCGGAGCGATTTATGACATTTCGTAAGTTTTTCAACATGTGATAGTTTAAAAAGTCGAGTCAACCTCATGGTCGTCATTTAGGTGTCATTACGGTCGTTTTGACAGTAATTATAGTACATTTGGAGTCCGGGTCAAAAACCGTTTCCATTTTCTAAAATCGTCTAAAACCCGAGTCGGAATGTTCTGGAATTTTCCAGAGTAATATTCCTAAATTTTATCTTTTATCACGGAAATATCTACCTTGCGGAATAAGGAAGCTCACATCTTCCCTAATTCCTAAAATCAATTTCGGAAATCTTTCTTGCTGAGGAGGAAACTGCTCAAGAGAAAACGCAGCAGGTGTTGCGCCTCTTGGAAAGGTCGCATTTCCTGCTGCGCCTCTTCCTGGTCTGCTTTTTCTCCAGTTTCCAGATTTCCTCCGGATTCCTTTCCTACTTTTACCCTTACCATAATTCCTCCGTGTGATTAGTATAAATAGAGGCCACCGCCTCACATATCACGCGACTGTCTGCCCCTTCTCTACTCCCTTTGCATTCTAAGACCGCGCTCTTGCTTTTCGACGCCTACGTGCTTGATCGATCGACCACATAAGCTCAGATGCTTCTAGGTACCAGTCACGTTTGCATGACCGGCCAATTTGACCACTACACAATCAATTAAATTAATCTTTTAAAATCGTTTTTCAAGGGCACTTTCATATTTGCATAGATCGAGTCGAGTTACCACTAAAAAACCGATTTTAGTTAAATCTCGCGATGCTAACATGTAAGTCTGAGGGTGTAAATCTCATCTTTTAATCTTGTATTTTTATTGTTGTATTTTATTTTACGAGTTTACATCATATTAATGCCAAGACATAAAATTATTTCATAAAATACAAGTTTTTAAACTTTTTTATCAAAATTGTCCAGATCAGACAGGCGAAGAAAACGCAGTGTCTGATGCGCCTTCTGGAATAGTCGCAGCGTTTGTTGCGCCTCTTCCACAGGCTGCTCTCAGCTGCTTTGTTTTCTCTTCCTATCGGGTTCGTTCCTCTTTCGTTTCTTTTCAATTCTTTTCTTTCTTCTTTTGATTAATCTACATCTTTTCAAATGTTTTCATCAAATTATTTCACCTTTCAACTTAATTTAATTATTTTCTTGACCCTTTTATTTTCCGAGTCAGTTTAAATCGCTAGTCTTCAATATTAGTGGGTTTATTCCATCTCATAATTAAATTCGGGTTTTAGAGGCTTGATAATCCATATTTGGTCTCTTAAAATTCAATATTTGTAAATTAAAGTTTCTGTTATGCTTTATTTCAATCCTTAAGTCTTCAAATTATTTTCTAATCGTCTTATAATCATTAGTAATCAATATTAATTGGGTTGAGACGGTTTTTGTACATCAAATTCATTCTTAATATTTATCATTCGGGTTTAATCATTAACATGTAAATAAAATCAATTTTTATAATCAATCAACTGTAACGACCAACCGAGCCTGACTTTCGCAGTCATAACCCATCCCGAAACTAACGGAGTGGGTGATGCGCCTCATCTAGAGGACGCACCCATTGATGCGCCTGTTCTAGGCTGGCTTCTGCCTCTGAACTCATTCTTATTTTAACGTAGTGTATATATTAATCGACTATTATTCGTATTATCACCTATTTAGCTATATTTTAAGTCTTTCAATTTATTTTTGTCAATTTTAATTTATTTCCTTATTTTCCAATTTTCCTTATTTTACAAATTTCCTTATTTTCTAATTTTCCTTTTCTTTTATTTCTTTATTTCCCCAATTTCCTTTTCTTATTTATTTCCTTTTTCTATTTATTTTCTTTTCTTTTAAATTTTCTTTTCTTTTATTTCTTTCCTAAATCTCGTCGTTGGCATTTATATGATGTACATTCAGTTGTAAATTATATTTTATTCTTTTGTATGCATATTCACATGTAATTAATCTAATTTCCACTTCGACCTTCAATTGGGTGCTAAATTGTTTGTCACCCGACATAGTCTAAATTCTCACATGCTAGGATTAAAACGTTGGATGTTGCATTGCATGCATACAATTGACAACATATCAAGTATAAACAACTTTCCTGATCATTAGTAGAGGCCGCTATCGAGGGGGGCGGGATTAGGTGTTCAAATAAACGAGCTTCCTAATACGCACCCTCACCCCTTACTCAAGATCTCTGTGAACATCCGTGTTCATTGGCATCACGAGAGTCATTCTAGACATAGAATGCTAAGGGTAACGAATTTCTTAGTGTTCATGTCACTATTTTGTGTCTTGACATAACATGAAGTATTCGAACGGTTCCAGCTTTCCATAAAAATTGGTGGCGACTCCACAAATGTAAGCTTGTCAAACCTTTCACCGGTTTGAATGCCTTTCAAATCGGTAACGGCCTATGATGTGCCTCGGCCGCGCACCGGAGTTCCGTGGGAGAAGTACCGTTGCCTCGAAACCAACACGCGGGTACGCGCGGCGCGGCTGGTTGTGTCCACACAAGGCTGCGGTCCCCATTGGCGGTGTGGAATATCTGTTGCGATGGGTATTCTGGCAGGACAACATACTTTAGTGTGTAGTCAGGTGATAGGTGATGAACTGGTGTTTGGAGGAATGTGTTTGGATTGATTGGATGCGTACTGTTTTTTTATTATCTTGATTATTCAGTTAACTGACCCCGTTTCAATGTTTTGAAAACTGTGGTAATCCATTTGGGAGATGTTGAGCAGTTGATTAGCAGGTGTGCATTTGGATAGCTCGCGGGATCTAGCTGGGATGGAGTCATCACTGATTTTGGAGTCTTTAGTCTTCCGCTGGAACAGTTGTTTTAATTTTGGTTTTGGTTTGACAGTTGTATAGTTTTAAATAGTTAAACTTTAAATAATGTTCTTTTATGGTCACTTGTGATATAATTTACCTCGGGCAACCGAGATGGTAGGATTCCCATGTGCTAGGGTGGTCTTGGTAAGGCACCTTGGTGTGTGAGAGTGTTACAATAACCGCAAAATAAAGGTACACACTCAACATTTGTTTGAATAACAACAAAACAAGGATCAAAGCAGACCACTCGGTCGAGTGTAGGAAGCTACTCGGCCAAGTAGGCGACCACTCGGTCAAGTGCATGGTGCACTCGGTCGAGTGTCACCTGGGCAGAATATTTTCATTCTCAACTCGGTTCCAAACTTTCTATTCCATCACATAAATGCTAATAGACTCCGATGATGACTAACATACCATCAAATAACCAAATTTAGGCATAACTCTTGGCCCTATGGCCATCGTCATTACACAATTAAGATAAAACTTACATCCGAGACATACTATAGACACAAACATACTATATCATAGTTCTTTTCGCAACCGTTCTATTTTCTCCCCATACCCGGCGACGGTATCACCATACCGTCATAAACAACCACAATAGTCACATTGGTAGCCACAACACTTATACTATCTCATGGACACAGCCCTAACCACTCGTTACTCTCAAGGAATAATAACAACATCATCACCCAAATGGACACTACCACAAGATCGTGATGTATACTGTGGACGCTTTTCCAGATGTAATGAGGCAGGTTTACAAACAACATCTATACTACCACTCATAGGATCAAGTCTCACATCACCATTTTCACACTTATACACACCTACTCCAATTAAACGGCTACACTCTATAACACGACTGATCGATTACCTCGACAATATGATTAAACCGTCAAGCATTACATGACACACCCTTACACTCATGACCGCTAAAACCAAACTTAATAATACTAAATCTACTATCATTTATCTCAATTATCTGCCAAACAAAGTTTCCAAGTCATGCTCAATAACAATATCCTTTAACATGCAATTCAAACCTCGTTCACTATCCATAAGTTCAAACATTTAACGAATATCCAACCTAGATTACACTTCACTCACTATCCACAAATTGCCTCATATAATCAACTTTCTCAACTCAAGACACATTACATAAGCTAAAGTCACTTTCTTATACTCCTAATTTTCACGGTAAATTATACACAAAGTCACCAATATCACCGCTTAACATAAAAGATTCCTTCCTCAAAAGTCAATAACCATGCTACGTTCTCATATCTCTAAATTTTCATATTCTATGTTGCCAACACATACTCTTACATCACTCATTTTCATTCATAATTCCCTTACTCACAATACCCACATTACCACTTTATCGAATCCAATTTAATCACTAACAACCATTTCCACAATTTAGACCAATAACATCCTTATCCATCAAATAATTCTCTCTCTTTCACAAAATCATACACCTATCTACTTACGCGGCTCAAATCCACATCAAATGAACAAACTCAAATTAATCCCAATAAAACAAATATTTCACATTCATAACTCTCAAAATATAACATCATTCATCACACATTATTAGAACTTGCCCAATTATCCTAACAATCTCGCTGACTCACCCTCGTTTCACATCTTCTCAATCACAACCACGGGTGCCTACACGTCTTCACTCATCAAAACTATATAATCCACAAGGTGAATCAAGCAAAATAGCACATTATTAACAAGGAACATAACACAACAAAACAAGGAAACCATGCTCTAAGTACAAAATTTAAAAGTTAATCATGTACACCACGGTGCAAATTTGAAGGCAAGATTTTCGATTTAAAACAATACATGACATTATTAACAAACATTGCAACACTACGAAACAATGAAACTACGTTTTAAATATAAAATTTTAAAACTTAATCTTATACACCATGATATATAAAAAAACGTAATTTATTTTCGCAGTACATTTTTTTACTCAATTCAATACATTTTACCTACTTTTTCCATTTGCATACCCCTACCTAACAACAAACCCAATTCTCTCCCTACCAATTTTCTCCCTTACTAACCCTATAATCACTCAATTTAAACAAAGTTCTTCGATTATAGATGATAATTTGTATATACAACGAGTTTTTAATTCGTTAATTTCATAATTATGATTCAAATTAATTAGTTTCTTTCATTTTGTTAGATTTTTATTTGATTTAGGGTTAATAATTAAAAATTAAATTACTGTTCACATTTGGTGGGAGTGGCCCTGGCCGCGTGGTCGGCGGACGGTAGAGGAAAAACGGTGTAAGCGGAGGCTTCCGGCGGCGTTAGGGCGAGGTTTCAGGTGGTGGTATAGGGAGATTGGAAGGGGCGGGTGTGGGTTTAATTAAGCGCGAAAATGTAGTTAAGGGCAGGCTGTGGTCGTCATCACTCTTCGACAGTAGCTGGCGGTGGGAAGGGAAAAGGGTGGTCGCGCGAAGGAGAAATGGCGGTGGGAGGTGGTCAATGGTGGTGAAGGCTGGTAGATAGTTGTGGTGGCAGATGATGGTTTTGTGAGTTTGATTAAGATTTTTTTTTTCTTTTTCTTTTTCAATGCAATACATAGTACTTGAGAAATAAGGAGGGTAAAATGGTCAAGAGTGTACTGTAATGAGTAAAATACGTACTGCGAAAATCTGTAATACTGCGGTTTTATGAGTCTCTGGTACTCTATCGAGTGGGACTTACTCTGTCGAGTAAGGGTGTGTTGCGTTTTAAAATAGTTTCTGACATGTTGGGTACTCGATCGAGTAACCTTGATACTCGATCGAGTAGGAGGCACTCGATCGAGTATGTCAGCTACTCAATCTAGTAGCCGGTTTACGGGGGGATGATTTGTCGGGTTTTGTTAATAATGCGATTTAATATATAATGACTTCCGTCACTTTCTTTAAACACTTTTACAAACCTAATTACTTTCAAAAGAGAAAACAAACTACGTTCTTCGCATCAATCGCATTATTGGTAAATCCCGGAGCTTGGAAGGTCGGAATTCGTCTTTCTTTATACCTTTGTGATCCTTGCGTCGAGGGTAAGATCTACGTACTGTTTTTATGGTAATTCGCTAAAGTTAATTTAACCTTAACTTAGGAATTTGGGGGTTTTGTTGTATTTCTTGATTGGTATTAATTGTATGATTGTATGTTAGGAGGAGGATTCGTAGAAGAGGCCTTTTGATAACAGCTGTTGAGACCGTCTGATTGTGTTGCTTTCCAGGTAGAGTTTCCCTACTCAGTATTAGTCCCATAATGCGTTGTGGTGTTTTGTGATTGTTGAATATTATCATACTCGTATTGTGACGGTTGTTGGATCTGGTTGTTGATAGTAGTTGTGATTGTTTGTATCTGTCTGTGTTCTTTGGGGCGCGTCCCTGGCTGAGTGGGGTCACTTGCGGGAGTGGCTTCATGCCCATTATTTGCCTTCTGTGGAACCCGCCACAGAAGGGATGTGCACATTAAAGAATTTGGGTTTATCGCTCGACCGAGATGAGCGGGGATTTGGTGGGTACGGTTGCGGTCCCCCACTGGCGGCGTGGAGTGACCTGTTGCGATGGGCACTCTGGCAGGGCTACACACTTTAGTGTGTAGGCAGGAATGTGGAGTTGGGATTGGAGTTCGGAGTATATCTGTGATGGTTGAGCTGTTTGTTTACTGTGTTGTTGGTTTATATAAATTGTGTGATTAGTACTGACCCCGTTTATTGTTTTAAAAACTGTGATGATCCATTCGGGATGGTGAGCAGCTTTGAGCGGTATGAGTCGAGTTACATGGGATAGCTGGGATGTGCCACTTTCAGATGATATAGTCTTCCGCTGTAGCCTGAGTAGTTTATTAAACATTTCATTTAGTTGAGTAGACAGTTGGTTTTGAGAACATGTAACCGTATTTTTAGTATTTGGTTTTGGATTGTATCTCATTCACTAAAGTTATACTATTTAAATGCTGTTTCGTTATTGTCTTATGATTATCATTGCTTCGGGCAACCGAGATGGTAGCATCCTTATACCTGAGTGGTCCTGGTAAGGCACTTGTAGTATGGGGGTGTTACAAAATGGTATCAGAGCGACGATCCTGAAACCTGTAAGCAATGAATCTAATGAACATAGGGAGTCAATTAAAATGAACCCGGGGAAAAGGTTGTAGGAGCTAATGCAAAGGCTTGGGAGACGTCCTAAAGTCGCGAACTCGCCCTACAATTTTGAACCGGTCACATGGGGGGTATATGTCAAGGTCGTATGTGATGTTTGTTAGCTTGTATGTGAATGTGACGATATATGTTGTGAATTGTTGGATTTTGGGAGTAGAAGATTGAAATTGTGAATGAAAGGTTGGTGAAGTATATAAATATGTTGTTTGAATAAGAAGCATGATGGTTGTTTATTATGTGGCATTTGATAACATGAAGTAGTGTAATTGTTAATCATATGAGGAGTTGTGTAGAATTGCATGCTTAGCTATATTATAATGTTGAGTTTATAAAGTTGCATAGTATGTTGGAATATGAAAGATAACATGCGGGTAGTATATACGAGTCAGCATGACTCGATCGAGTAGGGGGTACTCGATCGAGTAGGTGAGGTACTCGGTCGAGTAGGTCTGACTCGATCGAGTGGGTATTTGACGTTTTTACAACCAGAATCGTGTTTTTGGGTACTCGATCGAGTACATAGGGCACTCGATCGAGTAGGGGGTCACTCGATCGAGTGGTTGTGCTACTCGGTCGAGTATGTTAGAGATCAGAAGGTCTGTTTTGGGTCTGATGTCGGGGCACTCGATCGAGTATAGTGGGCACTCGATCGAGTAGCCTCTACTCGATCGAGTAGGTTTAGGCACTCGATCGAGTGTGTTCTGGGTAGTCTGCTTTCTTGTTTTGAGGTTTTGGTACGTATGTTTATATCTACCCTTTCTTATATAGTTTCAAGATGCCGCCCAAGAGAAACACTTTGTATGCGAGAGCTGAGAACATGAACATCGACGATGTAGTTAAGATGTTGGAGCATCAAGATGCTCTTACGGAGGCCCTAAAGAGAGTGGGAAAGGATAAGGAGGTTGATCACTCTAAGATCAGCCTTTATATAGCAAGTTTTAACCCAAAAGAGTACAAGGGGACCGGGGAGCCTAACCTTCTTGACAACTGGTATCGTGAGATGGAGAACATACTGGAACTTGTACACTGTCCTGATGAGATGAGAGTAGAACAAGCTGCGTTCTACCTGAGGGAAGCAGCTGGTGAGTGGTGGGACAAGGTGAAGGTGAGTGCTAGAGAGATGTACACGAAGCAGGGCTTACCTGCTATACCTTGGGAGGAGTTTCGGAGGGCTTTGAGGAAAGAGTTTGTGCCTGAGCATGTGAGGAGTAAGCTGAGGGAGGAGTTTGATGGGTTTAGGATGACATCTGATATGTCAGTGGCTGAGTACTACAAGCAGTTTAATGAGAAGTCTAGGTTTGTTGAGGACATGGGTTTGAGTGAGGAGAACCTAGCGCTGAGGTTTGAGAGGGGGTTGACTCCCAAGATCATGGATAAGTTACCCGTGGGAGTCCTTACTGATGTTAAGGAAGCTTATGAGAGGGCTGGGAGAGCTGAGAGGTTGGTGGAGATGGCTCAGGAGAGAGTAATTGAGAAAAGAAAGGCTGAGAGTGAAGGTGGTGGCCAATCTAGTCACAAGAAAGGCAACCACAATCAGGCTAGAGCGTTTTCTTCTGGGTCAGGGTTCAGTGCTGGGGCTTCCTTTGGGCGTGGCCGTATGAGTGGTAGTGGTAGTTGGGGAATGACCTGCTATGGCTGGGATGTTGAGCAGTTGTTAAGCAGGTATGAGTCGAGTTACATGGGATAGCTGGGATGTGCCACTTTCAGATGATAGAGTCTTCCGCTGTAGCCTGAGTAGTTTATTAAACATTTCATTTAGTTGAGTAGACAGTTGGTTTTGAGAACATGTAACCGTATTTTTGGTATTTGGTTTTGGATTGTATCTCATTCACTAAAGTTATACTATTTAAATGCTGTTTCGTTATTGTCTTATCATTATCATTGCCTCGGGCAACCGAGATGGTAGCATCCTTATGCCTGAGTGGTCCTGGTATGGCACTTGGAGTATGGGGGTGTTACAAAATCAGCACCCATAAAAAAAATGCTGGGTTTAAAGTAAGATTCTCGATTTAAGGCAATATATAGCAGTGTCAACCAAATCAAACTCTTATTACGCAATTAAACCAAAGAAACTTTAAAACACAAATTTTAAAATTTTAAGGCCATGCCTAGCATCTTCAAACAACATGTGAATCTTTATACATAACTGATAAAGAATGAAGTATGAAAATCAAATTATTCGGTATAAATAACCTACATGTCTAAACTCAGGGCGATTTCTAAAGCAGAACTTCGATATTAATGCAACACAATGCAACATCAACAAGAACGAAGTACCAAGTAACAATTAAATCATGCTTTGAGTGAAAAATAAAATAAAATAAAATCGTTCGTATCTATTTATTTGAGAATTCAAAATTTTGGCACCATGTAAGATGAAATTTTGATTCAAGATGATACATGTCATTACTAGCTAAGTTTTAAACGCGAAAATAAATCAAAATTCAAATACGAACGTCAAAGCTTCGAAAAAAAATTTAAAGCAAAAAATTTCAAGGCAAAATCTCAATGTACGACAAGACTTTGCAATAACAACCAAATCTTAGTCTTTGTCAACAATTAACCATGCAACATACACAAAATCAAATCATTGATTCAAAAACACACATTTTCGAGTTCTTAAAAAAAATTGGGCAAAATTCAACATAAAGATTTCATATTTGACATCATAAATGATGTAAAAAAGGTGATTAATGACATGAATCAAACCAAACATGAAATTAAGTGACAACTTTGAAGGGAATAACGTGGATTTAAACGAAACCAAATTGGAATAAATTAAGACTACTCACATTGTTTAATTAAGAAGAATTAAAGAACAAAATGGAGTAAAAAGCTTAAGTCCAAGCAACAATCATTAGCAATGGAGTTTCAGAAAAATTTAAAGAGATTTTTGGTATTTTGGTGTGAGAAATGATGAACAAATGCAAGAAATGAGGTAATAATGCAATTTTAGCGAAATTCAAAACCCAGAAATTGGCACTCGGTCGAGTGACTCATTTCCAGAAATTTTCAAGTTTCTGAAAATTGATCAACTCGGTTGAGTGGAAGGATTCACTTGGTCGAGTGACTGGTACTCGGTCGAGTACTAGCTCGCACTCGGTTGGGTGCCACTCTATGGTTTGCAATTTTCGACTAAGAATTAATATTCTTATACTAACGACTACTTTACCAACAACTATTACAAATCACACTCTAACTATAGCATTAGTGAATCCAATATAGATGTGGTACCACATTATTCTTTTCATCCAATTTTCACATATTAACATGTACCAAATGAATAACTACACCATGTAAAAATCCTATCAACCATGCAAATTACGGCTTCAAAATTCATCATACTCAAACACGTAACACTCATACAGATGAATGCATTTCACATGAAACAATCCCCTACTCGCATCACAAAGTAAACATTTCCATTTCATCCTTTCAACTATCATATATTATCATTCACCACCCAACCTCTATATCATGCCAGATGTTCAACAAAACTATAATACAAGTATATTCATGCAACATTTCACTTCAAGTTTCCTAGCTCATAACCACCCACATAGTGACCAATCGAAATAATTGTTGGAGCTTGTGTCCTCCACAAATTAGTGTGATAACATTTGTAAATCTCTTACAGGTTCACAAGAGTATACTTCGTATATTTAATCAGTTGATTAACGTTTACCTAATAACGGTTGGCTTGCTAGAAAGTTTGACGTTATTATCATACAGATGGCGGTGATCAACTGGTCCCTAAAGGTCACACCTATAGGATGTGTTTGAGAGATGTGGTTATAGAAATATGATCACATTGATGCCCAATATGACTAAACAGTTAGTCAATGTGTTGATGAGACAATTATTTAATGAAGATTAAATAATATTAGTTGAGACGAATTAACTGTGAATTCGTAAATTAAATATAATAAGTTATATTTAATTAAATGTATGTAATGTTAGCTTGGACGAATTAATCTGTTAACTCGTAATTAAATGTAATCGGTTATATTTAATATCAACAAGTTGAATGTGTCATAGTGGTAATAGTGAGGGTACACAAACCAAGAGGTCATGGGTTCGATCCTCACTAGATGACAATTTAACACTTTTTATACATTTTTGGATTAACCGAAAATAAGGAAATATACTCCTTATTTCGGTCAAATGGGCCGAAAATTAAAAGAAGATAATCTACCCTAATTAGCTCCATATACACGGTTTATAGGGGGTGAGGGTGATTATCATTCTAACCTAATTTTTCTACTCATTGCTTTTGCCTCTTCTCATCAAATAAAACACAAAAACCTAAATTTTACAGAAAATTTTAGATCGATTTCTAGCATAATCAATAGGGCATATCTCATATCGTCTTGGGTGCAACTGATAGGCGAATATCTACTTTGATATTGTTCTTAGGCCGTATTTGCTAGGACCGAAGGTTATTTCTGAATCTTCTTCTTTTGTTTATGTATTTTATTTTATGACTAGTGATCGTCATCATAAAATTCGTTATAATCCTTAATTATTAGGGAAGTATACAGATTATTTCCCACAAGTGGTATCAGAGCCGAGGCCACGAATTTTAATTTTGATGATTTTCATAAAATTGTTTGTAAACAATTATTAGGGTTTGCGAGAAAAAAAATGTAATCGGTTGGATTTTTTTTTTAGCCGTGGAATTTTTTTTCCGTTTCCGTTACTGTTCACGGATGAACAGTAATTTAAAAATATATATATATATATATATATATTCTGTTTTTTTCTTTCGGTTTCTCCTGAAAAACCGATTAAAGTTTTTTTGCGGCTGTTTTTGTTTATGCCGATTTGAAAAGCGTCCTAGAAAAGAAAGTTTTTTTCTTATTCTTACCGTTCACGCTACTGGTCATTCTCACGAGGCACTTATAAAAAAAAATTTGTTTGTTACGGGTTTTACGAAAAAACCATGAGAAGAAAGAAAAAAAAAAAAAACGGCTGTTTTGTTTTTCCTCTTGGTTTTGCCGAGAAAAGATAAAAAAAAAAAAAAAAAAATTCGTTTACATTCGTTCACGAGTGATGAATTCAAAAAAAAAATTCTTTTTTTTTTTCGTTTTGTCGAGACTATAAAAAAAAGTGGTTTTTATTTTTGTTTTGTTTTGGCAAATTAATTATTGTGAAGCGGTTCATAATTATTAGATACCTAATTATTTTAAAGAAGTTTAAAATATTGATGGATTAAATTCATATTACAAGTTTAATATGAATTAAGATTAAAATTAATGCGATTAATTGAGGAATTGTCACTTAATTTGATCAATTAAATAGGTGGTTTGGAAAATTAATCTACATAATTAAAGAATTATGTCTTGCATATTTAATTTTTTTTAGTTGATGCTTTTCTTTTGTTGAATGAATCGTTGAATGAATTTATTTACGTATTTTTGCAATCGGTTGTAATTTGTAATACTTAGTGTGGCCTTAGTTAATTATGTTTTCGTAATGAAGGAAACATAATTTTTATGTAATTATGAGATCTCGTATCTCCTTTTATTTTTCCTTTAGTTTTTGGGTTTTGAAATTAGAATGTAATAAATAGGTTTATTATGTAAATTTTATTTATTGTATTTTTCAAAAGAAGACTAAAGATGGAGAATAGAGCTCACTCCCGCTACATGGATCAAGATGGAACATCAAGACAAGCTTCTCGTGTCCAAGGATGGATTCCAAACTTGTATTTATTGTTCATTTTGATAGGATAGGCCACACTAGGACTTTTATTGTTTTACGTTTTCATTCTTATTGCTTTTCATTCACATGATAGTTTATGCATCAAATTCCGCCTAAAACCAAACCACCTACTACTAAAATGCATGAAAATTGACTCATATAGGTTGTATGTTAGTTTTCATGGACATACAGATGTCACATACTTATTAAGCCATCACCTTAATTTATTCATTCTCGCATGCTAGATATTAGTTCACTTAAAATGAATTAAAATAAAGTTGATGGGATCTTCCTCTAAAACGGAAATTGAGATTAGTCTTTATAAGGGCAAACAACTATGAATCCCTTCTTCGTCGGTAGGCATAATATGACCCCTTCTACGTTGGGTAAGTAGTTGTGTTGACTTAGTTTACCTCAACATCATAGTCCGAAGAGTTTCTCGTGATTATGATGGACTAAAGATAGAATTTACCGAAATTTATCGACCAAGAATTCTAACGGTAGAATTAGCTAAAAGGTTAGCTTATCAATTTACAGAGAATTGAGTCTTAGGATCATTTATATAATTCTTGAGGGAGGTCAATTGTATAAATGTTTTGAGTCTTCGCGTTATGACAGTAGTTCATTAGACTTAAAAATATAAACGATGCACATGCTTATTATTTTTATTCTTCTTCTCGCAGTGTAGAACACGTTTATTTTCATAATACTGTTACAACGAAATGGCTGGAAATAACGCAATCCCAATGCCTAGTGCCACACTTGATCGCGCGTCCTGGCTTGAAATGTTTATGGACCAGATGAATCAGTTCACACGTCTGAAAAACGACGGGTCCAACTTTGTAGACTGGGAGGCGGCACTACGGAATGCTGCCATGCTGACGGTAAGCTCAAGTACTTAATTGAGCCAATACCGGTCAACCCAGGCCCCAATGTAGAAGTCAACGAGTCACTTGCTTATAGTGACTTCGTTATGGAAGCGGGTGCGATAAAGAACGTACTCATCTTTGCAATGGAAATCAATTTGCAGAGACACTTCATTGCCCAAGGTGCAAACAAGATTTTCACCACGCTCACTAACGAGTTCTCAAAAGCACCGAGAATCGTTACATATGAGCATACCTATCGCTTCTTTGATGCGAAACTCCAGAAGGGCCAACCGGTTAGCCCACACATTCTTCACATGATTGAGAATGTCGAGAAGCTGGAGGCACTCTATTGTAAAATCAGTGAGAGCATTGTCATTAACCGAATGCTTCATTCTCTTCACAATGGTTTTGCCCTTTTCAGGGTGAACTACTACATGAATGACTTGAAAAAGAGTCCTCATGAGCTACACTCTCTTCTCGTACAGACCGAGAAGGACATGAAATTGAGTGGGAGCATGAAGCAGGATGTTCTCATGATTTCAAACAAGGGTAAAGGTAAGGGCAAGGCTCATGGCGACCTAGTTGTAGGTAAGCCAAAGTTTCAGAAGCCAGGAAACGGTAAGAGTGCGCCTGGTGAGACTAGTGGCTCACAGGGCAAGACAAAGAGTAAGGGCAGTGACATTGAGTGCCACCATTGTCACAAGACTGGACATTGGAGGAGGAACTGTCCCGTCAACCGTGAGGACATCAAAGCAGGCCGCGTCGTTCCTGTTGGTATGTCATCTTATATTCATATGATTGAGATTAACCATGCAAGTTTCGGAACTTGGGTACTTGATACTGGTTGTGGTTCTCATCTGTGTAATCATTTGCAGGGCCTAAAGAACATCATACCTCTCGAAAAAGGTGATGTGGACCTGTGAGTCGGGAATGGAGCACAAGTTGCTGTAGTCTCGAAGGGAACATACGTAATCCAACTCCCTAGTGGTTTTGAGTTATTTTTAAATAACTGTTACTATGTACCCAGTTTGTCTAAGAATAATATTTCTGTTTCCGTACTTGCTAAAGACGGTTTTGCATTTTCAATAAAGGATAATAGCTGTATTTTCTCTTTTAATGAAATGATTTATGGCAAAGCAGTTTCCATGAATGGAATTTACATCTTAGATCAAACCACGGAAATATTACACATAAATAATAAGAAATTAAAGGTTGGTGACAAAGATCAAACCTATCTATGGCATTGTCGAATGGGACACATAAATGAGAAACGCGTAAAGAAACTCGTCGATAATGGGACTATTCCCGTATTCAAATTTTCTACATATTACACTTGTGAATCATGTCTCATTGGCAAAATGACTCGAATTTTCTTCAAAGGTGTTGGAATGCGTGCTAATGACCTATTAGGACTCATACATACGGACGTATGTGGACCTATGTCAATTACCGCTAGAGATGGCTATAGATATTTTATCACTTTCACGGACGATTTAAGTAGACACGGATATGTCTACTTAGTGAAGCATAAAAGTGAGTCTTTTGAGAAATTCAAGGAATACCAACAGGTACGAACCAACCGGGTAGAAAGGTTAAAGCACTCCGTTCCGATCGGGGTGGCGAATATCTTTCAAATGAGTTTGATCAAGACACCTTAAAGACTGGAATCGTTCTACGATTAACTCCACCGAACACCTCAATTGAATGGTGTGTCCGAACGGAGAAATTGAACCTTACTTGATATGGTTCGATCCATGATGAGTCACACGGTAGTACCTGATTCATTATGGGGTTATGCTCTTTTGTCAGCTGCTCTTATACTTAACCGAAGTCCGACTAAAGCTGTTGACAAGACTCCATATGAAATGTGGAAGGGAACGGTCCCCAACTTGTCCTTTATTCAGGTTTGGGGCTGCGAGGCTTATGTCAAATGGAGACACGAGGATAAGCTCGGCCCGCGATCGGTTAAGACATACTTTATAGGTTATCCAAAAGGAACATTTGGTCATTACTTCTATTCGCCTGCCGAACATCGAGTTTTTGTTGCGGCTAGTGCGACGTTCTTAGAGAAAGAATTTCTCGAGAAAAGGACGAGTAATAAAACCTTCGAGCTGTCGGAGATTCCAGAACCAACAACCGAGGAACGGATGGAGGAAGATGTTTCTCCAACTGATGATACGGTTAATATTCCTGAGGAACCTAGGAGGTCGGGTAGAGTCTCTCATCCTCCGGACAAATACATTGGTATGGTCGAGGAGAATGACGTTTTACTCCTAGAGAGTAATGAACCCGTTACCTATAAAGGTGCTATGACCTGTTCCGACTCAAAGCTATGGCTCGAAGCCATGCAATCCGAGATGGACTCCATGTATGAGAATGACGTATGGGATCTAGTTGATTTGCCTAATAAGGTAAAACCTCTACAATGCAAATGGCTTTACATAATAAAGCATTATGTATACGCGCAACCAGATACCTATAAGGCACGACTTGTGGCAAAAGGTTTCACTCAAGTGCACGGATTGCATTATAATGAGATTTGTGCACCTGTAGTCATGCTACGTTCCATTCGGATAATCTTAGCGATTGCCGCATTTTATGATTATGAAATTTGGCAAATGGATGTGAAAACCGCCTTCTTAAAAGGTTATTTGGAGGAAGAGTTGTACATGGTGCAACCCAAAGGTTTCATAGATCCTGAACATTCTAAGAAAGTATGCAAGCTTAAGCGTTCCATTTATGGACTTAAGCAAGCTTCTCGGAGTTGGAATCATCGTTTCGACCAGGTGATAAAAGAGTATGGTTTCACTCGATCGGTCGAAGAACCATGCTTATATATCAAGTCGAGTGGGAGCAAGATTGTATTCTTCATATTGTATGTCGATGACATACTCTTGATTGGGAATGACATTCCTCTCCTATCTTCGGTTAAAGGATGGTTAAAGAACCATTTCCAGATGAAAGATCTGGGTGAGGCACAACGCATTTTGGGAATCCGTATCTACCGAGATAGATCACGATGGACGTTATCACTTAGTCATGAGTCTTATTTGGATAAGATTCTTGATAGGTTCAGCATGACCAACTCCAAGAAGGGGAACCTTCCAATGACGTGTGGGATGCAGTTGAGCAAGTCTCAAGTCACCCACGATGCCTGAAGGGGTTGAACGCATGAATCGTGTTCCTTATGCATCAGCTATAGGATCAATCATGTATGCCATGATATGCACACGTTCAGACGTGGCACATGCATTGAGTATGACGAGTCGGTACCAAAAGAATCCAGGTACCTACGGAGGACTAAGGATTGGGTATTGACTTATGGAGGAGATACTAAGCTATGCGCAACCGATTCTGCAGATGCTAGCTTCCAAACGGATCTCGGTCGGTTCGTCTTCACTCTTAGTGTGTTGTAGCGATTCTACTACTTTGAATCGTTGAATTATGATAAGCATGTAGGGCACGTCATTTCCATGGGAATTAAACGCGTTCTGAGTTGTAGTACTTGATTATGGATTTGATACATTATCTTTTTCATATACTATTTATAACTTCATCGTTTTATTATAATATTTTGTTTTTCATGTGGATTGTACTGACAACATTGAACGCCACAAAGTGAACTGAATTACATTATATTTGTTTTGGTCCGTAATCGCCAATGTGAGCTGATAACTCCGGCTATTATATTGTGCAGTCGATTGATGGTGGGTTCAACGAGCCATAAGTCAAACGGTTGACTGATCGATCACAGATGCGAGATTATAACGATAACTCGTAGGACAACTTTTTGTGACAACGTAATGGAGTCCTAAATGTTTAAAACATTCGGTGCCTGGTCGTGGATAGGACATCCATTGTGTTCCTAGAGTCGATTCTTTTGACTATCGACTGTCTCTTGAGATTAAGGCAGTTTTTGGGTGAATTTGGTTTCTTTCTCACGATCTGCCGTAACTGGAGGCTAAGTAGATTTTTTCTGGGTCATATTATACTGTGCTTACATCTGCAGGATTCGAGTTGAGGAAAATATCCAACCCTTATCAGGTATAGTTATTTCTCAGGGCCACTCGAGGAGTAGTAACTGAAATGCATGGCCATGCTCGAATGTTGATTCGTTTATCAGTTAAGTTACTCTCTAGTCAAGGAAACCACTCTTGATAATGATCGCTTGTAAAATACGACCCTTGTGAATGCGGATTTGCAAATTGTTTTACATTGAGTGGGAGAAATTTTAGGATATGAGAATCGGTTATCGCACATACACTTGTGAGGACAAGTGGGAGTTTGTTGGAGCTTGTGTCCTCCACAAATTAGTGTGATAACATTTGTAAATCTCTTACAGGTTCACAAGAGTATACTTCGTATATTTAATCAGTTGATTAACGTTTACCTAATAACGATTGGCTTGCTAGAAAGTTTGACGTTATTATCATACAGATGGCGGTGATCAACTGGTCCCTAAAGGTCACACCTATAGGATGTGTTTGAGAGATGTGGTTATAGAAATATGATCACATTGATGCCCAATATGACTAAACAGTTAGTCAATGTGTTAATGAGACAATTATTTAATGAAGATTAAATAATATTAGTTGAGACGAATTAATTGTGAATTCGTAAATTAAATATAATAAGTTATATTTAATTAAATGTATGTAATGTTAGCTTGGACGAATTAATCTGTTAATTCGTAATTAAATGTAATCGGTTATATTTAATATCAACAAGTTGAATGTGTCATAGTGGTAATAGTGAGGGTACACAAACCAAGAGGTCATGGGTTCGATCCTCACTAGATGACAATTTAACACTTTTTATACATTTTTGGATTAACCGAAAATAAGGAAATATACTCCTTATTTCGGTCAAATGGGCCGAAAATTAAAAGAAGATAATCTACCCTAATTAGCACCATATACACGGTTTATAGGGGGTGAGGGTGATTATCATTCTAACCTAATTTTTCTACTCATTGCTTTTGCCTCTTCTCATCAAAAAAAACACAAAAACCTAAATTTTACAGAAAATTTTAGATCGATTTCTAGCATAATCAATAGGGCATATCTCATATCGTCTTGGGTGCAATTGATAGGCGAATATCTACTTTGATATTGTTCTTAGGCCGTATTTGCTAGGACCGAAGGTTATTTCTGAATCTTCTTCTTTTGTTTATGTATTTTATTTTATGACTAGTGATCGTCATCATAAAATTCGTTATAATCCTTAATTATTAGGGAAGTATACAGATTATTTCCCACAATAATAGGATCTAGTTTTGAAATGAGGGATCCTTCTCACCCAAAACCGACCTTCTATTATACTCATTTCGGGTTCATTTTATTAGAAACACCTATATTCATTTTGGTTCATTGGTTTAGGTTCCAAAATCGTCGCTCTGATACAACTTTGTAACTGAAAAGATTCAATAACCCTCAAATTAAACTCCTTTAATTTTAGATCTAAATTACTCATTAAAATAGATGTTGATCTTATGCATGCATAACATAATAAAATAGAAAAGTAAGAACAAGGTTCCTTACAATGATAAAAACGGTTTTAAGGGCACAAGTAAGAACACCTTTCTTAACTTGTTCTTGAGCTCAAAGTAAATAGATGATCCCCTTAGTCCCAATAGTGTGAGAACCTCCTTTCAATTGCACCAAGACTTCCCCTTAAAACCACTAATTAATTGACTAGATTATATTAGTAGTTAACCTTAAAATATAATCTAATATTATTTCTTATTACTACTATAGTAATCTAAATAAATTAGATTTTGAACAATTATTTTTCTAAAACTTATTTTAGAGAGATAAAGAGAGAAGTGATAAGTAAAATTGTGTAAGAATGAATAATTAGAATAAGAACAATTCTTATTCATTTGTGGAGGTGGAAAAACCGGTGGAAGGGTGGCTAAGGGAGCCAATGCATGGCCTATTGCTTTTTAGAGTTGTTCTTTTCTAAATGTATTAGGGTGTAGATTAGCTTACAATGGTAATCATTGTGTTTTCCATAATATAAAAATAATTAACCATTTCACCCTATTAACCCTCTAAAACCCGGTGCACCTTGCTAATATGGAGTCCATTTTATTTTTGTCAATTGTCACTTTGTCATATAATGTGTAACATGTAACATGTAACATGTTATTAATAATATTAATGCATATTTAACAATTAAATATCATTACATATATTAATACAATTATATATAACAATTGACTAGAAATTCATGATTACAAGTGTATAAAATGATCCATGTTAATATAATCTACAACAAATTGTATAATTAACAGATCATTCTTAATTTAACTGTTTCATAAACAAATTTTTAGTAATATATAACATTTTATTTACTAAAACGAATCTCATTTAATCGAATTACAATAAGATTCATATTCTCACTCACATATGTAAATTGTCTATTTTTAAGGAATTAATTATCCCGTATCATCATACAATTAATTAATTTATCTATTAAGGGAATCGTCCTTTAGGTGTGACCTTAAGGGATCAACTTATCACCACCGTCAAACGACAGTAATGTCAAACTCTAGTCAGCCAATCATTATCGATTAATATTGATCAGTTGACGTATAAATACTCCAACAATCTCCCATTTGTCTGAGACAAATGTGCGTCACCAATTCTCTTGTCCTATTACTATCTCCCACCCAATGCAAGGTGTCTTGCAGGTCGTCCATGCAAGTGATCATATCAAGAGTGGTTTCCTCGATCTGGAGTGTAACTGTCTGACCGGAATTATCTACCGTAGATACCTTCCGAGCGTGGCCACGCATTTTCAGTTCACTACTCCTCGAGTGGCCCTGAGATTTTTAAATAACCCTGACTAGGGGATGGATAATTCCTATCACACTATTCCCTTTGTTTTGCCACAGCTCATCATGACCCAAAAGATGCCCATTTGACCTCATTTACGAAAGTCGTAGAGCATAATTTAAAGTCACTCAGATATTGTGCCAACTTGGGCGAACAGTCTCCAGTGAAAGCATTGACTCAAAAGAATACTATAGTAGCTCTCGCCACGACCAGGCTATATGAATTACCAGAACTCTATAAGTGGTCACTGCCCGACAGAGTGTCTCATACAGTCTGCCTATGTGATCGACTAGTCATCTCTTATGACTCTATGGCACTTGAACTTGCCATCAATCGCATCACACTCTAGTCACTTGGAGACGTCACCTCATATAAGCAACTAAGGGCAAATACATGTTAATCCAGTTCACTTTAATAGGGTTCAATATTGTCTCGACAACCTATTTGGAAAACAAAGTATTATAAGAAAAGAGTTTTGAATAAAACTCAAACGATGAATGCATTATCACATATGTAAAATTGATACCATATCAATTACTACATAATCTATAATCCATACTTAATATTGTATATAACTATACATCTCAACTCAATTGAAATGGCATGACTTATCATGCTTAGTTTATGAAAAGGCCTTGGTTAGCAAGTCTTAACAACACTTTGCACTTTCCTAACCTTACTATATACCTTTTCCCTTTGTTATGTATAATCTTTATTATAAAACTTTTGAGTACGTGTCTAGATCCAATCTAGACATAGGTTCTCTTGCCTTAGAATAGCTCCCACTGTCCTCACAGTGAGTAGGGATAGGACTTTCGGTTATTGGAACGAACTACCATAGTTCCTCCAATTCACAAAACCTAATCCTAATATCATCCCTTCCTTTTTGCATATCTTATTATTACAAGTGTATTCAATTTCCGTTGTATATATCTCATTATTCAACTACCTAGGACATTTCTAGAAGATGTCCTCCTTAAAAATATATAGCCAAGATGGTTCTCCAATCATCCTTATATGTTTAGAATATGGTTTTTGTGTAACTCCTTGTACATAAAACCATCTCATTTCTAAATGCTTAGCTTCATATCCTTAGTACTTCCTGAGTACTAACTAATGAACTATGTGGCTATATAGAGACTTCTCTCAAAGATTCGATTTATAACTTCTCGTCATACTCCAAGTATACGAAGTTTAAGAATGGTGATGCATCTTAGCGTAATGAATTAATTCCGCAGCGGAAGCATGTGAATTCAATTACTACATGTTCAATACTTTTGAACTTATCAAGATTCTTATTAACATAAGAATATTCATTTAACGCTAATATCCTCTTAGAACTATCTTTATAGGTCTGGATACCTTAGAGATGTATTATTCTTCTCCTAAGTCTTGCATCATTCACAATGATCAATATGTCCCTTACACATAAGACTAGTAACACCATATTACTCCCACTAAACTCCATGTATAAACAGAACTACTCGACAATTTGAGAAAAGTTTATCACATGATCAAAACATACAATTCAACTCCTTAACTTCTACTTAAAACTTTTTCTTAAGTTTTCATCCTACGTTAGGATAGTTGCGATTTTCAAAAACTCATGCTAGATGATTTTAAAATCCAACTATCAAATTATATCTGAATTCAATGAGGCGTTGTTGTTGCATGTAAAACCTTTACTACCAACTAACCAAGCTAAATAAACATTTTCATGTTTTTGCTCGTTTCAGACTTTTGCGGAGTTGAAACTAGATAAAACATTTCAATAAGTTACAGGTTTGTTACTTTCAAACAATAACATGACTCTTGTCCACTTAGATTTCGAAGAAATATTTACTGATTTTGACCAAGAAGGAACATCTTCCTACGTCTTATTCTCAGTTTGAGAAGGAACATCTTCCTACGTCTTATTCTCAGTTTGTGGCTCCTGAACATTTTCTCCCACTCTGTCTATAAGAAATAATCCTCTTTTCTTTAATAGACAGCATCACGAGCCACAAACCCTTTGTTCTCGTGATCATGTAGGAAGAGAGACCACATGTTTACTATCAAAACAAGTTACAACTTAGGTACCATGCCTAATCATATCATATATGAATTTTACTTGATTACTTTAACTATGTTTTGTTTTAGTGGGAAAAATAAATACGAGACAAATTTTTATAACAGAAACTACCTCCAATTTTATTGTAAAGATTCAATCATATCATAGTGAAAGTGGAGTTGTGATACCATATCACACTCCTTTTGGTGCATATAAAAGTCTTCACTTTATTGTTCCCTATTCTTACCTTATTAAGTGGATACCAAGTATCTATCTAGTTCGTCGGTAAAAGAGAAGAAGTGATAATGACCTTCTCAGATTGAAAATATATTTGACCATACACATTAAGTGTAATTTGGTAAATAATTTATTCTGTTCGCTATACTTTTCAAGAAAAGTCACGAAAACATCTTCCTTTGAATACAAGATTCGCACATTTCATGAGATTTACAATCAAATGGTGTGGGATACTAGTCAAAACTAGTTTTAATGCGATTTTCAATCAAGAATTGAGAAATGATTGGGGTCACCAACTTGAGTCTTATATAATATATATGACATTTATTTTTAGTTTGAATATAATTAACTTGATTTGTATGGTCTCACCATAACTTAATCGTGGTATGTTAGGGCACAACGCTTGTTTTAATTGCATAACTGGGAAACCCTTTGCATTTTATACAAAAACTTGAATTATATTCTTATTTAGAGTTGGTGTACATCACGACAATTATTGAGGTACATTTCTAAATACAAAACTAAAATGAGTACGCTACAACATTCATATGTTCATGGATGAAATGGCAACTACCCTAGTTCCATTCATGCAAATTTCTGAACTTATTCTTGCTAGTGGTCATACGATTATTCAATGTTAGGATTCTAAGGATTTAAAAAACCCTCGGATTGTGTTATGAACACATCCTCCTCTAAATACCCATTTAGAAAGGTGGTTTTGACATCCTTTTGCCATATTTCATAATCATGAAATGTGGCAATTTCTAATTCACAAATTTGTATCAAATACTCATGTTGTGATAATTGGTAAGAATGCAATGTCAATATCATATATATTCAAGAAGGAATATGTTGGAGTCACACGACCAACTTCTTAGATCTTTACTTATTTGGGGTTTGTCTCTATTTTAGTGTCTAACGTTTTCTCTTTCGTGCCTAGTACTATCCTTAACAATGAAGATAGGTCCTTACTTCTTATTGCTCCCACTCTCTTCAAGAATTTCTACTTGATGAAGACTTATCTTCATATAAATTCCTAGTTAATCCTTCACAAGGAAGAACTCTATTGTGGTATTTTATGTCAATTAATTATACATTGTCATGTTCTTAACAACTTAAGTGCTTGATGACAAGTGTTTAGTTTTGAGCAATAAAACTTTTGAACCATGGATGCATAGAAGATGTTATCAAAATATATTTTGACTAAGTACTACTTCTATTCATATTCTTCACAAGAGATTATAGGTATGTAAGGAATTTTAAGATGTTAATCTTATATGATATAGGATAATTCCTATGGAGTTCTATGGAATAGAACGATTCCTATGGAACTAGTCCATTACCTATGATACGGCTCATTTGAGGATTAAGAAGGAGATTATATTTGTCTTTAGCTATAGTGGTTTAATGGAGACATAAGTTAAAATCGAAATGACATCGTATATGTCTAAGAGAAATGATAAAGAACAACATAAAACAACGAAATAGTGGGAAAAGAAATATTCATCGTAAATATAAGAAAACATTTTAGCATGTTTTAGCATTTATATAATGACCTCCACCCAATTATATAAATGATTCTGAGATCCAAATCTATATTAACTCGGGCACGGGAAACCGATACATCCCTCACTAATATAACTCGGTGGGTTAACTCTTTAACCGATTCTACAATTAGAACTCTCGGTCGATGATATTACGTTAAGTTCATCTCTAGCCCCGGAACATAAGACTAGTCTTCATGTCCCGTTGAGTCCAACCAAATTTCGCGTGTAATAACTTGTTATTACCCCACTTACCCGATGAAAAATAAAAGTACCACGGGAAACCGAATCTACCCTAAATGTCAAAGGGATTCATGGGTCCTACTATTTGGAAAGGCTAATCTCAATTTTAAATATGTGAGAGGTCTTGTTGATTTCTTATCCATCACTTTTATGTGAACTACGATAATCATAATCGACACGGTCGAAAAGACGATATATATATAAAAATGCATGTGATGTTAATGGCGATTTGGCAATGCATGTAATATATAAAGAAAAATGCAAAGCAATAAATAAATTACCTAGTATGGCATTTCCTAAAATAGAAAATCTTATATTCTATTAAAAATTCGAAAACCAACTCCTTTGGTCCCTAGAATCTTCACGTGACACGCTTCCCAATGATAGACACTGTCTCGATCGAAACTCCATTCCGAATGGCACCGTCTTTTGGAAACTCCAGAATTACAAATAATTAAATAATAAAATGTACATTGTACTTCCTATTATACATTTGTAAAATAAAATCTAATAAAAAGCAAAAGTGATACGAGATCACAATAAATTACAACCGAATCAATATTGCCTTACATTACGGGTAATATCGATTAAACTAAGGCCATAATAAGATAAAATTACATAATTCAAAAATTATATAAAAAAATTATGACATTCATCAATGGAAAAATGCAGCATTATAATATGTATCTACCATGCCAAATTATGTGCCAAATCGCCCTATTTAAACTTATATCGTAAATATAAACCGGTTTTATGAAAATGCGTGATAATAATTTTTAAAATCACAAAATAATACTAAAATCAAATTTTAGTCCAAGTTAATTATCCTAACCTTTTAGGACTCAGAAAATAGTCATTACTCAATATTTGACAATAATTTAACTTGATATAACATTTATGCTCATTTTTTACCTTAAAATCATAACCTTTTATGAAATAATCCAAATTTAATTAAAATAATTTTGAATTTTGAATTTTAAATTTTTGAACATTCTGGAATAATTCCATGACACTCAAAATATCAAAAATCAAGGTTAAAATTTTCGAATTTATTTCGAGAAAAATATAGTTACAATTTATCGGTTTTATCAAATAAAACATCTAAAGTATATGAAGATTAATCTATTCAATGTTCCAACTTTAGATCTTATATGTGGAATAATAATTCAACCTAAAATAATTTTCTCATGCCATGTAATTTGTTTTAGCTATTTTTGCTAAAATAGTAAATATTTATGTCATTTTTACACTAAAAAATTCATAAATCATGCAAAATTAATTTAGTTCATCTAACATTTTACACACAGTGAGTAAAATATGCATGTGACAACATATTAAAATTTCATGGCATGTTTCGAAGTTTAACTAATTTTAACCTTTTTACCTCCATTTATTTCATTTTTATCTCATAAAAATTATAAATCATGCAAAATAAATTAAATTTATACGAAATTTTACATACAATAAGTAAAATATGCATGTGAGGTCATATAAAAATTTCAAGGTCAGAAACAAAGTTTAACTATTTTTAGTATTTTAAATACCATTTTATTCATTAAAATGTAATAAAATCACTAAAAATCATTAAAATAAGCCAAAAATTACCATAAATCATCAAAATGACCTAAATACATTTTAGGACCAGAATACTTAACATACAAAATAATTTCTTGGCTTAATCATATAAATCACAAATTTCTAGTTTTAATTTAGTCGGAAAAACTAAGCCGATTATGCATGCAACAACCTAAGCGCTCTGATACCACTTGAAAGGATTCAATAACCCTCAAATTAAACTCCTTTAATTTTAGATCTAAATTACTCATTAAAATAGATTTTGATCTTATGCATGCATAACATAATAAAATAGAAAAGTAAGAACAAGGTTCCTTACAATGATAAAAACGGTTTTAAGGGTACAAGTAAGAACACCTTTCTTAACTTGTTCTTGAGCTCAAAGTAAATGGATGATCCCCTTAGTCCCAAGAGTGTGAGAACCTCCTTTCAATTGCACCAAGACTTCCCCTTAAAACCACTAATTAATTGACTAGATTATATTAGTAGTTTACCTTAAAATATAATCTAATATTATTTCTTATTACTACTATAGTAATCTAAATAAATTAGATTTTGAACAATTATTTTTCTAAAACTTATTTTTGAGAGATAACGAGAGAAGTGAGAAGTAAAATTGTGTAAAAATGAATAATTAGAATAAGAACAATTCTTATTCATTTGTGGAGGTGGAAAAACCGGTGGAGGGGTATTTAAGGGAGCCAATGCATGCCCCTTTGCTTTTTAGAGTTGTTCTTTTCTAAATGTATTAGGGTGTAGATTAGCTTACAATGGTAATCATTGTGTTTTCCATAATATAAAAACAATTAACCATTTCACCCTATTAACCCTCTAAAAACAGGTGCACCTTGCTAATATGGAGTCCATTTTATTTTTGTCAATTGTCACTTTGTCATATAATGTGTAACATGTAACATGTTATTAATAATATTAATGCATATTTAACAATTAAATATCATTACATATATTAATACAATTATATATAACAATTGACTAGTAATTCATGATTACAAGTGTATAAAATGGTCCATGTTAATATAATCTACAACAACTTGTAATTATATTTAACCGATCATTCTTAATTTAATTGTTTCATAAACAAAGTTTTAGTAATATATAACATTTTATTTACTAAAACGAATCTCATTTAATCGAATTACAATAAGATTCATATTCTCACTCACATATGTAAATTATTCAATTTTTAAGGAATTAATTAATTCGTATCCTCATACAATAATTAATTTATCCATTAAGGGAATCGTCCTTTAGGTGTGACCTTAAGGGATTAACTGATCACCACCGTCAAACGACAGTAATGTTAAACTCTAGTCAGCCAATGATTACCGATTAATGTTGATCAGTTGACGTGTAAATATGAATCATCCCTTCATGTATTCTTATTATGAGTTTTAATAATGTGATCGCACTATTGTCGAGGACACATACTCCAACAAGAACACCCCCTTCTTACCCGGCCAAGGTAATTAGGAGATGTTACCATCTCGGTTTCCCGAGGCGGTAAATCGAAGATACAATCAAGAAACATTTATTATAAATAACAAGTTTACTGATTACAAACCATGAATGAATAAATAAAAGAATACAACTCATGACTACTATCTATGTTATCTATCAACTATCCAAGTACTCGACTCCAAGTCCAAAGCGCAGCCCAAATCCCTATCACATCAACAAGCAAAACCTGTACTTAACCTGCTCCCCATATGATCGAAAATATCATAGGGATCGACACATGCCACCCCGGAAATAGGTGACATATACAAAGACACACAAACGCCAGTTTCAATAAATAAATAAAGTGTGACACGACTCAAAGTGTGTGAGTATGCAGCATGACTATAATATGAATGAACCGCTATTAAACAACCACCACGGTACCGGAACACGCCCAGACATACCGACAACCACACTGGTACCGGAACACGCCCAGACATATCAACAACCACAAACAGGTACCGGACACTCCCAGACGTACCGGGCCGAAAGCCAACCGGATCCCCTACCAGACGTCGTGTCTCAACCACACAGGTCCCTCCGTAACCAAGCCATTAATGTGCACATCCCTCTTGGAGTGAGAAGTTCCAAGAGGCGACTTAAGCGTAAAACGGTCTCCTAGCCGTCTTACGTCTCCTCGATAACCAAGTAGCACCACCAAACACTCACAACCGTCATTGTAATACTACGGATTTTATAGGCTAGTACTCGACCGAGTATGGCCTACTCGGTCGAGTAGTGTGTGTCGTGGAGTCTGTTTGGCTACTGCCGAGGAACACTCGGCCGAGTATGATGAATTCTCGACCGAGTAGAGGATACTCGGCCGAGTATAGTCTATACTCGACCGAGTATCCGGTCTGACGGGTGTTATTTTCCATGGTTTGGTTAAGGTGATTAGAGATTATATAAATTATGTTTACAGATTCTAAATTATTTTTACCAAAACTTAACGACGTTCATCTCTCCCTCTCTAATCACCCTAATCTCTCTCAAGGCTATTTGGTCGATCACAAGTTTACACTTTCGTCTTTTGTCTCGATTTCGTTGGTGAGTCTCTGGTGCTTTGTAATCAGTTAATAGATTGTGTTTAGGGTTTTGCCCTAATTATTGATTTGGGTTAATTTGGGGATTATTAATTATATTTGTTGTAGGTGACGATGTGGTATTTGTTATGCATGTTGTATGATTGATTGCAGCATAGCGGATGGCGAAAAGGTAAGGTTTCCCCTACTCAGTTACTGTTGATTGATTTAGATTGTGTTTGTTTTGTAATTGTTGTTATCTGCTGATCATCGGAGTATGGGTGTTGTGGTGACGATGGTGATGTGGTTGTGTTGTGACGGTTGTGGTGTTGTGACAGCTGTGATGCTGTGGTGTGTGTGATTGTGGTGGAGTCACTTGCGGGAGTGGCTTCATACCCTAGTTCGCCCTCCGTGGAACCCGTCACGGGAGGGGATGTGCACATTAAGGGACAGGGATTGATAGTCGCTCGTTGATGAGCTGGACTTGGTGGGGATGGGCTGCGGTCCCCCACCGGCGGAGTGGATTACTTGTTGCGATGGGTAATCCGGCAGGGCTACACACTTCGGTGTGTAGTCAGTTACTATGGAGGATGATCAGTCGGTTACATTATTTGTTAGTCTTATCTTGATTGAACGGTACTGACGCCGTGTTGTTGTTTTGTAAAACCTGCGGTGATCCATTCGGGGATGGTGAGCAGATTATGACAGGTAATGCAAATGTTTAGCTATGGGACAGTCATGGGGAGTCATTACTCGAGTCTAGCTTCCGTCATCAAGAGACTTAGCTTGCATTCTTTGTAGTTGTTAGACCTTTCACAGCTATACTTTGGTTTGGTTTTGGAAACATGTAATCACTAAGTCTTTATACTTTAAAAAAGGTTGTTTGGAATTGGTAACTTTGATATACTAACCTCGGGAAACCGAGATGGTAACAGTCTTTCATGCTAGGGTAGTCCTTGGTAAGGTACCTTGGTATGAGGAGGTGTTACAAAGTGGTATCAGATCCGAAGATTCTGGCACCTAAAACTAATCAATCCAATGAATTTAGGGAGTCTAAATAAAATGAACCCGGGGAGAGTTGTTTGGAGCTACCGCAAGGACTTGGGAGACGTCCCGGAGTCACACTATGGCCTTCACAAACTCAAGCCGGTCACGGGGGAACTGTGTTGTTTGTTTATTTGATTAATGCGTGTGGTGTGTCGAAATTGAATGCTTGGAACATGTGGTAGAAGGTGTAATGTGTGAAAATCTGTGAAGGACATTGTGGAAGTGGTAGAAAGGCACGATGGAATTGATGTGTGAAATCAGTTGAAACAGTTTTGGCATGAAAAGTATTGGCATGTTACGTGTTTACTATGTGGCTTTCAGATTTATGACGTAATATGCTTAACTTTGCGTAGCGATGCATAGTATATAAAATTGCATGCTTAAGTATGTTATCGTAAGTTTATGTTGTGTTTAATGCACGTATGGATATGATGAAATTTCATCTATGTACTGGATTTTAGAAGTATCGAGTTGTTACTATTTGATTTATTCATGTTCAAGTTGTTTTGTTTAGAAAATTTGATTTGTATGAAGATCGATTACAGAAGGGTTGTCTTAAAACTGTCATAAGTTGAGTTCTAGAAATGATATTGCTGTAATTCCAATTGGATGTGATAGCTTGTGTTCTTATGATTCTAACGATAGGTCACACGCCCATATTGACCAAGTAACGAGTGAGATATGACTGTTTTACGAAAATTGGATGGTGCTGAGAACTGCGCCGATACTCGACCGAGTAGTCCCTACTCGGCCGAGTATCTTTTATACTCGACCGAGTATTCCATATTCGGCTGAGTAATCTCTCTGTGATAATTCTGTTTAGCTTCTGGAGTCGTTAACTCGGCCGAGTAGTCTCATTACTCGACCGAGTATCCTGTACTCGGCCTAGTATGCCACGTACTCGACCAAGTACTTCAGTGGGCGACCATTTTGAGTCGGTGGCTATATTTTCACCTTAATTTTGAGTCGGTGGCTATGTTCTTACATTTGTTTTGAGTCGTGGAGTATGTGCATACGTATGTTTTGAGTCTTAACGCATTCTTTTATATATGTGACGGTCTTGATACGTAAGTTACCAAATGCTATGATAGGGAGAATGCTGGCTTATGAAGGATATGTGTTGGATAAGGAAGACATGTGTTAATGTGGTTGTGAGAGATAGTAGAAAAAGAAAAGGGAAGAATGATGAGCTAATCGAGGTAAAGAGCATGTTTTGTGAGATATGGTGAGTGATATAGTCGTGTGTTGAGTAATATAAAAGTAAGTATATATGGGCAAGGATGATGTAAGTGTAAAGAAAACGTGAAAATGAAAGATTGAAATGAGGGATATGAATAGTGACATAGTGGTATGTGTAAGGATTTATGGAGAGAGACGGTTAGGATTGAGTTGGCTAAGGATGTATGTGATAAAAGATCGCTATAGAGAGATGGAAACGAATGGTGTATAGTGAGATAGAGTTATACCGCGATGGGTAGATAGTGGTCGAGTTTGGGAATTTGGAATATCTAGAGGTGTGCATAGTATGTAATTCCTTGGGAAATTATCGGTATGATGTAAATTTTTGGTTTTCTAGAGATACGAAAGGGAGATACGACTAATTGAAGAGTAACCATTAGTGTGTAGACTTGATGGTGACAAGGGTGAGAGAGAAGTAAGATGAGAGAGGATAAATGATAAGAAAGAATGATAGGATATTGATATGAATTAATGGAATTAGAGTTGTGGAGCTACGAGAAAATAAACAAATTACTAAAGAGTTAGGTAGAAAGAGGAAGGAGATGAATTATTAATTGGTATTACTGCGTGAAAAGGGGGAAAGAGGGATGGAAGTAAGTAGGAAATTACGGAAATGTACGATAGCCTCATTAGTGGGTGTGATTTAATGGTTATATAGGAGTACATGACGACGTGTTAGCCGTGAGTTTCGGGGTATTAAGGGAATAATATTGAGGAAAATTTTGTTGATGGATATGATGCCCGTTATATGGGATGACAACCAAAAGAGGAAATAAACTGTTGTATAAAGAAGTGATAGTGAGAGAGCGGTCACATGAAAGGGTGTTGGTGTCGTATTGTTGTCACTAGTGGTTGAGGATGATGTCCGGATGAGAGGTATTCATTATCAAGTGGTAACTTACGTGATCAGGATTGGCTAGTTAGATTCGATTATAGGTCTATGAGGTGTGTAAAACTTTGTGTGAGGTCCTGGCCTCACGAATAATGGTGTGGCGTGATAGTTACGAGTCGTTATATGTGTGTTCCGTGTCATATGTTATACTTATATGTGTATGTATGATCTCTGTAAGTAATGGTGTGAGGTTCCGGCCTCAAGAGTCATGGTATGGATAATATTCATAAGGTTGGTATTTGTGATCCCGTCTAATATGCTGCGTCGTGATCTGGTAGAGCAGTTTTAAGAAAGTCTTGTGGTCAAGGAAGTTGTGCTGAGTCAGTGTTATGAGATTGTAAAAGTTGTGATGGCTATCGATGTGGTTGTTGTGCACTGTGCACGGTAATTCGTGTTGTGATATGAGTATTTTCGTGTTGTCATAGATTGTTGTTTGCTTACTGCTATTTCTTGTCAGTGTCGGTCGGGGCATATAGACCGTTGTGTTGTTTTCCGATGTTTCTTACCAGTGTCGGTATGGGTATGGCCCTATTGTTTTTTTTTTTTATAGAGTATAATATGAAAGAGAGTTGGGTATGATTTTGTTGTTGTCATGGTAAAGTAATATTCTGTTAATGAGACACAGTTGTGAGAGGTTGTTGGAGTACTTTTAATCTTGTGTTAGATGAGGCATTGGTGGACATAGTTGTGGAAAGAAATAGTGGAACATGTGTGGTATTGAACTTGAAACTACAGGTGGTTTAGCACCTTTTCTTGGGACAGGGAGTACGGAGTTTTAGGACTTAATATCATGTCAAGTCAAGGGTGAGTTTTGTGGTAATAGAAGAGATGAACTTGAGAACCTAATGGGAGTATGTGTAATACTTGAGGATTGTGAGATAAGATTGTGGAGATGAGTGTATATGTATATAGAAGTATGTCGTTTTGTGGTAATGTAGAAGGGATGGAGTAGTGGTTATACTGAGGATTTTATGATATATGTTATGGGAGTACAGAATAATTGGAGGCACGAGAACTGTTAGAGAAAGAGAGTCCTGGATATAGGAATGGTTGTAGGTGTTGAGGTTATAGTGGGTTATCCTTGTCATGCGGTGGTAATGACGATTATGGAAGGTATAGCAAAGGACCTAGTATTAGTGAGTTACGAGGACGTAACATTTATCTTAAGAGGAGTAGGATGCGACAAGAGAGTTTGATGGTCATACAGGTGGCAATTGGAAGTTTGAGTGTTGGTGAAGAATAAGGATGGATTTGTGTGATGGTCGATTTTATTACGGTAATGGCAGTGCTCATAGTAGTATGATGTTTAGGAGTGTGAGTAACGGACTGTGAGGATGTTTATGTGTGCGAGTAAACTTCGAGGACGAAGTTCGTTTTAAGGATGGTAGAATGTAACATTCCGTCTTGATGGTTGATCTTATCCGGTGGATTGTCTTGGTAATTGAGTTGTTAGTGAATGTTATAGAAGTGAGGCAGAGTTGGCAACATTATATTATGGTTATTCGGTAATATTATGGAGTCAGTATTAGGAGGCTATGTTGTAGTTGAGATGTTATCGTGAGCCGTGTTGTGGAAGTAAGCGTGGTTGGTGGACTTAGTGTTAAGTGTCCAGGTTTTATAGGTTGGGTTGGAACTTCGGGGACGAAGTTCTTTTTAAGGAGGGAAGACTGTAATATTACGGATTTTATAGGCTGGTACTCGACCGAGTATGGCCTACTCGGTCGAGTAGTGTGTGTCGTGGAGTCTGTTTGGCTACTGCCGAGGAACACTCGGCCGAGTATGATGAATACTCGACCGAGTAGAGGATACTCGGCCGAGTATAGTCTATACTCGACCGAGTATCCGGTCTGACGGGTGTTATTTTCCGTGGTTTGGTTAAGGTGATTAGAGATTATATAAATTATGTTTACAGTTTCTAAATTATTTTTACCAAAACCTAACGACGTTCATCTCTCTCTCTCTAATCACCCTAATCACTCTCAAGGCTATTTGGTCGATCGCAAATCTACACTTCCGTCTTTTGTCTCGATTTCGTTGGTGAGTCTCTGGTGCTTTGTAATCAGTTAATAGATTGTGTTTAGGGTTTTGCCCTAATTATTGATTTGGGTTAATTTGGGGATTGTTGATTGTAATTTTTGTAGGTGACGATGTGGTATTTGTTATGCATGTTGTATGATTGATTGCAGCATAGCGGATGGCGAAAAGGTAGGGTTTCCCCTACTCGGTTACTGTTGATTGATTTAGATTGTGTTTGTTTTGTAATTGTTGTTATCTGCGGATCATCGGAGTATGGGTGTTGTGGTGACGGTGGTGATGTGGTTGTGTTGTGATGGTTGTGGTGTTGTGAGAGCTGTGATGCTGTGGTGTGTGTGATTGTGGTGGAGTCACTTGCGGGAGTGGCTTCACACCCTAGTTCGCCCTTCGTGGAACCCGTCACGGGAGGGGATGTGCACATTAAGGGACAGGGATTGATAGTCGCTCGTTGATGAGCTGGACTTGGTGGGGATGGGATGCGGTCCCCCGCCGGCGGAGTGGATTACCTGTTGCAATGGGTAATCCGGCAGGGCTACACACTTCGGTGTGTAGTCCGTTACTATGAAGGATGATCAGCCGGTTACATTATTTGTTTGTCTTATCTTGATTGAACGGTACTGACCCCATGTTGTTGTTTTGTAAAACCTGCGGTGATCCATTCGGGGATGGTGAGCAGATTATGACAGGTAATGCAGATGTTTAGCTATGGGACAGTCATGGGGAGTCATCACTCGAGTCTTGCTTCCGCCGTCAAGAGACTTAGCTTGCATTTTTTGTAGTTGTTAGACCTTTCACAGCTATACTTTGGTTTGGTTTTGGAAACATGTAATCACTAACTCTTTATACTTTAATAAAGGTTGTTTGGAATTGGTAACTTTGATATACTAACCTCGGAAAACCGAGATGATAACAGTCTTTCATGCTAGGGTAGTCCTTGGTAAGGTACCTTGGTATGAGGGGGTGTTACAGTCATATTCTCCATTATACATGACAAATACAATAATGCAAGATACCACACAATATGTCAATTAACGACTCATCAAGTCATATTCACCAATATCATGTTATAATGCAATTCAACCGACATACTTAGCTCCTTAATGATGATATTATCTACTAAACATGTTATAATGCAATTACGCTAATTATATGACATTAATTACAACATTAACCACAACATATGTAACGACCACATTATTGAAACCGAGTAGGATTAACCTACCTTTTAGCATTCTTCATAAGAAATCTGAATCCATCAAGCATCCATATCATAAAACTGTCTCATCCTACATAATTTCATAACAACTATCACAAAGCATCCTACAATAACTAATACTACTAATTAACCCTTCATTATTACCCATTAATTACTCCTAATACTAATTAAAATAATAATTAACATCACCCATGAAAATCCCCCAAATTCTAGGGTTTGAGTCTTAAAACGAATTATCCAAATTAAGAGAAAAAGGTAGTATAATATTCACCAAGTGATAAGAAACAAGAATATGTGAATGAATCTTTCAAATTCTTCACCCATAGTTGTAGATCTAGGATTTAGAGGAGGGATTATAGAGAGAGAGGTGGGAGGGGTTTAGAGAGAAGAAATTAGGATTTGGAAATGGGGAGAATCGGGAAATAGGGTATATATATACATATATATATATATATATATATATATATATATATATATATATATATATATATGTATGTATATGTATATATATGTATATGTATATAGAAATAGGATCATATGAGTTTGGTTTTTTTGGTGAGTTACCCCTCTAAATCTGAACCACTAATCTAATCTAAGATGGATGGCTGAGATTAGATCTTACCCAACCTACAAATACCCACTTTTCCCTCAATATCCCCCATTATTAGAAAAAATCACTCTCTCTCCTCCTTCAACCTCTAAAAAACCAGAACAAAAAAAAAGAATCGATAAGAATTATGAAATTCAATCTTCATCAATTTCGTTCAAATTACAGCTACAAACTCAGTCTTCATCATACTCATTCAAATTCGTCATCAATTAAGGAGATTTCGTCGTCACTTTCGCCTCATCTTCATATTTCTCTTCAATTTCACAATAGGTAAGTACTAATTTTGTTTTTCTAGATCTGATTTATGCGTTTTCATTATCGTTCTTATCTAATGTTCGTTTCATTTTCGTTGATTCGTTGTATATCTGCTTGTTCTTATGTCTTTGTTGTTAAATTACTTGTTCTCTCATTGTTTTTGCCAATAATTTCTAAGGTTTTGAGTTTGAGATGAGAATTCTAAATGATTTGTGCATTTTCATCTTGTTTGTAAGGTGTTTGAGTAGGTTTTTTTATTCAATTGTGTTTTTGTATCTTTGATAATATCTCGAATTCTCTCGGTTAATCATTAATAGCGATTATTGTATTACTTTAACCGAGTTATTGTATTATTCAAACTCAGTTATTGTATTTTGTATTTTGTATTTACTTCTTGTTTGCTATGTTTGAATATATTCTGTTAATAATAGTTATTGTATTGCTTTAACCGAGTTATTGTATTATTCAAACTTAGTTATTATATTGTTTTAACTTAGTTGTTTCAAATTAAAGTTGTTGTAAGATGGCGTATTCTTATATAATCTGTTTAGGTTGGTTATAATAATATTACACCTCAATTATTGTATTGTTTTAGCTTAGTTATTTCATTTTGGAGTTATTATTGTGGTCTCATATAATATGCTTATAGTCGGTTATAATAGTATACTTTACTTCTCTAAAATATCCAGTTATTTTATAGTTGTTTTACGATTATTGTATTATACAAACTCGTTATTGTATTTTGCGATTACTTTTTTTTTGTTTTAATCATGTAACAACAGATTATTGTATTGCTTTAACTGAATTATTGTATTATTCAAACTTAATTATTGTATTGTTTTAAATTAGTTATTTCAAATTAGAGTTGTTGCAAGATGACGTCTTCTTATATAATCTGTTTAAGTTGGTTATAGTAATATTACATCTTAATTATTGTATTGTTTTAACTTAGTTATTTAAATTTGTAATTATTGTTGTGGTCTTATATAATCTGCTTATAGTTGTATAGTAATTTATAACTTACTCCCTTTTTGTTTTTATTTCTTTCAGTGAGCTTTTGTTGTCTGCTAGTTCAGCCCACATCAATAGGCAAGACATGGTTCTCGTCGGGAAGAAATATCGGTGGAAGAAACGTGAACACAACGGCAAGACACGGTTCTCGTTGGAAGAAATATTTTTAGACGTTGTAATAGAGATAAATATATGTAATATTTGTGATGTACTATTGTTAGATGTATTATTTGAAATGCTTAGATGTAATGATGATGATGCTTAAGCTATAATTTGTTGGAGATATTTAAGTGTAATGTGTTGGAAACAAAATAGTTATATAATAAAAGTAAGTGATTTGTTTTAGCCATGTTATATATGATTATTTCATTTTTCAGATTTTGCAATTGCCTTAACCAATCTCAATGATTGATTGAATGGAATTGACTAGTTATTCAATTAAAGAAGATGAAAACAAACACACGATAGATATTTGAATATATTTGAGTTTCATCTTAATACAATAACACAATTTACTCATTACAATAACCGAGTTTCTACATTACAATAACTACAAATACCAGAGTTTTACATTACAATAACTGAGTTTCTACATTACAATAACTGAGTTTCTACATTAGAATAATTACAAATACCAGAGTTTCTACATTACAATAGCTGAGCTTTTCTACATTACAATAACTGAGTTTCTACATTACAATAATTAAGCTATTCAATTAAACAAGATGAAAGCTAACAACAAATGACCAAGTATATACATCAATTTTTCCATTGAACGTCAATTATCCGCGTCTATCTTGATTCAATCTGCAAATCACCAAAAAGAAGAATATAACTTAACAGAACATCATATAGAATGACTCGGTCAATATATTATAATAACTAGACTATAAAATAACTGTAATTGTAACAACTAACGAGTGAATAACTGAATCACATATAGAATAATTGACTTTATTCATTACAATAATCGAGTTTCTACATTACAATAACTACAAATATCAGAGTTTCTACATACCATAACTGAGTTTATACATTACAATAACTGAGTTTCTACATTACAATAACTGAGTTTCTGCATTTGAATAACTATTAAATAACCACGTTTCTTCATTACAATAACTGAGTTTCTATATTGAACTAGACATTATAACATACAATTGGTGTGCTAAGTTATATTACCAACAATTTTTCAGGATTATGATAATAAATCACCAATCAAATGCCAACGGTATGATAGACAAGCATATTAACGGAGTAACAATTGAAATAACTCGCAAAATAACATATATTCATTTACATAATCTACACTTACCTTCGTTTTGTCAATTTGCGCTAGGGTTTCTGCAAATTTTGGGCAAAAACTGACGATTGATGCGTGTATTAATCAAATTGAATGAAGATAATGAATTAATTTTGTGTTTTCAACTTGAATTACTCAAGTTTTGAGAAACTTTGATTGGATTATGCCATAAATTGGAAGAAAATAGGAAAAAAGAGGGGAAGAATGAAGAAAGGGAGGGGAAAAAATAGTAAGCAGGGTAACGTAGAACAAGAATGAACTGGAAGAGAGAAAGAAAAATTAAGGTTGTGTATTTTTGTGTGGGTTAATCTCAGCCCTTGATCTTGTTAGATCCAATGGTATATAAATGCGGGGGTAACTCACGAAAAGTGGCAAACTCACCGGATCTTGCCTCTATGTATATATATGTATATATATGTATATATATATATATATAGATTTAGGATCGGGTGAGAACGAATACTCGGTGCAAACGGTGAGAACGAACTACAACCAATGGATTATGTGAAATCGTACGGCTGATTCTTTTTGTTAACGCACCGTTATTACGCGGGATTATATCACGCGTATTTTTTCATTTCTTCAAAATTCTTTCTCTCTCGTCTCATTTTTTTCTGTACACTCTCTCTCTCCACTAACAGAACCCTAATTTTTTCCCCAAATTCATCATCTCGTCAAATTAACTAAAGTCGAAGAAATTCAACGACGATGATAATGGACAACGATTAATAGTCTGCATCTGTATCATTATATCATCTTCAATTGTCATATTTCTTTCAAATTCGTAAGTATTTTTCGGTGTAAATTCATCATAATTTTCAGTTGTTTATATCGATTTCTTCGACTTTTTTGTAGTTGAGCTTAATTATTTCCTGTATTTTTACTTCCTTGTGCTTTTAATCAATAATGCAGGTCCAGTTGAGCTTAATTTGTGTTATCGTCGAGTGTGGTTGTGATTAGGTAATATTCCCGCTGTTTTGCGTTTAATTAATTGTTTAATTTAGTTTTTGTTTGTGATTATATTTTGATTTCAGTTGTTCATGTGATTTGCAGATTCCTTGTCTGTTTCAATTAACCTGATCGAAATCGATGATCTGAGGTGCATCATCGTCTATATGCTTCAGCTAGGTATTGTATTTCTTTATCCATTTGATTTTTTACTGTTTCAAATCGTCTTGCATGTAACCTTAGTTATATTGATTTCACAGTATTCCATTTCGACTTTCATTTGTTGTGAGATTTCATGTGTTTTCTATTTTGTTAGGACTAATTTTGTTGCGTTTTTGGTGAGTTTTTGTTATCAATGTTGTTGTTGTCGTGATTAAGTTCATTATCCGTCTAGTTTGTATGATTTATTTATACTTTTTGTTGTGTTTTGGCTGCTGCTTTTACTGACTGCTTTTTGTTTTTCGTTCACTACAACTTTTAGTTCATCGATTTCGCATCATTTTAATTATCAGTTCATGGTGTTTGTTGTTTCTGACTGTCAGTCGTTTGTCTATGTCAAAAAAAAATATGTGTGTTCATACCTATTTTTTGGTGGAATTCTTTTGTTTCTCACCAATTAGGGGCCCTTGTTGACAGTAGGTACGTTATTCCGGGATACAGGTACGTTTGTATAGCTATTAGGTACATCTTTGTCATTCGGTCGTGTTACGCCATGTATTTTTTCAAATAAACTATCAGCTACTACATTTATTTGATTAATGTGCCATATATTCAGTGTGTGGCATTGTTTGTGTTTTGTTGTTTTATCAACACTTAAGGGGGGCTCTTGTCAGATACGTTATACCGGTATTTAGGTACGCTAATTTAGATACTAAGTACCTATTTATTTGATTAATGTGCCATATATTCGGTGTGTGGCATTGTTTGTGTTTTGTTGTTTTATCAACACTTAAGGGGGGCTCTTGTCAGATACGTTATGCCGGGATTTAGGTACGCTAATTTAGATACTAGGTACCTATCTGTCATTAGGTTTTTATATGCTACGTATTCTTCAAATACACTATCAACCATCACCCTCTTTTGTTGTTGTACTAGCTGTCTTAACATATGTATATTTATTGGCTCTACGTTTAAGGTTACGTACTAGCATACAATACGTTGGTTTTATAAAGTACTCTTTCGTCACTATGTGCATATTAACGGGTTGTAGATACTTATTTATAGATTGCAGGTCTGTTTGTTTGTGGGTAGTGAACTACCATTACTTTATTAGGATTCACACTTTGCTTTTGTGCCTATTGTCTCACACTTTGCAGGTCCGTTTGTTTGACCCCTTTATAGATTACAAAAATACAAACTAATTAAACTATGCACTGTATGTATAATTGTTATTTAAACTATGCACTGTATGTTTAATTTTTATTTCGGTCTTTCAGAATTACTCTCAGCCAATATATCATTACATATGTATAGGTACACGTATTTGGTTGTTGGGTACATTAATGATACGTGTGGTTACATTTTTCTGAACAGGGGTAACAATGAAGAGATCCATATCAACCAAGTTGGCAATAGAGGTATCTGGGACAAGCAACCAACAAGTGGCATCTGGCAAACAACACGCAGCATCTGGCATAGATACGAACCAGGCTGGTTGTTCCTCCAAAGATGCTTTCCCGGTTTTAAAAACTAGGATGAGTCCTAACTCCCTTATTCAGTTCATAAACAGCGGGCTTTCTGACATGCAAATTTCAGACATTCGAGAGATGGGTTTCGGTGGTTTATTATGCCTTAAGACTGACATGATTCCTGGACATCTAGCCTACTGGCTTGTGTCAGAGTTTGACCCATTTACGTCCTCTCTCTTAAACAACCAACTCCATGTCCGGGATGAAGATGTCCATCTCAGCACAGGTCTGCCTTTGGGTCAGGTTACGAATGAACAAGCGGGAAAATATGAGCAGACCGAAGAGTTTTTGAAGCTGCTCCAGGCCTGGAAGTCCCAATATGCTGGTGTTGAAAAAATTCAGTTTTCCCATATCTTGTCTAAGATGGCTGAGCAACGGGACGGCGGTGAACACTTCAAACGAAATTTCATTGTTTTCATAGTGTCTTCTTTCCTAATGGGGGTCAAGGGTAATGTGCCAAGCCTCAGAATTCTCAAGTGCCTTAGTGATGTCTGAATCATACCAACCCTAAAATGATGCGACTTTACCCAGAACAACTTGATTGATAGTGTCAGACAATGGCGGACTGATAAGTTACGTGAAGCAAACGGGGGTCGTCCGAAAACGTTCAAAGGTCCTATAATGGTGTTGATATTCATCTACCTTGATCGGATGGTTTTCAAGACGAGAAAGGTTGCGCGTGTGTTTCCAACATTATGCACGTGGACCAAGGAGGATATTTCATTCCGTATATCACAAGAAAAGGGGCAGGCTCATCGGTTTGGTGCTGGTTTTATTGAAACCCGGTTGGAGAAGCATCCAGGATGTTTTGGGGAAGGGTATGTGGAACCCAACATACCAGCTGCCAATGTGCCTGAGCAAGTTCATCCTGATGTGACTGATGAACGATCGCGTATCGATTTGTATTGAGAACAGGCCCAGCAGAAAAGCTCTTGCTCGTGCATTTGAGAACTTTTCGAAGCGATCAACAGTGCTAAAATTATAATGCCACAATCTGTAATTGTTGGGCAGCTTTCTGCAATGGCAGATTCTTTGTTGGGCGGGTTTCATTTAACACCACCCAGCAAAGCTGATGAAGATGTTTGGACTAACAGTGATCATAGTAAAGGCAGATCTGATGATGCTCGCACTGAAGCGTTCAATGTTGCATCTGGTGCTGCCCAAAGGTCAAAAGTGTCTGGTGGATTAAACGGTGCTCATGTGACAGCTGATACGGTGAATATGGTAGATACGAGAGTTCACGGTGCCCGGGTGACATCTACAACAGGGGGTACGGGTGATGATCCGTGTTGGGATGACCCAACCTTCTTGGAAGCCCTTTTTGAGTTAAGTAATGCATTTAATAAGGACCCCGTTAATGAGCCTCTTCCAAAGAAACAACGAGTTGCTCCCGAGTATCCCACCTTCAACCTTTTTGAATCTCAGGAAAAATCCAATTCAGCTGCTACATACGATCGACCTGAGCCAATTGTTAATTCCCCCCCCCCCCCCCCCCCCCCCCCCATCAGCACCTACTTCAGTTCAGATCCGTCCGATAATCTCTGCTCTCCCAGTCCAAACAGAGGCCAAACCTCATAGCAAGAGGGACATAGTTGTTCCAAATGTTTTGAAATCGCCTTTTGTGGTAAGGAACATATCCATGCTCTCTGACTTGAGCCAAGCTGAGAAAGATGTTACCGAGTTAGTATTTCGGGATGGACTGGATGATAGGTATGTTTGCATATTTTATATACATATTTATATATATTTTTTTTAGCGTAACTATCACCTCAAAAATTGTATATATAGCACTAATCAATGTATCTACATGTGTTCATATTTTCAGCGATGTATTGTTCAGAAATCAGCATTTTCAATTAAGACGATGTGATTTAAAGTCTTTGATCGTAAGCACAAAGATATCTGCAAATGTAATCAATGCATGGGGTCATCTTTTAAACAAGAGAGAGGAGTTAAAAGCGGCCTCGTCCTCTTTGCGTCTTTACACTTTTGTTACTCCCAATGTAAGGCACTCATTTGTAAATATTTATTTTCATTATTGACTTGAATTGGTGTTATCATATTATCCCCTTTATCGGCTTGTACTGTACTTTTTGGGTCTCAATGTTTCTCTCAAGTATTAATTGCAGGGAATTGTATGTGAAGATGGCACTGATTATGATCAATTGAAATTAGTGAGTCTCTCTCATTTTCGTTTCATTTATATTTTAATGTATAATTTTTGGCTGGTTGTTTTCACTAAGGTAACCATTTCTTTTTTTCAAACCCAGATGTTCTTTCCATTCACACTTCCTGAGCCGTTCCTGATCTGTGTCAACTTCATGACCCGAACGATTGAAGTTATCCACCCAAAGCGACCTAAAAGTATGATGTTCACTGGACCTGTCCGGACGGTGGTGAGTATTTGTTCCTACTGCCCTTTATACTTTCCAAAGTTTCATTGTCGGTTTTCATTCCATCTATGTGTTTTGTGACGTTAGCCTGATGCATTTCTTGTAGAGGGATTTTATTCGGAATGTAATGACTGCCAAATCGACCAAATTTGGGAAAGTTCAATTTTTTAAATGTGAAGAATTTGTGCCCAAAATGCACATGATTGATGATGTGGATGACGGCATTTACCTGATGTGTTACATGGAGACATATACAGGCTGCCGTCCAGCCCTCAAAACACAAGTCATAAATGTAAGAAGTGTACTTTTATCTTCCCACACGCTACTCAATTCGGTAGATACATCAACCACACTGATAGTCATTTGCCTTTCCCCATGCAGACCAGGACAGCAGCTGCAGTTGACAAAGTCCTTTTTAGACAAAAGCTGAAGTATTGTTTTGTTATCCTCACATGCGCTCAGAATGAACTGTCGAACCAAGTGTTGATATCTGCAAGGCGTCTCAACATCAAAACTGGGTAAGCAGTCCTTTTTTTCGTAAAAAAATTTTGAATTGTTAATGTTTTACCTTACACCAACTAAATATTTCTTTTCCATTTCTGTTAAAGAAAACAAGTCGTTGAAGAAGTCGGCTACACTGATTCGCACCTTTTGAATTATGTGTTCTCACCGTCAGATGGAGATGCAGCTACATAGTAATAATTTTCTTATACTATCATTTTTAAATTATCGAAATTATTCAATATCTTCTGTGGTAATTATTATCACCACATACTGACTACATTGTGTTTATTTCAGCGACGTCGTAGTTCAGACAAACTTCGGGCAATTAACAAAAGAATGCATGTCCTCTTTGAGACCTCGGAAATGGGTTGCTGACATGGTACTATTACTTTCTATGTAATAACTTGTCTTTTTCCATTTTACGCAGCACCTAACAACATTCATGGATCAAATGCAGGTAATTGACATGTTTGGGGTATATTCGACTATACACTCTCCAGATTTGTTGTATATTCCAACAACCGCACGTGTGAGTACCCCCTTCTTATTGGCTGCACCTCAATAATCAATTTATGGAATTTTTTTTTTTCTTACTTTTTTTTGTAATAGTTATCTGTGTTGTTGTCCAATATAGCATCTTAATCCAGATCGAGACAAAACGCTTGGTCGCAACTACATTAAAACCTCCGCATACATGCCAATGGATGGGACGGGCGTAAAAGCTGTAAGTCCACTATTGTTTTTTTGGGCATGTAATATGTGATGTTAGGCTATCAAAACTGGTACGAGAAGACCGCTTTCCGTTCAGTCAACTTATGTGTCTTTTTATATTGTGTTACAGATTTTTATCCCCATCATCGAAAAGGAACACTGGTTTCTTTGTGTGTGTGTGTGATCTGGATATGAAGAAGAACTACATCCTTAACTCGTTACGTTCTAAGGATCCTCGGGCTGATTTGGAGATTGCTGCTGGAGTGGTACACACTTAGATTTAAACCTCTTTTTTAGTAATTTCCTTTTATTTAAATATAAACCTTTTCAGATTAAATTTATTCTCCTTGTTGTAGGTTAATAATGTCGTTCGTATTTTATGCCGATCGAAAGAGTACAAGAACCTGGTAGGTGTTCCGCTAACTGAATTTGAGCATCAGAATGTTCCACAGCAGTCAAACTTGTAAGTTCATCTCTTTTATATCCTGGTGTCTGACGTTAACCACTCAGATTTTTAACTGGCTGTTTTTGTGGTATGCTTGCGAAGGCATGATTGCGGTCTTTATGTACTCAAGTGGTTGGAAGCTGGACGTGACAGATCTAAGTGGGAAGCTGCAAGTTATTACAAGGTTTATTCCACTTTTACCTTTATTTTTTAAAAAAAAAAAAATCTACCTTTGGCGTGTTTAATAATTGTTGGATTACATTTATAACACAATAGTTGTTACACAGGCTATGGCTTCATATAGAAAGGTAGTTGCGGTCACCTTATTACGATGGCAAGAAAATCAACGAAAGGTATGATTTAATCTTTTTGTTTCCCCATGATCATTTTTCTTCCGTCTATAGACTTATGTTTCTGCCTATATGTCGGATATGTAGATTTTTAGGTATTAACAGCTATACGATGCTATTTTTTCTTCTGTCCATATACTCATGTTGCCGTCTCACCTTTTGCTATGTAGATCTTTTGAGTGAGGTGATCCCTGGAATGCAGAAGCGTGGTTCTAATCAATCAAGGAATGCGTTATAGTGCAAAGCTTTTAGGACTGACATTTATGAAACCGTAGTGTGTAACCAAAAGATGTTTTGCTCCATCTATTTTGGTTAGGGGTGTAATGAAAATTGTAATCCGAACTTGTTCAATAGCTGTGTAAAGTGGACTGACATTTTATGTCAATTGTCTAGATATCATTTTATGGCAATGCGTAATTCTGGCACTACGGTGTCTTAGCTGACGGTTTTGTTTTAAATACTGTAGGAGATATAAAAGGCGCAACTCTGGCCTTGGTTCATTGTTGAACGTTGACTTAAAACTGACAGGCAGGAATTACGTGCATAGTTACGCCATCTAACAACGGAGACAACATCAATTATATTTCCAGATACATCAAAATCACTTTTACACTCAAGTACAATATTTTCTCAAAATAATATCTGGCTGTTCATTGGTAAAAGGTTTTCACAATTACAATGTCACCAACAAATTGTTATAAGACCCCAAAAATGTTAAGACGGTCGAATTCTCCACGTCTTCGAAAATTAGTATTACTACCGTACATGTCTTCAACCATGGTCTGACGTGGGCAATTTACATAAATTTTTTTTTTCTAATACGTGGTGAAATCAACCGATGTTATTTTCATGAAAGCACGCCATCTTAATACATTATACACATCAATTATATTTCAAGATACGTAAATCAAACATTGGAAAACATTAGTATTTTATTGACTAAATACGAGTCGGTGTTACACCTTTTAATTAAGATATGGTTTGGGCCGTTTCTGTGTTCATAAATCTATGACGGTTGATTTCACCACGTATTCAAGAATTAATATTACTACCGTACATGTCTTCAACCATGGTCTTACAGGGCAATTTACATAATTATCTTTTTTTTTTAATGATATTTTCATAAAAGTACGCCATCTTAAACCTGACATGCATCAATTATATATCAAGATACGTAGAACAAACATTGACAATCATTATTATTGTATTGTCAAAATACGAGTCAGAGTTACATCTTAAAAATAAAATACGGTTTGAGCCGTTCCAAAATTACAGTGTTCATAAATCTGTGACAAAAGATGTTTGATCCATATAAAATTTTTGTAGTTACACCAGTTGACTTATGTAAATTCTCGAAAAAAAAAGGCGTAACTATGGTATTTCACTGTGTGTACATTCCTTCCTCTTGATTACTTTAATCTTTATATTTCTTCTTTTTTTGCCTGCAATATATGTCTGTTTTCCCTTCAATCTCTCAAACCTGCATCAAAGCCTTACAAATTTAAAGCTAAATTTGTAATCATATTCAGAGACAGAATTGTATGTTCCCAACTTGTTTACCAAAATTAGTATTTTACCTGATCAGAACTTAATACTTTTCATGCTCTCCCGGGGCAATTCCGACTATCATGGAAACCCAATTCACCACAAGCATTACATTTTCTCGGCGCTTTCTTATGTTCTTGCACAGCTTTATCCTTTTGGGATACCAGTCGTTTTCCAGACCCCTTAGTCTTTGATTGTATAGGATTTAAAACCGTAACTTCAGTCGGTATCTTTGTACCTAACAACATTTCAAGCTCTTTATTTTTGTTTCTGGACTTTTCACCCGTGACACCACTACTACATTCAGACGGGCTACTTTCTAAGATCATCTTGTCCTTGAAACTCTTGAGTAGGTCCATTAACTCATCGATACACTCCGGCTTCTGTTCTGCTATTGTCACACAGGAGAATAATTCAGACCATAGGCTGCCAAGCTTGATTTTTTGAACCTCTAAGGCACTGCAATCTTCATTCAAAGTCTCGGGCAAATTACCACAAAGTGGCTGATATAGAGCCAATTTGCTCCATCTACTTAGCAAAAAATGGTTGGGAACTTTTTTAAATCCTTGTTCTTTCAACACATAGAGAGCATGTCGGCACAGGAGACCATGCCTCTCAAATTTCTTGCATGAGCAGCTTAACTTCACTCCATCAGGAATAAATCCAACATAATATACCTTATTTCTCTCACGATCATGGATGGGAATGTTGTCTGACGTATTACCCCCTAAAACCTTAACCCCACAAGTAAAACAGGCAGCGTTCCACTCGACCTGAAATTCAGAAAATATGACCGGAGTGTAAAACACAGAAGCGTGCTTCTCCAAAGGATGAGGTGTTTCTAGACTAGGGAAAGAGTTTTTTGAATCGGCAATTAATTTGGACTGTTTCCACCTTTGAGCGTCCATAGCACTTTCAAATCTCATAAGAAACTCCACCAAAGTTAAGTTTGGATTCATGAAATTTCCGAAAAGCTATTTTCGACTCGGATCTAGATGTGGTCCTCATTAGTCCACCTAAAAACAGATTTCTGAAATACGCCGGGATCCAGGAAGCTCTCATGTCAAACATCGAAGACAGCCATTCATGTTCGGTTAACCCGTATGAAGATATAACTGAACACCACCGTTCCTCAAACTCAGTCGGCTCAATGTCTTCTGCCCATACACACGCAGATAGATCTTTCATGAAGTTCGTTTCCCTATAAATTGTAGAGCCGATCTTATCAGGTAGTTTCTTCATAATGTGCCACATACAATACCTATGATGAGTTTTGTCCTTGAATACTTTTTTAACCCCTGCCTTTATGTCGGCATCCTGGTCAGTAATGATGCACTTAGGGTACTTCCCACTCATTGCGGTCAGAAAAGATTCGAAAAGCCATGCAAAACCGTCATCAGACTCATTTCTTAGAAGCCCCCTGCAAACGTCACACATTTTTTTGTGATTGTCAACCCCCGTAAAAGAAGCAAATATCATCTTATATGTGTTCATGTTGAAGGTTGTGTCGAACGATGTCATGTCACCAAACAGACTGTAATTTTTTATTGATATAGAGTCAGCCCAAATAACTCTAGAAAGTCTTCCTTTCTCGTCAACGTCAAAATCAAAGTAGAAAGAGGGACACATGGCTTTCTTATGCATGAAATTTTCGATCATCATTTGAGCATCGTAACCCTTTATAAACTGTTTCATATCCCTCCAAAAATTCTTGAAATCTTCTAGTGATGCTCCCACATTTCTGTATCCCTTTACATATTCCTTAAACATTCTGAAACTTTGTACGGGCCCTTTATTAACCTTTGAATTCTCTACAATCATAGTCTTGTGTACCAGCGTTAGTTCCCTTGACTCCGGCAAATGTACTATTGTGTTTGGGGTAGTCAGAAGGTGTGTGTGACCTTCGTGAAAGTCGACAATAACATATTTCCCTTTGTCATTCCTCTTGAGAAAAATCTTTGCATTACACAAAATTCTAGTCCTCTGCCTCTTTTTCACCTTTCCTCTAGGTTTACTCTCACCTGCCTTACTACACACACAGTATTTAGTCATCACCACCCCACCTACCATTCTTTGGGTCGACTTCCTCATTTTAAACCTAACATTGGCAGCATAAGTTTTGTAGAATTGCATTCCCTCATCCATATTTTCGAAAATCGTTCCCACGGTAGGCTTCAAATGAGGTGCACAAACAGGTATTCTTTCTTTGGAGTTGTGAGGGATTTCTGATGAGTCTGCAAATATCAGATAGCATATGTTATATTAGTACATAAATCAGCGGAAACCTTAACAACTGAAAACGCGAACAAATTTTCTAAACCAGTGAACCTATTTGATTATCTAGTATTCATATCAGACTTTATGTTGCATTAAATTGAAAACTTAGCAGATAATCAACTCATGAAGTTAAGACAAACTAACCAAACACAATTAAGACACTCAAAACTTGAATTTACTGTGAACTTTCAACAAGATAGTGCAATTCTATATTCCCCATTGAAATTGCTACTCAAGCATGCTAGAATTGTGTGTTGCTCAATCAGTTCAGAAACAGCTAAAGAACTATTCTTTCTGTCCATTTCAGTGACTCTCTGCGGAATTAACTCATAAAATTTGGAAAACCCAGAAAGCATAATGATGAATGCATGCATTCAGTAGTGTAACTAAGAGGGATTAACGATTCGCAATCAAATCGAGACGCATCAATTATATTACCAGGTACGCATATCAAATCTTGTTTTCCATTAGTTTTCCAGAATGACCCTAAAGTGAACCTTGTTATCATATACAATAGTAGTTCTTACTCATTAACATCTATTTGATACCCATGTACATCTTTTTCAGTCTTGAACAAACACTATCCAGAAGTCACTATTAGATACGCAATCTGACACCGGAAACACATCAATTATAATTCTAGATACGACAATCAAAACTCATAAGCAATAGGGCTAGTTCGACACACACAAGCAGAAAACCGTAAACACCATGTATCATATCTGACTAATGTAGCAAACATTCACACCAATTGCTACACTAGATACAACAACTAACATCAATAATAATAATACACTCTAAAACAGCCTTGAATAATTAAAACCCTAAAAATAGACATACCTATACCCAATTCTGAAGGTATCTGTCCCAATTCGGAAGATATATGCCCGAGTTCATTGTTATCAGCTGGAACAATTGAATTAGTAGGATCAACCAAAACATCGCATTCTTCGATTTCCATCAAAACCCTAAAAATCGACACAACAAAATTACAAATTGACAGGTAAATTCATCAAATATGTGATAACAATACATAGATTCAGCGATACTTACATCAATTCGTGTAATATGTTGGTCAATTGAATAAATGTTCGTTGAATTTCTGGCTGAATTGATGGATAATCGCAATTTTTTTTTTGTGTTTTTGGTGCGTGTTTTTTTTTTTTTTTTTTTTTTGTGTCAAATTCTGATTTCGGCGGAAAAAGTCAGAGGAAGTATGCCTTGACAGAAAGAATCAGCCGTACGATTTCAGTGAATCCATTGGTTGTAGTTCGTTCTCACCGTTTGCACCGAGTGTTCGTTCTCACCTGATCCCACCTATATATATATATATATATATGTCAAGGCCCATCAATAGAAAAGCCCACGCGTGAAAACTCAGCGGTTCCCGCGGCACTCGGTCGAGTGCTCGGTTCACTCGGTCGAGTGAACCTCCACTCGATCGAGTGACCTACGAATCAGGAGCCTTAACAAAATTGCAGACTCACTCGGTCGAGTACTCGGCCACTCGACCGAGTACTAGCTCTAGAATTTACGAGGTATTACATGTTTAGCCTATAAATATAGTCTTTGTTTTCCACGGACTTGAAAATCCTTTGGCGATTGATCACAAATTCATAACTTCTGAAAGTCGGATTTTAATAAATTGTATAGAAAGGATTGCAATGGATTAGTCTTAATAATTTTAGAAAGTGAAATATTGAAGCTATTTATAATTTAAAAACTTTTAATACTTGGGTTTGCATCCCAAAAGGATAAAAACAATTTTTAAAATCCTGGGCACATGCCTGGAAAGTGAATGTATTAAAATATCGAAAGGGAAAATAAGAGAACATGAATCAGATCCATTATGTAAGTTACTATTAATAAAATAAGACAATTTTAAATATTAGTACGTATTTAAATAAAGTAAGTATAAACTATTCATTGAAATAAAGAGAGAGTAATCCCTTTGTAAAAAAATTCCGGAATTAAATTGTCGTTACACGATTGCGGTATCATATTAAGGTAATGATTGTGCTACTGCTATGCTTATAAATCGTTACATGAGAAATTTTTTGGTACAAACACGAGAGATTCAATCATGTAAATAAGACATAATACTACATTTTTGATCAATTGACATAATGACATAAAATATATAAAGCGCGTTTTGCAGAGCAAGGAAAACTCAAAATATCTCAACTATACATTTCAACATTTCACTACACACATTATATAATTTATATAATTATAATAAATAAATATTGGTTACATACAGGTACGAATACGATGGCGTATAGATCCGATTACTCATCCGTCTATGGAGACACATTTAGGCACCGGCGCTAATGGCATTACCAATCGAAATCTTGCCGATCTTTTGTTTCACGCCTTCATTTATATTATTGCCGATTTGAATATCAATATTACCGCCTTTTCGTTTAAAGATGGACGAATTGTCACCACTAGTGTTGCCAAATTCAACAGCTTCAACTTCTTGCTCCCCTACCTTATTCTGGTTACCCCCGGCTACCAACTTGAAGTCTCCCGTCTCTGTCTCTGCCTCGGTTTCAACTGTACACAAAATTACAAACACAATGCAAATAATTAGGCCAACATAAAGAAATTTGACAACTTGAATAATAAATCTACAAGAGCTAGATTAATTACCTTGAGGAGCATCGTACGGGTAGGCAATAGGAGGGTCGAAGGTGGCCGGGACCGATGGTGGAGCTAATGTAAGAGGTGGAGGTGGAGGTGGAGGTTGAGGAGACGGAGCATCAGGGTAATTGCCGTTAATGGGTGGCAAGTGATGAATCCGGTCGTCGGAAAGGCCCTTATGATGTTTGGAATGATGGTGGCTTATGCAACTTCCCATGCTTTGTGTTGTTATAGAGATTTGATTTTTGTAGACTTGAATAATAATAATCACATATAAAATATGAAGTATCTTAGCAATTAAGAGTTTCTATATCATGAATAGTTGATCAAATCCTATTTTCATCTCTTTGAATGAATGTTTGTAAAGTGACATGGTCTGATTGTTTCATCGGAACGTTCGTAGTCCATCTTCACTAAGTCAATAGCTTGATCAACTACTGTTTATATATAGTTGTATTATTTGTAAATATAGACCGGTCAAAACATGACCCGACATGTAAATCCAACCCGACCCAACCGATTTTTTAGGGTCAAAGACCCATAAATCTTGACCAGCGACAAAGACCTGTAAATATTGACTCGCGGCCCGAAATGACCAGTTATTTTACGGTCGAAACTCGGCTCGACCCGTTCGACCCGATGGATCAAAGATAAATTAAGAATATTATTAAAAAAAACTAATTTTATCATATTATATTTGAAATAATAAATATAAAAATATTATTTAAATAATTTTATTTAAAAAATTATTTTAAAAGTCAATTTTATATATAACTTTTATATTATCAATTAATAAAATAATTATTAAAATAATGAATATAATAATATTATTAATATTAAATACTCCCTCCTAGTCGTTCATTTCTTACCCTTCCACCTTTCATAAGAAATAATGAATTGATTTTAGAACACATACAATTAAATTTGGATCACATAAAACATTCAAAGAAAAGGAAAGAGGGAAGAAATCGGAATAACATGAATAGGGAAAGATAGAAGAAATGAACGACTAGGAGGGAATATGATTTAATTTTAAAAAGTGTTTTTTCGACTGAAAAATGATAAAATAAAAGTCGTCATAAACTTTCTCTGACCCGTATTTTGACCCTAACCCAATCCATATTCTGACGGACCCATACCGCCTGACCCGTTTGACAGGTCTATTTGTAATAATGCCATTGTAAAATAAACTTTTTAATAATGTTCTCATTTGCTCTTGCATAATGTTTAAATTGTCATTTTAACTCTAGCTTATCCATTGATATATTACTTTTTTGTTTAAGAAAAATTCATAAATATTTATCTAATGAGAAATGATAATATTTGTTAATATGTTTACTCATTAATATTAGTTTTTCTAACGTAAAAATCTACAAAAAAAATAAAAGAAATATATACCATTCGAATATAAGTATCAACTCATTATTTCCATTTTTAGTGGAATATTCGATTTTTATTTAACTAGTTTATTAATGAGTTGATACTTATATTTCACGTCGTATATAAGTTATAACCTTTTATTCTTATCAATAGCCATAACAACTTTTTCTGAGTACCTGTGGTGACAATTCTTTATTTCAAAAAAAAAGGTTGCTATGTGGTAATGCAAAATGGATTTTCTCGATCCATTTCTTTATTCCGATTCCATTCATTTACCTTTTTAATTTCAAATAAATTTACAATTATCCGATCGGATTTAAATTTAATTCGGACTATTGAAAAGTAAATGATCCCTACATAAATGATCCTTACTCGTTGTGATGTGAATGGATGAAACAATTTATTAAAGGGTATTTTACCCTTTTTAAAGAGAATATTTTCTTTTTCACCGAAGATGACAAGGAGTCTAGGACATTGTCTGTAACTTTAATCAATAAAACACACTTTTGTGGCATCTAAGAAGTCTTTGGACCCAGACAACCATGTCAAGTACGTAGCATCTAAGAGTAGTATTAATATTAATATTAATAATAAATACTCCAAATTATTTAATTTAAAAAGTATGTTTTTTCTACTAGAAAAATGATATAATAAAAGACGTCATAAACTTTCTCTAACCCGTTTTTCGACCCTAATCTGACCCATATTTGACCCGACCTGCAATCTGACCCGCCCGACCCGTTTGACAGGTCTATTATACTGCCATTGTAAAATAAACTTTTTAATAATGTTCTCATTTGCTCTTGCATAATATTTAAAACATCATTTTAACTCTAGTTTACCCATTGATATATGGAAAATGAGATAGCGTCACCGGGTGACGCTCAATTTGAGCGCCACCCGGGGTATAATTGTAAATTACTCAAGTTTTTGAGTTTCTCTCTACCAAAATTTAAATTTTAAACTTACTAATAATAAAGGGTAGTTTGGTAACTTAAAATATCATAATTAATATAATGAATTAAAGCAAAATCAAAAATAAATTGTGTATATGCATTTTTGACGACGAAACAATGAATAAGCAGAACTGCAGAAGCATATATAATGCATTTTTGGAAAACATGGTGATCAACTCATTGCAACTTCAGCAAATTGAAATATTTAATACACATTTAATACCTAGCAATTGCATTACTACGACTTTGGGCAAAACTAGAATACAATAAATTTAATTTTTCATCATCTTATTTTTGCAATCATTATCCAATTGCCAAAAAAAGGTACTCTTCCTAATTTTCAATGCTAAATTGATTCTTTTCGGGCAATTTTTTGTCCATGGATGAACTTTCTTGAATTGATTTTACTTTGTAGAAATCAATTAGCAGGAGAATACTATCTCAACCTCAATCTCAATCTCAATCTCAATCTCTCATATCCATTATTAACTTATTAAATCTTATCTTAATTTGATTTGATTAGGTTAAGTTATAAATTTACAATACTACTCATTAAGTTTGGCGCAAAAGTTAGAAATTAATTTTTTTGTTTACTTATTTTTAATTTTTAAAATTAAGGTGGCGCCGAGTTTCGGTACCACCCAGTGGCGCCCTATCGTCATCCTATATATATTACTTTTTCGTTTAAAACATATTTTTGATAAATATTTATTTTGTGAGAAATGATATTATTTGTTAATATGTTTAATCATTAATACTCCCTCCAATTCTGCCTGAAGTTACCCAAGACTTTGTGCACAGCAATTAAGGAGAGGAAATAAAGAATGAATAAAAAGGACAAGTTGACTTGTATGTAGGAAAGAGAAGACAAGATTAATTAAACTACAGCAATATGGATTAAACTTAATCCTTTCCTCCAAAATTAAATAAACTGTGGGCCATAATGTTCATACAGTACAGTTGAACATCTCAGAAAATTTCTGAAATTTCTACATTTCTTACAACTTCTACATTACTTAAATTACAATGTTGAGATTTCTAGATTCATAAAATTACAACCCTTCATAAAAATTCTGAAATTAAACTTACACACGTTTAATTTAAATGACAAAAGACTAGAAAATGAGATTAACTTCAGATTTGCGTGGGTTTTTCTTCACTTCTTCCTTCATTGTCATTAATCAGAACTGTAGCATCAAGAGGACACACAAGTGGAGATATCTGATGAAATTTGGCACCAAATTAAGATCAAATTTAGACCGAAATTTCAGCTTTGAGCCAATTTGAACATTTCAGAGCAGTTCAAAATTTGCGCCAACATCAATCAACATTATGTGCAAGTTCAAATAATTAGGGTTTGTTACAGCTATATATAGAAAGTCATTGTTTTAGGCAGATCATTTATATGCAAACAAACAAAAACTCTCATTAAATACACCCAAATAAATTATCCTTAAACACAAACAAATTCATGACAAAGAAAATCAGAAACTTAAGTAACTTAGAGAGAGCAAAAATTATTCAGATTCTACTTCTAAAATGTATAAATGGGAAACCGGTCAGAGGTACCATGTTAGAGGTGGCTCAACAATATGGTGTAACCAGAAAAGCCATCACGAATTTATGGAATGAAACAAAGCAACAAAGAGATGCAGGGGAACTCATTAACGTGAATAGCAAACTAAAGGGAAGGGAAGGAACTAACAAGGTTATATTTGATGCTGCAAGGTTCAAAAGCATTCACCACAAACTCAGGACTACTTAAAAAAGGATGGTTGTTGCTATGGATGTAAGTCAGTCAACTGTCTGTAGGTGGGTTAAAAGCAAAGTGATCAGGAGTCATACCAATGCAATCAAACCAAGTTTGACAGACAAAAATAAGCTTGCTAGGTTAATTTTTTGTCTCTCTAAGCTATATTATGATGATATGCTTAGTAAAATAATGTTCAAAGACCATGTTATACACATAGATGAGAAATGGTTTTACGTTACTAAAGATGGGCAAAGGTACTACTTAAGTCAAACAGAACCAGAGCCAGAAGAAGAACCACACAGAAGTGTTCAATCAAAATCTTACATTGGCAAAATCATGTTTATGGGTGCTGTTGGGAGACCAAAATTTTCAAATAACAATGAATGTGTTTTTGATGGAAATATAGGAATTTGGCCCTTTGTTTCTTTGGAGCCAGCCCAAAGAAATTCCAAGAATAGGGTTGCAGGCACAATGGAGACAAAACCAATTGACTCCATTACTAAACAAGTTGTCAAGAATATGATGTTAGGGGTGGTGCTACCAGAAATCAAGAGAAAATGGCCTGCAAATGCAAGTAAAACCATATTCATCCAGCAAGATAATACACGGCTACACATCAGCAACACAGATCCAGATTTCAGAGAGGCGGCAAGCAGTGATGGGTGGAACATACAATTAGTTCAGCAGCCCCCAAATTCACCAGACCTTAATGTGTTGGATTTGGGGGTTTTTTAGGGCCATCCAATCTCTCCAAACACTCACCAATTCATACAAATTGGATGAGCTAGTGGTAGCAGTAAAAACTGCCTTCGACAATTTAGAAGTGATTAAGCTAAATTATGTGTTCATCACTTTGCAGGGTTGTATGCTAGAAGTGTTAAAACGAAGAGGACATAATGATTACAAAATACCACACATGCATAAGAGCAAGTTAGCAAAGGAAGGATTATTACCAGAGTATTTAGAGGCAGAAAAAAGCTTGGTAAAAGATAGCATCAGGTATATTCACAATGTTGACAGTATTGATGTTGCTAATGCAGGTAATGCAGAAAATATTACTGACTTGGTAGATGTTGTAATGTTAGATTCACCATATTTCATAGATATGCGCAGTTAGACAGTTAAGACACTAACCATCAACTTTGGTTGGTTGATGTACTAATTTTGTGCAACCAGAAGAAAACAGTACAACAACCAACCAGGAACAGCAGTCAAGAATAGACTCAGCAAGTTAAAGAACAAGAAAATAGCAAGTTCAAAACCAAAAAGTAGCAGACAGTCAAACTCAAGAACAAGCTGTATTTTTTTGTTAATTCTAGGTTCATTTTAAGTCTGTATGAACTTTGCACATTTTGATGTTGATGATGTTGGTGATGCTGTTTATTTAAATCTCCTCTTGGCATACAACTTGATTACAATAATGATTTAAACAACAAACGAGGATTCAATGCATGCATAGCCTCGTCAAAATCTAAGATAATGGTGCCATTATGCATGCAAACAATTCTAAGGCCCTCAAATAATTATCATTGGGCTTTAATTAAACAATATGCATGCATTTCATCATTAGTTAATTTTAATAAACTGAAAAATAAATTGAAGAAAAGTTCAATTGAGATCAACCTCTAAATATCTTCAAGTGCAACTTTAAATGCTGGAAAATATTTGGAGATCTCCAAAATGAACCATCTCCTATGTTCAGGAGTATCTTGCTTTGCCAATACACTCTTCCTATGCTCTTCAGCCGCTATTATTCTTCTATTAGCTTCACGATCAAGTTCCTCCATCCTCGCATCAAATGCCAAAAACTCAGGACAGATTTATGGCACAATAGTGTCAACATCACCCATAGAATCAGGAACATACTCAGAGGATGGAAGATCAGATGATTCAGGCTCATTTTTTTTTTTTGGTAGAAATCATCACTGACCCCTCCACAATCCCAGATTCAAAGGCCAATGCTTCTTCAACTTCAGATTCATACTCAACTTCTGGCTCATCAATAGTAAACATGTTAAATGTACACGGATCTTCTTCAAAAATCAGATCTGAAGATTCGCATTCATCTTCATAATCGTCTCTCATAAAATCAGACATGAGAAACTTGACAGAAATGGGTCTCAGATTTTCTGTGTGAACAATAGGCGATGAAGAGATTGAGGGAAAGAAAGTCAGATTTTGTGTGTGAAGATGAAGATAATGAAGATTATGAAGAATATAGGCGGGCAGATTGAGGGAGAAAGGAAGGAAGAATGGCAACAGCTAATGAAGAAGATGAATGTTTAAATGATGTTAGGGTTTCTAACAGAAGCCTCTAGAATTATGTAGAAAGAGGCGGGAGGGATTAGGTTAATGACTGGGTTAGATTTGGGCTGGGTTAATTAGGGGGTCCAAATTAATATTGGGACGGGGTAATTGGGTTGGATTAGTGTAAACGGTGTGGGCCAAGTGAATGGCACAATGTGTAAATAAGAAAAGGTAATAAGGACACTATGGTCATTTCACTACTAAAAAACTTACTAAATAAGGAAAGAGGGAACAAAACGTGACAACCATCGAAAAGGAAATAGGGAACTTTAGGCAGAATTGGAGGGAGTATCAGTTTCTCTTACGTAAAGATCTACATAAAAAAAATAAAGGAAATATATACCATACGAGTATAAGTATCAACTCATTTTTTCCATTTTTAGTGGAATATTCGATTTTTATTTATCTAGTTTATTAACTAGTTTAGATCCAGTGCAATATATGCACGGTATTTATAAATTTTACTTTTTAGTGTACTTCGTATTATTTATGGAGTTTAAATTGACAATTCACTTATTTTGTATGTTTCTCATCACTGTATTTTGATTTGAGCAACAAAAATTAAAAAAAATTTCTGTCAATCGAAGTGCGTACATGATACGTGCAATTTATATAGACTTTTTAGCCTCTTATTGCACGCATTTCTGTATCATTTATATTGCTTTGTATTGCAAAATGCCCCGAATTGGCTACTTTGGTTTGTTTTGTCTTGATTGCAGAAATGGACCTTAAAGTAGTGGAATCGTGCCTTATTCGTTCCTTTTAGCATGCATTTTGAGGAGATGGAGACTTAGAGCAAAATGTCGTACCTCGGGAAGCGTGAAGGTGGTCCTTGGAAGCTAACCAAACGAGTCAAGGCTGTTATTCAGTTGAAGACACTCGATCGAGGGCTTTTATAGGTCGATCGAGTGGAATTGGCAGATGAAGTGTTCGATCGAGTCCCTGCTGTACTCGATCGAAGTAGGCTAATTTGGAAGTGTTCGATCGAGAGTTGCTTTTGCTCGATCGAAAAGAATTTCTGAAGAAACACTCGATCGAGAGGAATAAAAGGCCTCGATCGAGTGGCTAGCTATTATACACGGGATTATTATTTCGTGTTAGGTTTATTTTTATATTAATAATGACTTCCCTATATAAAGGAACTCGAGATTAGATCATAATTACATTTTGCTACTCATACTTTACTCTTAATCTATGTTTCCCTTCTAATTACTGCTGGAATTTTACTTTGCTTCTCTTCACTCCGGATTCATACTTTGTAATCATTCTCTTCCCTTAATCTCAATCTAACTCATTGCATGCTCTTAATTATTACTCTACTTTGTCTTTTGTCCTTTAATTCTTATTGTTATCATTGTTAGTGTATGTTTCATCTTCTTAATCTATTTATCATGTCTCTTATTAGCGCATTCATTGTTATTGTTGTTAAATCTGATAGCATGAGTAGCTAATTCTTTTATGTTAGGATTAGGGGAGCCATGGTAGTAAAGTGACGATGTTGTGAATAGGCTAGATGATTAATTGTGAGAATCTGTGACCATAGCAATATAACTGTAATATGTTTAGTTGAGTCCACGCTTCTAAACGACTTTAATCTGGTTAATTTCGCTCCTAGATCGGAAGATTGGAATGAACAGACCTGCTATGAGCAGTAGACTACCCTAATGAGGACGGAAGTTAAGTTAGTTGTAATCTAGGGTGGATAGCGGACCGGAAGGACATTTCCCTTGCCCTTCTCACAGTAGATCATCTGGACTATTTATGACTGAGTTATGAACTGCCATGGTGAACCGAAATCCCGACATACCTCTCCTTATCTGATCAATCTTAGCTTTTTCTCGCCTTTACTGCTCTTGTCTCTATTTCTCTTGCTTTATATCTTCAGTAGTTTAGAAAACAAATTAAAACCCCTCATTTGTGACTAGATAGACGTACTTAGCAGATATATACTTAGCCTCCATGTGGAGATCAACCCTACTTACCGCTGACTTCTGTTAGTAGTATTAGGTATTTATTTTTGGTACCTAACGACGGTATCAAATTTTGGCGCCGTTGCCGGGGAAGCAATTAGCCTATTTGTCTGTTTTTTTCGTTTGTCTCTCTCAGTCTCAAGGAATTTTTAATTTCTTGAGACGGTTCTTATTTATTCTCTCCAGTGCTGTTTATGCCTAGGTCTAACAGGTCAGAATTAGTTCTAGCTGATCCTAAACTAGAAAGGACCTTTCATTATAGATAGAGACTACAAAGGAAGAATCAAAAGGAAGCTTTGAGTACTTTTGAACCCGAGCTAGAACACTTTATTTGCAGAAGACCCGTCTTGTCAAGAAGATAAATCTATTTCTGTCGTTAGTCTAGTGAAAATGCCTAATATCGCGAGTCACTCTGATCCCACAGCTGCCTCAATCCCTAAAGGTTTCAAACTTGCGACCGAGGATGGGAACACGTTTGATATTCGGCCGTCTTACATCAATTTGGTCGAAAGAAATTTGTACCGGGGCGTGGCGGGTGAAGATCCGCGGAAACATATGGAGATTTTCACAGACTATTGCTCTACCATTCCCGCTACTAAGGGAGTGATCCAGGACAGGATTAAGGAAGTCATATTTCCTTTCTCTTTAACTGATGCAGCCCGTGAATGGCTCACAGATCTCGACAGAACTGCAGCCGATATTACCAACTGGGAGATCCTGGCCCTTGCCTTCTATAAAAGATATTTTCCTCCACAACGAACTAATTAGCTGAGAGGAAAAATTACAAGTTTCAAGCAAGCACCAGATGAGAACTTCTATGAAGCTTGGTGTCGGTTTAAGAAGTTGGTGTGGTCTCTTCCTCATCATGGTTTCGATTAGTGGTTCTTATGCAACCAGTTCTATAATGGGTTGTATGACGACCACCGTGCTATCTTAGACGCCTCATCAAATGGGCGATTTCAGAAGAATAATGATGATGACAAGGGATGGGGAATAATAGAGGATATGGCTACCCATTGTGCTGAGTATGGGAAACCAAGAGATGGTATTCGGACAGTTAATTCTGTTGATAATGCAGTTGTGGCTCAGCTTGAAGCCATGAATGCCTGTTTCGATAAGTTGGAATTGCAGAATGCTGGTGATCAACAGACGGTTCACTTGTTGACTAGACAAGAAACCGTTTCATGTGAGAGGTGTGGAAGCAATAACGGTCACACTGCTGTTGACTGTCTAACTAACAAGGAGCAGGTTCTTGCCTTTCAGCAACACAGGCAAGGAGGCTCTTACTATAATAATCAGAGTGAAGTCCATCCCAACTTGAGATGAACTAGTTAGAATGTGTTAAACCCTTCACCTCCACCGCAGCAGCAACAACCTTACATCCCTCCTCACAAAGCTCAATAAGGCTTTCAAAAGCCTCCATCCATTCCACCGCCGCAACAAGGTGCTTCCTCAAGTGGTGTTAGTGAGATGACTGAGTTGAAATCAATGATACAAGCATTGACTGTTCAGTTGCAAAAGAGTGACCAACAAAAAGATGCGACGCATTAAGTCACTCGAGTCCCAGATAGCTCAACTCGCGGCTAACCAATCTTCGAGGAAGCCGAGTCATTTACCGTCTCAACCTGATAAGAACCAACATGAGACGATCAATCTAATTAATTTGCGAAGCGGTCTTTCATATGAAGGACCCAAAATGTCAACTGATGAGGACATATCAGACCCGAAAATTACTGTTGCAGGGCGTGAACAGTCATCAGTGGACGAATATATGCTGAACCTAAGGAAAATCCTCGATCGACTCATTTCTGGTGTTCGATTGAGAGGAAATGCTGGAAATATTACTCGATCGAGTGAAGCTGATGTTCGATCGAGTAAGGTTGATTATGGAGAATTTGATCGAGTAGAGGGAAGTCCTCAATCGAAGGAAATTGCTGAGGAAACGGCTCGATCGAGTGATGCTGAAAAAGAGGACTTCGATCGAGTTGTTGATTGTGCTCGATCGAATGATATTGCTGATGAAAGACCTCGATCGAGAGGAAAAAGGAATCGATCGAATAGAAATGATGAAGATCGTGTCGAGACGTTGGCAGAAAGAAATAAAGGGTTGGAAATTCTTATCACGGTTCCCTTTCCGAGGCGATTGCAGAACAAGAAGGCCGAACAACAGTTCGGGAAATTTGTTGATATCCTGAAGAGCCTTCACGTCAACGTTCCTTTCGCTGAACTGCTTACCCAGGTACCCTCTTACATGAAGTTTATGACAGAAATATTAACGCGTAAAAGGCATATAAGTGACCATGAAACGGTAGCTTTGACTGAAGTAGGGTCCGCCTTAATTCAGAATAAGACATCACCCAAACAATCAGACTCGGGTAGCTTTTCGATTCCATGTCATATAGGAACCCACTTAATTGACAGTGCGCTATGTGACTTAGGAGCTAGCGTAAGTGTCTTACCACTGTCTCTCGCTAAGAGACTGGGTTTGACCAAATTTCATTCCACAAATATGATTGTTCAGATGGCCGACTGTAGTATATCACGGCCACTAGGTGTCTTAGAGGACATACCTGTAAAGATCGGGAGATTCTTTATTCCCGTTAATTTTGTGGTCTTAGACATACCCGAAGACTCTTACACTCCTATTATTTTAGGACGACCATTCATATTTACTGCTCGCGCGGTAATTGATGTCGGGAGGAGACCCTTACTTTTCAGGTAGGTGATGAGGAATTGACATTTTATCAGTCCAAAGCACGTAGGGCCCCTATGCAAGCTCAACCTTGCAATGCCTTACCCTCTATAGACCCAGACTTGGAATCTCCAGCTGAAAATATTGAATATTGTGCACACAAAGTGGATACTGGAGATGTTGTCGGTCATGGTGCAATGAAAGTCAAGTTAAGTGATGGGGATGTTGCAAATGATGATGCTAACAAGAGTGTTAAAGGGAAGAAGAAAGTGAAGGCGTATGTAGACGCGAATTATTCTTCTTCTATCAGTTCAAGTTCAAGCTCATGGCGATCCAAGAGGACGGTCCGCGATGCTGAAGGGACCTCCTCCAGTCAGAAGTCCTCTTTTGGGCTACTACAGTGTTTTGGAAGATGAGCGGGGAATGCCCCGTTGTAAAACTTTGTAATTTGAATTTTCGTTAGACTTTTTATATTGCGTTTAGACTGTTAGACAATAGCGCGGTTAGTTTTAGCATAAGACCGAATATAGACTGCGTATTTTGTGAATTTGGTATTTGTGGGAAGTATTTCTATATGTTTTTCTTCTTGAGTTGCTCACCAGGCAGGCTCGTATGGAGCGGGATCAGGCACTCGCCTTGTTCCATCTGTACGAGTATCACATGAGGAGAGGACGTCACATTCCTGAGGGCTGGCCACACCCTTCTTTCTACCGGTTTACAGCGGAGGGGTACCCTCAACCAGAGAGCGAGGCGGACACAGCCGAGCAGGAAGAGAGAGCTAGAGCTAACGAGAGGAGGAGACGGGAGCAGAAGCGAGATCCTAACTACACGGTGGTGGGTGAGGAGGAGGAGGAGGTTGTTGACGAGTAGCTACTGGTCTACTCACTTCCCCAGTTTTCTGGCTGGTTTGGGGAAGTTCGCATATTTTGTATGTATTTCTGCTCTTTCTTTTTATTTTCATCTCCTTTATTTATTTATTGTATTCATGCATTTATTGGTTGTTTTATCCCATTTCCCGTATATATACTGCTGTTGTATGCTGGAGGACAACGAGGGCGTTGTCCGTTTTGGTTTGGAGAGGGTATTGCATACTTTGAGTCTGCATTTGCATTTGTTTTGCATTCACGTTTATTTTTCTTGTTTGCATCGTTTTTTATTTCAAAAATCAAAAAAAATCAAAAAAAATAGAAAATTTCGGAAAAAAATTAAAAAATTCACGTTTCATTTAGCATATAGGTTGAGTCGGAATGGTAGATTTATGTGATGATTTTGCACTGTAACTTGTCATTTCACTTGAGTCTTGCATCTAATTGGTAGTTATTAGTTTAGTCATGCGCATAGTCTACGAGTTAATGTTCAAATACAGCTGATCATATAGACTTGACCTGAAAAAAATTGGCAAACTACTTTAAAATTTCTAAGTTATTAGAGTCGTATAACTGGTGTCATTCATGACCAGTTCATGTAGGAATTGAGAGTAGTACTCCTTGCATAACATTTTCATCACTTTGCACTTTTATGAAATTCGATTGCTTTTTGCTTGCACACATTCGGGTTTATGGTCGGTGTCACATGTAGGGAGGTGCTTGCAATTTCCCCCTCTTTCATTTTCGCCCATTTAGCTCCACATTTGCCAAACTTAGCCTTTTTGACCCATTAACTACACCCAAATTAAGCCTGCCTGTCAAGCTAGTTTAGTGTACTTTTGTGGTATATTTCTCATTGATGCAAGTTGGTTTGTTCTTATTCATATGGAGTTGGTAGAAAAGAAAGAAACGTGGGCAGGAAAATGAGAAAAAAGAAAAAAAAAAGAAAATGAAATGAAAAAAAAAACGTGAAAAACAAAAAAAAAAAAAAGAAAAGGGAAAAAAAGAAAGTTGGAAAATGAAAAAGATAAACCGTTTAAAAAAGGAAAGTTTGTAACGGTCTTACTCCTTATGCTTTGTTCTATAACATTCGAGGAGTTGTTGTTTCTTGGTTAGTGAGTTTTGTGCCAACGAAGGGCACCAGTGTTCGATTTCATAATCAGCTGAGAATTGGATGTTCCTATATGGTCTTGTTTAGGTGCTAGCTTGACGCTTTACCTCCACATATCCCATGATCATTTTGCCATTTCTTACCTATAGCCTCACTTTCCCGTAACTATTGTAAGCCCTCGGATGTGACGGACATTGTTGGTTGGAATGTATGTATGGTGATTATAATCGTCTATCATTTTTGTTGCATACATGTTATGTGGGTCGCAGTTTAGGTGAGTGACTGTTTTTCTCTTCTTCTCTTACACATTTACATTCACCCTTTGCTTTACGAGAGGAGAGTGACCCGTGAGAGTCCAATTTTAAAGGTCTTGCAAGATCGACAGGTCAGCTTACTTATAGACATCATACAACTCATTTGCGTTTGACTGTTGTAGCTATAACTGTTAGTTTTGATTGAAATAAATGGTTTAAGTGGACAAGTTATAGCTAGCTCTGAGTTTTCATATTCGTTCCATTAGTTTGCATTTAGTTTACTCGAGGACGAGTAAAGGTTCGGTTTGGGGAGATTTGATACGTGCAATTTATATAGACTTTTTAGCCTCTTATTGCACGCATGCATTTCTGTATCATTTATATTGCTTTGTATTTCAAAATGCCCCGAATTGGCTACTTTGGTTTGTTTTGTCTTGATTGCATAAATGGACCTTAAAGTAGTGGAATCGTGCCTTATTCGTTCCTTTTAGCAGGCATTTTGAGGAGATGGAGACTTAGAGCAGAATGTCGTACGTCGGGAAGCGTGAAGGTGGTCCTTGGAAGCTAACCAAATGAGTCAAGGCTGTTTTTCAGTGGAAGACACTCGATCGAGAGCTTTTATAGGTTGATCGAGTGGAATTTGCAGATGAAGTGTTCGATCGAGTCCCTGCTGTACTCGATCGAAGTAGGCTAATTTGGAAGTGTTCGATCGAGAGTTGCTTTTGCTCGATCGAAAGGAATTTATGAAGAAACACTCGATCGAGAGGAATGAAAGGCCTCGATCGAGTGGCTAGCTATTATACACAGGATTATATTTCGTGTTAGGTTTATTTTTATGTTAATAATGACTTCCCTATATAAAGGAACTCGAGATTAGGTCATAATTACGTTTTGCTACTCATACTTTACTCTTAATCTCTGTTTCCCTTCTAATTACTGCTGGAATTTTACTTTGCTTCTCTTCACTCCGGATTCATACTTTGTAATCATTCTCTTCCCTTAATCTCAATCTAATTCATTGCTTGCTCTTAATTATTGCTCTACTTTGTCTTTTGTCCTTTAATTCTTATTGTTATCATTGTTAGTGTATGCTTCATCTTCTTAATCTATTTATCATGTCTCTTATTAGCGCATTTATCATTATTGTTGTTAAATCTGATAGCATGAGTAGCTAATTCTTTTATGTTAGGATTAGGGGAGTCATGGTAGTAAAGTGACGATGTTGTGAATAGGCTAGATGATTAATTGTGAGAACTTGTGACCATAGCAATATAACTGTAATATGTTTAGTTGAGTGCACGCTTCTAAACGACTTTAATCTGGTTAATTTCGCTCCTAGATCGGAAGATTGGAATGAACAGACCTGCTATGAACAGTAGACTACCCTAATGAGGACGGAAGTTAAGTTAGTTGTAATCTAGGGTGGATAGCGGACCGGAAGGACCTTTCTCTTGCCCTTCTCACAGTAGATCATCTGGACTATTTATGACTGAGTTATGAATTGCCATGGTGAACCGAAATCCTGACATACCTCTCCTTATCTGATCAATCTTAGCTTTTTCTCGCATTTACTGCTCTTGTCTCTATTTCTCTTGCTTTATATCTTCAGTAGTTTAGAAAACAAATTAAAACCCCCCATTTGTGACTAGACAGACGTACTTAGCAGATAGATACTTAGCCTCCCTGTGGAGATCGACCCTACTTACCGCTGACTTCTGTTAGTAGTATTAGGTATTTATTTTTGGTACCTAACGACGGTATCAGTACTTAGTCGTATTACAATAGAGGGGAGGGGGGATTCAAACCTGGGACCTATTGTCCACAATACCTCCGTCTTAACTACTAGACTAAGACATCTTCGGTAAGAAAAAATTAAAATTGTAAAAAGTCATGAAATGAGTATTTTAATAACATTTTTCTTTTTGCTGAGAAATTAATTATGTTATTTTTAGAATATTTTTACTATTAATATTTTTTGTGCAACTTCTTATCATTAAAAATCAATGAATTTTTATCCTACAATTATTATTTTTTTAAAAAAGTATACAGTCTTTTTATCATGTAATAATGGAGATAAATTTATGCAGAATATAAAGTAATATAGAATGTTTCAAATATTAAATTTATTAAAATATTGTGTCATTAATCACTTACCATACGTATAATATATGCTAAAAATATTAAGTTTCATTTTAGGATATATGGTTTAGGCGGAAAAAATGATAGTTTCATCCCCTAATCTTTTAGTAAATAGAAGATTAATCACTTACCATACTTATAATATATGCTAAAAATAATAAGCTTCATTTTAGGGTAAGATTATCAGTCATATTCACCAAAGACTTAAGACTCTGTCACATCAGCTTTTCATTAACTTTTATTATTTTTATATTGCTCAGACTCATCTCAGACTTACCTCAAACTCCATACATTATCAGTCAGAGTGTCAGACTCACCTCAGACTCTACTTTTCCATTTCACTTCTTTTTTTACAAACTTTTAAAAAAAAATGACACATGAGATCCATTCATTGGATAATTTCCTTTGAATGTGGGGTCAAGATTTCACCCAAAGTCTTAAGTTGAGTCTTGGATTTCCGAGACTTAATTTAAAACTTTGTTAATACTTTAGTAGATTATTATTGGTAGTCTTGAGTAAGTCTTGTCTTAAGACTTACCAAAGTCTTGTCTCAAAACTATCAATAATCTTACCCTAAGATATATGGTTAAGGCGGGAAAATGAGAGTTTCACCTAATCTTTTACTCTAATAAATAAGGGATGAGTTGATACTTACATTTCATACCGTATATAACCTTTTATTCTTACAACTAGTTTAGATCCCGCGCAATAAATGCGCGGTATTTATAGAGTTTTTACTTTTATATTACTTAATAATGCTAAATTAGTACCTCACTAATTTTTCATATTTCATGTCATTATATTTTGATATGAGAAAAAAAAATTCAACTGTAAAATTATTCAAGAAAACTGAGTAAAATTGAACTGCAAAATAATAGTGGTATCTAATTAATTGTTCATTTTCTCATTATTGTATATTTTTTCGAGAAAAAAAACTAAAACTGAAAATTAGTCAAAGAGAGTTGAGTAACGTGCTGAAATATATTTTTTAAAAACTATTTTTTATACCACAAGCTAATGATTCCAATTTATTAATTATCTCATTTGTTTTTGTCATGTAAGTAATCAAAACGATTTATAGTTTTGTTTATACATAGTATGAGTCAAGTCATTCTCAAATAATAGCATCACTAAAAGATTTAATAGTTTATAGCTTTATATTATTTATATTTTAATTAAAATACTATATTTTAGTGTTTAGTGAAAATTTTAAAATTTGATGAAAAAGTTAATATTTAATTGAAAAAATTATATAATGAAATACATTATAATTATTAATTACCTTATTTAGTGAATGCAATTAAATTATCAATAGTTTCCTTATTTATAAAGATGCTTTTTGGAGGGAAAATTTTGGAGTTCACCTATTCATTTAGTAAATAGGGGATGACCGTAATAACTTGTTCTGAGTACCCTGTGGTGACAACTCTTTATTTCAAAAAAAAAAAAAAAGTTTGCTATGTTGTCATCATGTGAATGGATGAAATAAATAAAAGGTTATCTTACCATTTTTGAAGGGAATTTTTTTTTAACTGAAGATGACAAGGAGTCAAGGACATTGTCTGTAACTTTAGTCAATCAAACACACTTTTGTGGCATCTAATCTAAGAAGTCTTTGGACCCACACAACCATGTCAAGTAGCTACATTCTTTTATCACAAATTCTCATTATAGACGACACTATCTGTCTATAACTCTATACGTATAGACGGATACCACTTTCCCTCACAAATTACCCATTTGTCATAAAGTGAGAAGCACATGGGGGGTGTCCCACCTTGTCCCCCCTACCCATTTTATTAAAGGTTTTTACCCGTCTGTTCGCCTCACCCGTCTATACCAAGACCTATTTTTCTTTTATCTTGTGGAAAGTTGTTTTAACTATTTTAAGTGAACTTATCAAACAACGCGTAAACCTACGTATGTGACTTTTTCAACAACCTAAACGATTTACTTAGTATACACCATTTTGATATTGACCATCGGCTTTACACGCTCTATTACCATCTTATTGTTAGGCATACGATAGAATAACCGTTCTAAGAAATAATCATAGGAACAGAATGAGTCGTTTGTTTATTTTATTTTATTTTAATGTACTTGTAAAAAAAACCGATTTCTTTATTTTCATAATTGAAAAACTATTGTATCCAATTTCAACCATGGGCGGATTTAGAGGTCCGGGTGGGCACGTGCCCACCATGAATTTTTCGGAACAAATTTTTTATATTTTTTATAAGTAACGGAAATGATCAATAGGTAGGTTTATGTGGTTCAGTTGGTAAGCTCTTTAGTTGACATTTGAAAGGTCACAGGTTTGATTCTTGGTGCCCTAGGGTTTTTATTAAATAATTTTTTGTTAAACTGAAAAATGTTCCTCCCAGGGTTTGAACCCTTGACCTCAAGGTTACGTACCATCTTCTCTACCATTGAATCACTTGTGTTTAGTGTGTAAAATAAAAAAATTAGAATATAATATATCTTATCATAGGAGATATTATTTATTTTTATTTACAAAGTACATTTATTTCATATTTAAATATTTCAGAAGAAAGTTCAAAATAAAATACTAATTTTTAAACTAAAAAAAATTAATTATTTTTTTATTTTTTGGGAGGAAAAAAAATCCGTAATAAAAAAATACGGTTTAAAATAAAAAATAATGTATCGGAAAAAAATTTATACCCTCTTTTGATAAATTCCTGCGTCCGCCCTGATTTCAACCTTTAAATTTTTATATTCTTATGGAAATGAACAAGTTGGTGAGGTTGAACAGTCACATACATTATTATTGGCAATTTGGCATATAAAAAGCATATGCAACCATAACAAAGTCAAATGCGTAACTTAGTATACAAGTTAATTCTGATTAACATTACAACAAGCACGATCATCAACTACCAAACCTTTTTATACTTCTACCATTCTTACAACAAATGATGCATTATCAACCGTCAGTCATTTGTCTTAATAAGGTTGGTAACTTTTCCTTCTTCCTTTAATGTAAAACTTCTTATATAGTACACCCGATGTAACACGTCATGACACGGCCTACTTTTGTATATACACTCGATATATTTTCCTTAATTAAATCTCCACTTACAATTTTTATACAAGTAATAAATAAACAAGCGAGTAAGTTCATATTATTTTTCGATTTGCAGGTAGTATAATGATGGCAGGTCCAAGCAATAGCGTATCGATTTCAATCGATAAGCAATTAAAGAAGTTGCGTCCACTTCACCCGAATTGTTCCATCTATCTCGTGCCAGAGAATCTCCGCAAGGTAAAAGAAGATGCATATCGACCGTTACTTGTCTCAATTGGACCCGTATACTATCGTGATACCACGTATGCAATGATGCATGAGCAGAAACTGAGGTACTTTCAACAATTCTGTAAACGTTGTAATAATGAAAATATAGATTATTACCGCGAGGTTGTGCGACAAAAGGAAAATCAAGCTCGGAATTATTATGTTGAGACAATAGAATTGCCTGCTTTTGATGGATTTGTAAATATGTTGCTTCTTGATGTTGTATTCATCATTGAGCTCTTCTTAATTGAATGTGTTGATGGGCCTCATGGGAGAATCGATTCAAGTGACCGTATATTCAACAAGCCAAGGATGATTATAGAGATCAGTCGTGATATTAGACTCGAGGAAAACCAAGTTCCGTTTTTTCTTTTGAGGGATTTGTACCAAAAATTACCGGCCACGGATAATTATCCACCTTTGATTGATATTTCCTACAAGTTTTTCATGGGAATGTCAAGTGTTGTTCCTGAAAGAGTAAGAGATGATAACATTAAACATCTAGTTGATCTATTGAGACTAAGTCACTTGCCGTCTAACCTCCGCAAAGATAACGACCATGACTTTGAGTTCGAGTTTACTTCAGGTGTAGCCAAGCTAATGGAACGTGGGGTCAAATTTGTGCCTAGCGAAAGTGCTAATCTGCTTGATGTGAGATTTGTCAACGGTGTTCTAGCGATTCCAAAGCTAAAGTTGACAGATGATACCGAATCATTATTCAGGAACATAATGGTGTTCGAGCAATGCCATCACTACTACAATTCATACATTATTGACTACTTTGCGTTTTTAAATAGTTTGATTAACACCCCAGATGATGTGGAAATCCTTACTCGCAAAGGGATAATCGAGAACTGGCTTGGGAATAATGAAGAAGTTGCGGAATTGTTCAGCAAGTTGTTCAAGGAAACAAGGCTGAGAAATAACAAGTTTTACTACAGTCGCATTTGCCGACAGCTGAATGGATATGCTAAGAAGCCTTGGCATTATTACATAACAGTACTAAACACCAAGTACTTCAATCATCCATGGTCAATTATCGCTCTTGTTTATGCAATTGTGATGCTAATACTTACTGTGTTACAAGTTTATACTGGGTTTAAATAAACTAAAGGTAGTCTGTAAACAGTCATTACTGTGTATATATTCTTCTTATCGTACTTTTCGTTTCAGGGTGATTCTTTTTCTGTGTGTGCTTGATTTTGTAGATATTGTCAATAAGACAGTACTGGTTGAAAAAGAAAAAAAACAAATCGAACTGAACGATGTAATTGCATTGTGTCGCTTCTTACTGAACCAAGTTCTTCCAGCAGTTGTAGTCTCCGGATTTTTGTTTAATACTGTTATTTGCCACGGTTAATTATTAATTCTTCAAAAATAATGCATACTTACTGTGTTACAGGTTTTTACTGGGTTTATTTCAATTAAGGATAGTCTACAAACAGTAATTAATTCCTGTATATTTTCTTCACGCATTGTGATATTGTTTTTGTGCTTCATTATGTTGATAATGTCGATTCATCAGAACATATAAGTTGATTAATTGACCGAAAACCCATTGTTAGATCAATACAAGCCTATAGACACACAGTTCCCCCGTCACCAGTTAACAGGACATAAGAAACTTTCAGCAATGTAGCAGGCATAACAGTTAATAAGGTTACAGTATTGATCCGAGGCAGGGCAATAATCATGATGCTGTTACAGTGCAACGCAAACTGCATTTATAGCCTAAGACAAGTTTGTCGGGTTTCATGATGCAAATATGCAGTAGAGGAGTAGAGGAAGATTAGAGAGATACATACATAACACAAAGTTTGACAAGCAACGGACAATATAATGATTTATGAGTTACCGTTCATTCTTGTTCTAAACTCGAAAATCAAGAACTGGTTTCAGATTTTCAGTTGCATTGTCATTTTAACACTAGAAAATAAGTAACAAATCAGCAAGACAGGAGCTAAGTAAGCAAGCAAAGAGAAAAGAAAAGTAGCTCCAGGCTCTCAACAATGGAGAATAACGTCCTTTGTGTACCTCCATGATCGATATTTTGACGATCATTGGCTCATTGCTTGCTTGCTTGAGCTACGCATTGTACGAAACTCATACACCAGGAAAAGCACTAGCAAAGTGAAAGATGTTACCAAGCAAGCAAGAGACAACAAGGCCGTCTTCGAGATTACATTACTACTTGTATATACACGGAAACAAGCTTAACACCCGTGCGTAAATTGAAATTGAGATAACTCAAAACAGAAATAACATGCTTGCTTAAATTGAAATTGAGTGAAACTAATGATCTCATACGAGAAATATACCAACTAATTACAACTAGAATCACTTAAATTGAAATTGAGCGAAATAAACCAATACAACAAATGATGAACATTCAAGAAGCAATTAATTGGGACAAACAAAACAAGAATTAGAAAAGAACAAGATATTCATTACTAGAAACATTAGGCAATAACATCTGCTTCAATTACATTAACCATATCATCATCTAATACATACTAATTGGAGCACTAACAGAAACCGAAACCGAAAGCATCAACATCTAAAAGCCAATCCCAGATCCAGAAGCTAACCCTAGAATTAAAACAAATCAACCGCCGAAACCGTAAAGAGTTCGTCCTTGCCTCTTAAGAGCATAGACAACATCCATAGCCGTAACAGTCTTCCTACGAGCATGCTCCGTGTAAGTAACAGCATCACGGATGACATTCTCTAGAAAGATCTTGAGTACGCCACGTGTCTCTTCATAGATCAAACCACTAATACGCTTAACACCACCACGGCGAGCTAGACGACGGATGGCTGGCTTTGTGATACCCTGGATGTTATCGCGAAGGACTTTACGATGTCGTTTTGCTCCTCCCTTGCCTAATCCCTTTCCTCCCTTTCCGCGCCCTGACATTTGTTGTTTATTGTTATTTTCTGGGGATGAATTTGTGTTTGTGAGTTGGATTGGAAAATGGGAAGGTGTGGGGTGTTTATATATAGGTGCGGGAGTTGGAGAGGGTAAGAGGAGCGATCCGTGTGTGTGGGTGAGGAGTGTTGTCAGACGTTGATGTTATTTGATCAAGGGTTGATATTGGATGGTATATGTTTTCCGGATTGTGGAGTTGTGTTTTTAGTATTTGCTGTGGCGGGATATTTGTCGAGGAAACAAGCCCTTGATATAACAAAATTACATTCATCATTCGTTCGAGTAAGTGTGACTTAATACGGAAACGGATTTAAATACTATCACATGAATGCTAATAAGGATAAATTAGTTTGTGGTCCGTAAAATTTAAGGGATGTTTTGTTTATACTATAATGTTTTTGGTGATTTAATATCATAGCATATTACGATCAACTCTACATACAGTTTTCATGCAGTCCAGATCACATGTCCCGCAAATTTATCCCACTTCCTGTCCCATCCACAAAAAAACTGACATGTGGGAAAAAAAATAAAATAAAAAGAAAATAAGTCACGTGCATTTCTTTACCACTCTATTTCTTCTCCCTTCTCACTCTAACATTAATAAGCATTGATAAGCTCCTCCTCTACCACTCCATCTTTTATTTTATTTTTGGTGAAATGTAAGATATATATTAAAAAACCGAAATAATTACAAGACGATATAAACCGAGACACAACAAATAAACAGACTTAAGCCTAGGCTTTACAAGAAAACATATCTAACCATCAACATGCTCATCCATTCTCATCCTTACCTACCACGGGAAATACTATCTTCCCCTTTATCTGAATCCAACTTTCCTCCTTTATCTTCTTCACAACAATATCAGGTGAATCCATCAACAGGAAAAGAAGTATAAGGTGAGTAGACCTCGCAAACGGGTCAATTGGGTCCGGTTCGTATCTAATCAATTCGGATACGGGTTATTGTCCGGGTTCAAAAAAATTCGTGTCGGGCCAGGTCGAGTCAGTTCATATCGGGTTCAAGTCATTTTTGAGTAGATTGTTTTCAAGTTATTTTGGGATAACGGTCAATTTGCGAAACATTCAAGCAGGTTAATATGGTAGGGTCAATTCGGGTGTCGGGTCAGATTTAGGTCGCCAACTCGGGTCCATGTAAGGTTATTTGGTTCGGGTAATTCGGGCCGGATCAGTTTTGTTAGGTCTAATGTGAGGCTACGAGCACTCGTTTGAATATGGCCTAAGGAAAGACTTCGAGATCGAGCACTGAGAGTTGATATACAGTCAATATGGGGTTAAAAAGAAAAAGGAATAACAAGAATATTTTATTGATGAAAAAAAGAGCATAAAATAAACTCATTGTAAATTCAAGAGCCATTGACAATAATGGAGGACATCAAACACATGGTTGAGGTGGAGAGGAGAAGTCCAAAAGGCGGGGATTTTAGAGCCTTAATGATATAGTGCATCTATATTAGGGTAAAATTATTGGTGGGTCTTGAGAGAAGACTTACTCAAGACCCCCAATAATCTACCCAAGTCTTGACAAAGTCTTAAGGTCAATCTTGGAAATCCAAGATTCGACTTAAGACTTTATTGTTGGAGCTTGTGTCCTCCACAAATTAGTGTGATAACATTTGTAAATCTCTTACAGGTTCACAAGGGTATACTTCGTATATTTAATCAGTTGATTAACGTTTACCTAATAACGGTTGGCTTGCTAGAAAGTTTGACGTTATTATCATACAGATGGCGGTGATCAACTGGTTCCTAAAGGTCACACCTATAGGATGTGTTTGAGATATGTGATTATAGAAATATGATCACATTGATGCCTAATATGACTAAACAATTAGTCAATGTGTTGATGAGATAATTATTTAATGAAGATTAAATAATATTAGTTGAGACGAATTAACTGTAAATTCGTAAATTAAATCTAATAAGTTATATTTAATTAAATGTATGTAATGTTAGCTTGGACGAATTAATCTGTTAATTCGTAATTAAATATAATCGGTTATATTTAATATCAACAAGATGAATGTGTCATAGTGGTAATAGTGAGGGTACACAAACCAAGAGGTCATGGGTTCGATCCTCACTAGATGACAATTTAACACATTTTATACATATTTGGTTTAACCGAAAATAAGGATATATACTCCTTATTTCGGTCAAATGGGCCGAAATAAAAAGAAGATAATCCACCCTAACTAGTTCTATATACACGGTTGATAGGGATTGGAGGGGATTATTATTCTGACCTAATTTCTTTTCCCATTCTTGCCTCTCATCAGAAAAACACAAAACCTAAACTTTTACAGAAAATTTTTGGATCGATTCTAGCATAATCAGAAGGGCATATCTCATATCGTCTTGGGTGCAACTGATAGGCGAATATCTACTTTGATATTGTTCTTAGGCCATATTTGCTAGGACCGAAGGTTATTTCTGAATCCTTTATTTTGTTTATGTATTTTCATTTATGACTTGTGATCGTCTTAATTAAATTCGTTATAATTCTTAATAATAAGGGAAGTATACACATTATTTCCCACAAGTGGTATCAGAGCAAAGGCCACGAATTTTAATTTTGATGATTTTCATAAAATTGTATGTAAGCAATGAGGAATTTCGAAAAGAAAAAAAAAAATTTGTTTCGGCTGTGAAATTTTTTTGGGTTATTCTATATGGTAACCCTCAACTTTTTCAGATTCCACGTGGTAACCCTGCAAATCAGAAAAATAAAATGGTAACCCTGAAGTCCATTAATTGCAATTAACGTGACCCTTAACTATAATTCCGTCAAATTGGGACGTTAAGTGTCCTATGTGGCATATGACATGGCTTATATGGCTATGACTTGGCTCTTATTACCCATGACTTTTTTTTTATCCTTAACATCTCCCTCCAATTTCCCCAATTATTCCCTTCTAATTCTCCTTTATTTATCATCCTTATTCAACCCATTTTTTTTTTTTGCCAGTGAGCTGTTTTGCATTACCTCATGCCTAATCCAGAATCAAAGAATGAGTTTTTGCCTCCATTAAAAATTTAAGCAAACCTTGGTCTTCCAAGCGGTAAATTATCAGTAAAGATGTTCAACTAATCAACAAGAATACTGCAAGTATTCAACCTAGATTTCAATCTCTTGTAAATTAACTACAACAGTGTTTTTGATTCATCTCAAACGCACAATTCCAAAGCACTACCTATCGACATTCTATGATTCTACTACGGAGTATTATCCTTATCAGATGGTCTTAGGAGTTACATCTGCGAACAAGGTAATATTATTCGACTCTGCATTATATTTTACCTTCTCCTCTAATGCTCATGTGCTAGAACAAGAAAAGGGAAGAAGAAGAAAAGTAATGAATTATTGTCAAAAAAAGAAGTAATGAAGAACAAGTAAAAAAAATGGATTGAATAAGAGTGAGAAATAAAGGGGAATTAGGAGAGAATAATTGGGGAATTGGAGGGAGATGTTAACGGTAAAAAAAAAAAAGAAAAAAAAAAGTCAAGGGTAATAAGAGCCAAGTAGCCAACTCATAGCCTACATAAGCCATTGTCATATGCCACATAGGACACTTAACGTCCCAATTTGACGGAATTATAATTTAGGGTCACGGTAACTGCAATTAATAGACTTCAGGGTTACCATTTTGCTTTTCTGATTTGCAGGGTTACCATGTGGAATCTGAAAAAGTTGAGGGTCACCATATAGAAAAACCCAATTTTTTTTTGCCGTGAGGTAATTTTTACCGTCTGTTTTTTTTCTCGATTTTTCTCTTATTGTTGATGATTCATTTCCATTTGATTCATACAAATTATTGTTTTAATCTGTTAAGATGATAATAAAATGAATTTGTAGATACCTTGATTTAATTCGGATTAAATTAAATTGTAAATGGAATAATCATGTCGATGATACAAGAACTTGTTTTTGCTATATAGTTTTAGCATATAAGATTAATCATGTTCATTAATTCATTTGCTAAATCATGTTCTAAATGGCAACTGTAAACATTTTCTTCATCGGTTTTGTTTTAGGGCAATTTTTGCCGCAAGAAAATTTGCGACGGCTGTTTTAATTTTTTTTTGCCGTTGAGTTTTTTTTTCCCCTGCTGTTCGGATTACTGTTCACTGTGAACAGTGTTCTTAAAAAAAAAAATTGTTTCGGTTTTTACAAGAAAAAAAAAACCGAGTTTAAAAGGAAAACAAAACCGGGCTGTTTTGTTTGTTGCTTTGCCGAAAAGAAAAAAAAAAGATGGGCTGATTTTTATTTCGGCCGTGAGCTGAATTATAAAAAAAAAAAAAAAAAAAAAAAAAAAATCTGTTTTTTTTTGCCGAGACTCAAAAGAAAAAAAAAAGGTTTTTGTTTTGTTTTTGGGCCAATTAGTTATTGTGAAACGGTTCACAATTTAAAGATACCGAATTATTTTAAAGCAGTTTAAAATTTTGACGGATAGAATTCATATTACAAGTTTAATATGGATTAAGAATGAAATTAATGTGATTAATTGAGGAATTGTCACTTAATTTGATTTAAATAGGTGGTTTGGATAAATTAATCAACATTATTAAGGAATTGTGTCATGTATGTTTAATTTAATTTTTAGTTGATGCTTTTAATTTTGTTGAATGAATCGAATGAATGAATTTTATTTACGTATTTAATTTTGCAATCGGTTGTAAATTGTAATACTTAGTGTGGCCTTAGTCAAATTATGTTTTCGTAATGAAGGAAACATGATTTTTTATGTAATTATGAGATCTCGAATCTCCTTTTTTAGTTTTGGGTTTTGAAATTAGATTGTAATAAATAGGTTTATTATGTAATTTTAATTATTGTAATTTCAAAGAAGACTAAAGATGGAGATTGGAGCTCACTCCCGCTACATGGATCAAGATGGAACATCAAGACAAGCTTCTCGGGTCCAAGGATGAATTCCAAACTTGTATTTATTGTTCATTTTGATAGGATAGGCCACACTAGGACTTTTACTGTTTTTACGTTTTCATTCTTATTGCTTTTCATTCACATGTTAGTTTTGCATCATATTCCGCCTAAAACCAAACCACCTACTAATAAAATGCATGAAAATTGACTCATATAGATTGTATGTTAGTTTTCATAGACATACAGATGTCAATCAGTTTAAGCCATCACCTTAGTTTATTCATTCACGCATGCTAGATATTAGTTCACTTAAAATGAATTAAAATAAAGTTGATGGGATCTTCCTCTAAAACGGAAATTGAGACTAGTCTTTATAAGGGCAAACAACTATGAATCCCTTCTTCGTCGGTAGGCATAATATGACCCCTTCTACGTTGGGTAAGTAGTTTGTGTTGACTTAGTTTATCTCAACATTATAGTCCGAAGAGTTTCTCGTGATTATGATGGACTAAAGATAAAATTTACAGAAATTTATCGACCAAGAATTCTAACAGTAGAATTAGCCAAAAGGTTGGCTTATCAATTTACAGATAATTGAGTCTTGGGATCATTTATATAATTCTTGAGGGAGGTCAATTGTATAAATGCTTGAGTCTTCGCGTTATAGCAATATTTCATTAGACTTAAAATCAAAACGATGCATATGCTTATTATTTTTATTCTTCTTTTCGCAGTGTAGAATACGTTTATTTTGATAATACTGTTACAACAAATGGCTGGAAATAACGAAATCCCAATGCCGAGTGCCACACTTGGACGCGATTCCTGGCTTAAAGTTTTTATGGACAACATGAATCAGTTCACACGTCTGAAAAATGACGGGTCCAACTTTGCGGATCGGGAGGCAAAGACTACGGAATGCTTTGCCATTGCTTGACGGTAAGCTCAAGTACTTAACTGAGCCAATACCGGTAAACCCAGGCCCCAATGCGGGAGTTAACGAGTCACTTGCTTATAGTGATTTCGTCATGGAAGCGGGTGCGATAAAGAACGTACTCATCTTTGCAATGGAAACCAATTTGCAGAGACGCTTCATTGCCCAAGGTGCAAACAAGATTTTCACCACGCTCACTAACGAGTTCTCAAAAGCACCGAGAATCGTTACTTATGATCATACCTGTCGCTTCTTTGATGCGAAACTCCAAAAGGGCCAACCGGTTAGCCCACACATTCTTAACATGATTGAGAATGTCGAGAAATTGGAGGCACTTGATTGCAAAATCAGTGAGAGCATAGTCATTGACCGAATGCTTCATTCTCTTCATGATGGTTTTGCCCTTTTCAGGGCGAACTACTATATGAATGACTTAAAGAAAAGTCCTCATGAGCTACACTCACTTCTCGTACAGACCGAGAAGGATATGAAATTGAGTGGGAGCATGAAGCAGGATGTTCTCACGATTTCCAACAAGAATAAAGGTAAGGGCAAAGCTCCAGGCGACCTAACTGTAGGTAAGCCAAAATTCAAGAAGCCAGGAAACGGTAAGAGTGGGCCTGGTGAGACTAGTGGCTCACAGGGCAAGGCAAAGAGCAAGGGCGGTGACATTGAGTGCCACCATTGTCACAAGACTGGACATTGGAGGAGGAACTGTCCCGTGTACCGTGAGGACATAAAAGCAGGCCGCGTCGTTCCTGTTGGTATGTCATCTTATATTCATATGATTGAGATTAACCATGCAAGTTTTGGAACTTGGTTACTTGATACTGGTTGTGGTTCTCATCTGTGTAATTATTTGCAGGGCCTAAAGAACATCATACCTCTCGAAAAGGGTGATGTGGACCTGCGAGTCGGGAATGGAGCACGAGTTGCTGCAGTCTCGAAGGGAACATATGTAATCCAACTCCCTAGTGGTTTTGAGTTATTTTTAAATAACTGTTACTATGTACCCAGTTTGTCTAAGAACATTATTTCGATTTAAACTACTTGATAAAGACGGATTTTCATTTTTAATAAAGGATAATAGCTGTATTTTCTCTTTCAATGAAATGATTTATGGCAAAGCAGTTTCCATGAATGGAATTTACATCTTAGATCAATCCACGGAAGTATTACACGTGAATAATAAGAAATTAAAGGTTGGTGACAAAGATCAAACCTATCTATGGCATTGTCGAATGGGACACATAAATGAGAAACGTGTGAAAAAACTCGTCGATAATGGGACTATTCCCGCATTCGATTTTTCTACATATGGCACGTGTGAATCATGTCTCATTGGCAAAATGACTCGAATTTCCTTCAAAGTTGTTGGAATGCGCGCTAGTGACCTATTAGGACTCATACATACTGATGTTTGTGGACCTATGTCAATTACCGCTAAAGATGGCTATAGATATTTTATCACTTTCACGGACGATTTAAGTAGATACGGATATGTCTACTTAATGAAGCATAAAAGTGAGTCCTTTGAGAAATTCAAGGAATACCAGAACAGGGTTGAGAACCAACTGGGTAGAAAGGTTAAAGCACTCCGTTCAGATTGGGGTGGCGAATATCTTTCAAATGAGTTTGATCAACACCTTAAAGACTGTGGAATCGTTTTACAGTTAACTCCACCTGGAATACCTCAATTAAATGGTGTGTCCGAACGAAGAAATCGAACATTACTTGATATGGTTCGATCCATGATGAGTCACACGGTAGTACCTGATTCATTATGGGGTTTTGCTCTTTTGTCAGCTGCTCTTATACTTAACCGAAGTCGACTAAAGTCACGACAAGACTCCATATGAAATGTGGAAGGGAACGGTCCCTAACTTGTCCTTTATTCGGGTTTGGAGCTGCGAGGCTTATGTCAAGTGGAGACACGAGGATAAGCTCGGCCCGCGATCGGTCAAGACATACTTTATTGGTTATCCAAAAGGAACGTTTGGTCATTACTTCTATTCGCCTACCGAACATCGAGTTTTTGTTGCGGCTAGTGCGACATTCTTAGAGAAAGAATTTCTCGAGAACAATACAAGTAATAGAACCTTCGAGCTGTCGGAGATTCCAGAACTAACAACCGAGGAACAGATGGAGGAAGTTGTTCCTCCAACTGATGATACGTTTAATATTCCTGAGGAACCTAGGAGGTCGGGTAGAGTCTCTAATCCTCCGGACAGATACATTGGTATGGTCGAGGAGAATGACGTTTTGCTCCTAGAGAGTAATGAACCCGCTACCTATAAAGGTGTTATGGCATGTTCCGACTCAAAGCTATGGCTCGAAGCCATGCAATCCGAGATGGACTCCATGTATGAGAATGACGTATGGGATCTTGTTGATTTACCTAATAAGGTAAAACCTCTACAGTGCAAATGGCTTTAAAAAATAAAGCGTTCTGTAGACGCGCAACCAGATACCTATAAGGCACGACTAGTGGCAAAAGGTTTCACTCAAGTGCACGGATTGCATTATGATGAGATTTTTGCATCTGTAGTCATGCTACGTTCCATTCGGATAATCTTAGCGATTGCCGCATTTCATGACTATGAAATTTGGCAAATGGATGTAAAAACCGCCTTCTTAAACGGTTATTTGGAGGAAGAGTTGTACATGGTGCAACCCGAAGGTTTCATAGATCCTGAACATCCTAAGAAAGTATGCGAGCTTAAGCGTTCCATTTATGGACTTAAGCAAGCTTCTCGGAGTTGGAATCATCGTTTCGACCAGGTGATAAAAGAGTATGGTTTCACTCGACCGGTCGAGGAACCATGCTTATATATCAAGTCGAGTGGGAGCAAGATTGTATTCTTGATATTGTATGTCGATGACATACTCTTGATTGGGAATGACATTCCTCTCTTATCTTCGGTTAAAGGATGGTTGAAGAACCATTTCCAGATGAAAGATCTGGGTGAGGCACAACGCATTTTGGGAATCCGTATCTACCGAGATAGATCACGACAGACGTTATCACTTAGTCAGGAATATTATTTGGATAAGGTTCTTGAGAGGTTCAGCATGACCAACTCCAAGAAGGGGAACCTTCCTATGACGACTGGGATGCAGTTGAGCAAGTCTCAAGTCACCCACGACGCCTGAAGGGGTTGAACGCATGAATCGTGTTCCTTATGCATCAGCTATAGGATCAATCATGTATGCCATGATATGCACACGTCTAGACGTGGCACATGCATTGAGTATGACGAGTCGGTACCAAAAGAATCCAGGTACCTATGGAGGACTAAGGATTGGGTATTGACTTATGGAGGAGATACTAAGCTATGCGCAACCGATTCTGTGAGATGCTAGCTTCCAAACGGATCTCAGTCCGGTTCGTCTTCACTCTTAGTGTGTTGTAGCAGATTCTACTACTGAATCGTTGAATTATGATAAGTATATAGGGCACGTCATTTCCATGGGAATTAAACGTGTTCCTGAGTTGTAGTACTTGATTATGGATTTGATACATTATCTTTTTCATATACTATTTATAACTTCATCGTTTTATTATAATATTTTGTTTTTCATGTGGATTGTACTGACAACATTGAACGCCACAAAGTGAACTGAATTACATTATATTTGTTTTGGTCCGTAATCGCAATTGTGAGCTGATAACTCCGGCTATTATATTGTGCAGTCGATTGATGGTGGGTTCAACGAGCCATAAGTCAAACGGTTGACTGATCGATCACAGATGCGAGATTATAACGATACCTCATAGGACAACTTTTTGTGACAACGTAATGGAGTCCTAAATGTTTAAAACATTCGGTGCCAGGTCGTGGATAGGACATCCATTGTTTTCCTAGAGTCGATTCTTTTGACTATCGACTGTCTCTTGAGATTAAGGCAGTTTTTGGGTGACTTTGGTTTCTTTCTCACGGTCTGCCGAATCGGAGGCTAAGTAGATTTTTTCCGGGTCATTTCATACTGTGCTTACATCTGCAGGATTCGAGTTGAAGAAAATATCCAACCCTTATCAGGTATAGTTATTTCTCAGGGCCACTCGAGGAGTTGTAACTGAAATGCATGGCCATGCTCGAATGTTGATTCGTTTATCAGTTAAGTTACTCTCTAGTCGGGGAAACCACTCTTGATATTGATCGCTTGTAAAATACGACCTTTGTGAATACGGATTTGCAAATAGTTTTGCATTGAGTGGGAGAAATTTTAGGATATGAGAATCGGTTATCGCACATACACTTGTGAGGACAAGTGGGAGTTTGTTGGAGCTTGTGTCCTCCACAAATTAGTGTGATAACATTTGTAAATCTCTTACAGGGTCACAAGGGTATACTTCGTATATTTAATCAGTTGATTAACGTTTACCTAATAACGGTTGGCTTGCTAGAAAGTTTGACGTTATTATCATACAGATGGCGGTGATCAACTGGTCCCTAAAGGTCACACCTATAGGATGTGTTTGAGAAATGTGATTATAGAAATATGATCACATTGCTGCCTAATATGACTAAACAGTTAGTCAATGTGTTGATGAGACAATTATTTAATGAAGATTAAATAATATTAGTTGAGACGAATTAACTGTAAATTCGTAAATTAAATATAATAAGTTATATTTAATTAAATGTATGTAATGTTAGCTTGGACGAATTAATCTGTTAATTCGTAATTAAATGTAATCGGTTATATTTAATATCAACAAGATGAATGTGTCATAGTGGTAATAGTGAGGGTACACAAACCAAGAGGTCATGGGTTCGATCCTCACTAGATGACAATTTAACACATTTTATACATTTTTGGTTTAACCGAAAATAAGGATATATACTCCTTATTTCGGTCAAATGGGCCGAAATAAAAAGAAGATAATCCACCCTAACTAGTTCTATATACACGGTTGATAGGGATTGGAGGGGATTATTATTCTGACCTAATTTCTTTTCCCATTCTTGCCTCTCATCAGAAAAACACAAAACCTAAACTTTTACAGAAAATTTTTGGATCGATTCTAGCATAATCAGAAGGGCATATCTCATATCGTCTTGGGTGCAACTGATAGGCGAATATCTACTTTGATATTGTTCTTAGGCCATATTTGCTAGGACCGAAGGTTATTTCTGAATCCTTTATTTTGTTTATGTATTTTCATTTATGACTTGTGATTGTCTTAATTAAATTCGTTATAATCCTTAATAATAAGGGAAGTATACAGATTATTTCCCACATTTATAAGAGTCTTGAGAGCCCACGTTTTATAATGAGAAACAATAAATGTCTTACATGTATTAAAGTATTATTGGTTTCTTTTTTATCTAAAACCCCATAAGAAAAGTATAGTGGAAAACTAGTGTTTGAGGTAAATATGATGGATAATGTATAAAGTCTGAGACGAGTTTAAGGTGCGTCTGAACAATAAAATAATAATAAAAGTTAGTAAAAAACTGATGTGACAGAGTATTAAGATTTTAGTGAGTCTGACCAATAATCATACCCTTAGTCATTTATCATACTTAAGATACAAATATCAAAAGAGAGAAGACGTGTAGATATTGTATGTGACACATACAGTGTTAAGTAAATTAAAATACAAATGCATTGTCTTTTTTGTTTTATTTTACCAAAACTTACTATCGAAAATTAAAAAAAAAAAGTGTCAATTAGTTTAGCTAATATCACATATTAAAGCAATAATGATCGTTAATCAAATTATGTTGGTATTAAAATTGTCCTATAATTCCCTTTACATAATAATGGCTAAAACGTCCTTACATATTATACTCTTAATCCATTTTTAGAATATGTGCTACGCACGGACACCACACTAGTAGAGTAATATAGTAGCGTCTATAATTTCAAAAAGAACAGTAGTCAACTTGAAACCATAACAATAATAATCTACAACACAAACTAAGTCCACAGTTCATTAACAATTACTAATTAACATCAATACTACTCCGTAGTTGATAGAATATTTCAACATATTATTTACTTCTATATGGACTATTTCTATGCTGTATTGCCGTTCATACCCTCATATTCTTCAAAAAATTTCTTTTGTGACGTCTCACAACGATTAAGATAATGTTAAAAAGGAGAAGTGATTGTTTTTTTTTTTTGGGATATCATTTGGTATAGTGCGGATTCAAGCCGGATAGGACCGGGCCGCCTTTGAGCATGTGCGAACCGTGCAATGCATGCACGGTCTAATGAATGGTTGTATTATTTATGGATTTATAGATTTTAAATCGACAACTCAATAATTTTCATATGTTTTTAAGGATGATGAATTGAAATTCTTGAATCAGAGAGCTAAGATTAAGCATATTCAATATGCTGACTGCAGCTTTAAATACTATGTTGCTAAAATATCTGAGATAAGGCACCAACAACTCTATAAATATATATAGATGACTTAGTTTGTGTTGTAGATTACTGTGGTAAGGCACCAACATCTCATACGGTCCTATGAACTTCTGGCTCAACTTCCCTTTCTTACCAAATCTCATGACCCCACGCATAGGAGACACTTTCAAAAGAACCTTGTCCCCAGCCTGAAACTCTATATCCCGTCGATGTAGATCAGCATAACTCTTTTGTCGATCCTGGGCCGCTCTCATCCTCTCGTCGATCGGCTTAATCGCTCCACCATCTCATGTACCATCTCTGGTCCTAAAACCACTGCCTCAGCACTATCGTCCCAACAAATCGGACTCCTACATCTCCTCCCATATAAAGCCTCAAATGGCGCCATGCCAATACTGGTGTGATAGCTGCTGTTGTAACAAAACTCAATCAAATCCAATCTCTGTTCCCAGCTACCACCAAAATCCATAACACAAGCTCGCAACATATCCTCTAGAGTCTTGATGGTCCTCTCCGTCTGGCCATCTGTCGCAGGATGAAATGATGTACTCATCTTCAAGGTAGTTCCCAAAGACTCCTGCAACTCTTTCCAAAACCGTGATATAAATCTCGAATCTCTGTCAGACACTATATCTCTAGGCACCCCATGCAATCTAACCACATTCTTCCGATAAGCCATAGCAAACTGTGCCTTAGTCCATGTATCTTTCATTGGCACAAAATGAGCTGACTTGGTCAGTCGATCCACAATAACCCATATCATGTTGTTACCCTGTTGACTCTTCGGTAAACCCACAATGAAATCCATAGAAATGGACTCCCACTTCCACTCAGGTACCTCAAGAGACTGAATCTTACCTTGTGGTCGACGCTGCTCCCCTTTCACTCTCTGACATGTCAAGCAACGAGCCACGAACTCAGCTGTTTCTTTCTTCATCCCAGGCCACCAGAAAGTCTTTTTCAAATCCTTGTATAGCTTGTCACCGCCTGGATGTAACGAGTATGGTGTGCAATGAGCCTCTGTCATGATCATATTTTTCAGCTCCTCATCATTAGGAACACACCACCTCCCATCGAACCTCAGACTACCATCTGTATGAATAGAGAATCTAGACACTGTCCCTTTCTCTACTCCAGCTCTCCACTCCACAATCTTGGGATCCAACACCTGTTTACCGCGAATATCATCATAAAAGTCTGGCTGCACTGTCAAATCTCCCATAGCATCCCCTTTCTGGATCATTGTATCCCGAACTTCCCCACCTCATCTCTCAATCTCATCAAAGATATAGCTGTGCATAGAGAATGCACACTCTTCCTGCTCAAAGCATCTGCAACCACATTGGCTTTCCCTTTATGGTATATAATATCCATGTCATAATCGCCAATCAACTCCATCCACCTCCTTTGTCTTATGTTCAACTCTTTTTGAGTGAAGATATACTTGAGACTCTTATGATCTGAAAATACCTTAAAGGTCGCCCCATAAAGGTAATGTCTCCAAATCTTAAGAGCAAACACAACTGCACCCAACTCTAGATCATGAGTAGGGTAGTTCTCCTCATAAGGCTTCAATTGCCTAGAAGCATAGGCAATCACTTTCCCATTCTGCATCAACACACAACCCAACCCATTCTTTGAAGCATCCGTATACACCTCAAAGTTCTCATTCCCTTCAGACAATGCTAAGATTAGAGTTGTGGTGAAACGCTCCTTTAATGTTTGGAACGCCGTCTCACAACTTTCATCCTAGAGAAACCTGTTCTCTTTCCTCATTAAAGCTGTCATAGGTCTAGCAATCTTGGAGAAATCTTTCACGAACCGTCGATAATATCCTGCTAAACCCAAGAAACTCCTGATCTCAGCTACATTCTTTGGTGCTTCCCACTTGGTAACTGCTTCAATCTTTGCAGGATCCACAGCTACCCCTTTCTTTGAAATCACATGCCCCAGAAAAGCAACTTCCTCCAACCAGAACTCACACTTGGACAACTTTGCATACAACTCATGTTCCCTCAAGGTCTGCAACACAATCCTCAGATGTTCCTCATGCTCCTCCTTAGTCTTAGAAAAGACTAAGATGTCATCTATGAAAACCACCACAAACTTGTCCAAGAACTGACTGAAGACCCAGTTCATCAAATCCATAAACACAGCTGGTGCATTAGATAACCCAAACGGCATCACCACTTACTCATAAATCATAGTGACCATACCTCGACGTGAAAGCTGTCTTTGGTATGTCCTCCTCTCTAATCTTCACCTGATGGTAACCCGACCTCAAATCAATCTTAGAAAAGACTGCTGCACTACTCAACTGATCAAACAAGTCATCTACCCTTGGCAAAGGATAGTTGTTCTTCACTGTCACTCTGTTCAGCTCCTTGTAGTCTATGCATAACCTCAAGCTCCCATCTTTCTTCTTCACAAACAGAACTGGTGCTCCCAACGGTGACACACTAGGTCTAATGTATCCCCTCTCAATCAGATCATCCAACTGCTTCCTTAGCTCCTCCAACTCCTTAGGACCCATACGACACGGTGCCTTAGAGATTGGCCCCGTCCCCGGTTTCAGCTCAACACTGAAATCTATCTCCCTATTTGGTGGCAACCCTGGAATCTCCTCTGGAAAGACATCTGGAAACTCTCCCACAACTGGTATCTGCTCAACTGTCGGACTCTCCACTCTGTGATCCCTAACATGGCACAAGATCAACGGGCACCCTTTCCTCAGATAGGACTTCAAGGTCACTGCTGCAATCAACTTAACTTTGGGTTTGACAACAAACCCACGATAAGACATACTAATCCCCTTAGGACCTCTTAGAGAAACTTTCTTTTGATGACAATCTATCTTAGCTTTGTACTTTCCCAACCAATCCATCCCGACTATCATCTCAAAACCGTCTAAAGGAAACTCTAGCAAGTCTACAGGTAGATCAACTTGCCCAACTATCATGGATACACCTCTATACAACCTCCCACAAGATACAGACTCACCCGAAGGTATAAAAACTTCCTCTCTTACAGACTCATACTCACTCAAACCCAACTATTTAACATGACTCGAAGATACAAACGACTGTGACGCTCCCGAATCAAACAAAACAAAGGTATAAAATATGACACCCCTATACTCCAAGTGCCTTACCAGGACCACTCAGGTATAAGAACGTCACCATCTCGGTTTCGCGAGGCAATGATAATCAAATGACAATAAAGAAACATTATTTAAATAGCAATAAGGTTTAAAGTGATTACATATCCAAATCCAAAACTGTTAAAAGTACGATACATGTTTTCAAAAACCAAATGTCTCAACAACTAAAGTATAACAGCGGAAGACTCTAAACTGCCTCGTGTGACACATCCCAGCTAGCCCAAATGCCTCAAATCAAACCTGCTCAACAACTGCTCACCATCCCCGAATGGATCACCACAGTTTTACAAAACAAACAACGGGGTCAGTACTAATTACACAACATAAATCACAATAAGACAAATGTCAAACAGCTCAATCGTCACATCAACCCCAACTCCATAATCAATCTCCTCATAACTGACTACACACTAAAGTGTATAGTCCTGCTAGAGTACCCATCGCAACAGATACTCCACACCGCCAGTGGGGGACCGCAACCGTTCCCACCCAAGCCCCGGTCATCTCCATCGAGCGATAAATCCATGTTCATTAATGTGCACATCCCTTTTGTGGCGGGTTCCACAGAAGGCGAATCAAGGGCGTGAAGCCACTCCCGCAAGTGACTCCACTCAGCCAGGGACGCACCCCGAAGATCACAGACAGATACAACAACAACAACAACAACAATGATAATATTCAACAACCGTCACAATACCAACATTATACTTTAACAACAATCATCACTAAATCACCAACCACATCATGTAATTAATACTGAGTAGGGAAAACCCTACCTGGAATGCAAACACAAAAGCAGACGATCTAGCAGCTGTCTCAAAACCTCTCTTCTACGAACCCTCCTCCTATACACATAATCATACAATCACTACCACAACAATATAATCATAAAAACCCCCAATCCCCAAATTAGGGTTTAACCAAAGTCAACCAAATACTATAAAAATGGTACGCAGAACTTACCCTTGACGCAAGGATCACAATGATATAAAGAACAACAAAATCCGACTTCTCTAGCTCCAGGATTTGCTAATAATGCGAATGAATTGAACAACATAGTTTGCAATCTCTCTTTTTGTGTATTAGGTTTGTGAAAAGTGTTTAGGAAAGATAATAGAGTATTATATATATTAATCCGCATTATTAACAAAACCGGTCAAATAATACCCGATAACCGACTTACTCGATCGAGTAAGTCTCGTACTCGATCGAGTGCCACTTACTTGATCGAGTGCCAAGGCTACTCGATCGAGTACCCTACAGGCAGACTACTGTTTCGTGTTCCAAACATACTTACTCGACAGAGTAAGCCCCACTCGATAGAGTACCCAGAGACTCATAAAACCGTAGTATTACAGTCTTCCCTCCTTAAAAAGAATTTCGTCCCCAAAGTTCAACCACAACAAAACAAAAACACACTAACATTCTCCCGACACAACAACAAAAACAAAACTCAACATAAAATTCCAAAACATACCCACCAAACCAAACTCAACCCGACTCAAACAACTACTAACTATATCAAAATCAACACAAAAAGATGTAGAAACTCTTCGCGACCATCTCCTACCCCCCTAAAAGAAACAAGGTTACGTCCCCGTAACCATACATACCTGATAAAAAAGAAACGGGTAACGCTCTCTCATGGCCTCCTCCGCCTCCCTTGTAGCTTCCTCAACCTCATGATTAGACCAAAGAATCTTAAGCAAAACTGTCTTACCATGTCTAGTCTTCCTAACCTTCCGGTCAAGGATCTGTTTAGGCACCTCAAGATAAGACAAGGACTCATCTAGCTCTGATACCACTTTGTGACACCCCCATACTCCAAGTGCCTTACTAGGACCACTCAGGTATAGGAACGTCACCATCTCGGTTTTCCGAGGCAATGATAATCAAATGACAATAAAGAAACATTATTTAAATAGCAATAAGGTTTAAAGTGATTACATATCCAAATCCAAAACTGTTAAAAGTACGATACATGTTTTCAAAAACCAAATGTCTCAACAACTAAAGTATAGCAGCAGAAGACTCTAAACTGCCTCGTGTGACACATCCCAGCTAGCCCAAATGCCTCAAATCAAACCTGCTCAACAACTGCTCACCATCCCCGAATGGATCACCACAGTTTTACAAAACAAACAACGGGGTCAGTACTAATTACACAACATAAATCACAATAAGACAAATGTCAAATAGCTCAATCGGCACATCAACCCCAACTCCATAATCAATCTCCTCATAACTGACTACACACTAAAGTGTGTAGTCCTGCCAGAGTACTCATCGCAACAGATACTCCACACCGCCAGTGGGGGACCGCAGCCGTTCCCACCTAAGCCCCGCTCATCTCCATCGAGCGATAAACCCATGTTCATTAATGTGCACATCTCTTCTGTGGCGGGTTCCACAGAAGGCGAATTAAGGGCGTGAAGCCACTCCCACAAGTGACTCCACTCAGCCAGGGACACACCCCGAAGATCACAGACAGATACAAGAACAACAACAATGATAATATTCAACAACCATCACAATACCAACATTATACTTTAACAACAATCATCACTAAATCACCAACCACATCATGTAATTAATACTGAGTAGGGAAAACCCTACCTGGAATGCAAACACAAAAGCAGAAGATCTAGCAGCTGTCTCAAAACCTCTCTTCTACGAACCCTCCTCCTATACACATAATCATACAATCACTACCACAACAATATAATCATAAAAACCCCTCAATCCCCAAATTACGGTTTAACCAAAGTCAACCAAATACTATAAAAATGGTACGTAGAACTTACCCTTGACGCAAGGATCACAATGATATAAAGAACAACGAAATCCGACTTCTCTAGCTCCGGGATTTGCCAATAATGCGAATGAATTGAACAACGTAATTTGCAATCTCTCTTTTTGTGTATTAAGTTTGTGAAAAGTGTTTAGGAAAGATAACGGAGTATTATATATATTAATCCGTATTATTAACAAAACTCGTCAAATAATACCCGATAACCGACTTACTCGATCGAGTAAGTCTCGTACTCGATCGAGTGCCACTTACTCGATCGAGTGCCAAGGCTACTCGATCGAGTACCCTACAGGCAGACTACTGTTTCGTGTTCCAAACATACTTACTCGACAGAGTAAGCCCCACTCGATAAAGTACCCAGAGACTCATAAAACCGTAGTATTATATAAACACCATTAACAAGAAATGTACCAGTGATAACATGAGCGTCGTCCTCAGCTGCTTTCTTTTCCATCATAAACAGCTTTGCCACTGGTCTTCTGCCCACCTCCCTGTACAGTACTAGCTGAGGTAGTCGGCTTAGCACCCGACCCCTGGTTGTTGTTGGTGTTCGTAGCTGGTTTCTGATAAGAATTACCGCCATTGCGGTTGCCCCCACCGTTGTTGTTCTGACCTCCCCTGTTGTTCCATGACCCAGCCGGTCGGTTGCTCGCATAACTCTGTGCAGGACCCTGTGAAAAGCTCCCCTGTAACGGCCTCTGGAAACCCCCATTCACCGCACTGGTGCACTCATGTCTCTTGTGGCCCACACCGCCATGGTTAAAACAGGTCATTCCCCAGCTACTGCTCCCACTCCCACGGCCACGCCCATATGAAGCCCCAGCACTGAACCCTGAGCCCGAAGAATATGCTCTCTCCTGATTATGATTACTCTTCTTATAGCTGGACTGACCACCCCCTTCACTCTCAGCTTTCCTCTTCTCAGCACCTCTCTCTTTGGTCATCTCAACCAACTTCTACGCCCTCCCAGCTCGCTCATAGACTTCCTTAACATCTGTAAGGACTCCCACCAGTAGATTCTCCATAATCTTGGGGGTCAACCCCTTCTTAAACCTCAAAGCTAGGTTCTCCTCACTCAGCCCCATATCCTCAGCGTATCTGGACTTCTCATTAAACTTACGGTAGTACTCAGCCACCGTCATATCAGATGTCATCTTAAACTCGTCAAACTCTTCCCTCAGCTTACTCCTCACATGTTCCGGCACAAACTCACGTCTCATAGCTTTTCTGAACTCATCCCAAGGTATTGCAGGTAGTCCCTGCTTCATGTACATCTCCCTAGCACTCACCTTAACCTTATACCACTACTCACCTGCCGCTTCCCTCAAGTAGAACGCAGCTTGTTCCTCTTTCAACTCATCCGGGCAGTGCACCAACTCCAGGATATTCTCCATCTCCCTGTGCCAATTATCCAACAGAATTGGCGCCCCATTTCCGTTATACTCTTTAGGATTGAACCTCGCTATATGGATGCTGATCTTGGAGTGATCAACCTCCTTATCCTTTCCCACTCTCTTCAAAGCTTCCATAAGAGCATCTTGGTGATCCAACATCTTTACTATGTCGTCAATGTTCATACTCTCAGCTCTAGCATACAAGGCGTTTCTTTTCGGCGGCATCTTATAACTATATAAGAAAAGGTAGACATAAACACTCATACTATAACCCAAAACATGCATACGACCTGTATAAAACCCACTTGATCGAGCACCAACACCCACTCGATTGAGTTGAGGAAACTCGATCGAGTGCCCCACCTACTCGATCGAGTACCTCGACTCAAGAACCTGATCCGAACACTGCTCAAAAACACACTCGATCGAGCTGACTAGCCACTCGATCGAGATGACCCCACTCGATCGAGTGCCCCTACCTACTCGATCGAGTGCCCAAAAACACGCTTCTGCCCAGAAAACACAAAAATACCTACTCGATTGAGTCAGACCCACTCGATCGAGCCTCTCACCTACTCGATCGAGTGCCCCCCACTCGATCGAGTCATGCAGACTCGTATAACTACCCGCATGTTTATCTTTCTTTCCCAACTATACAATACAAGCTTTATATATACCAACATAAAACAACAACCATTATATATATATATATATATATATATATATATATATATATATATATATATATATATATATATATATATATATATATATATATATATATATATATATATATATATATATATAATATAGTAATAAGATCATGTAAGTCCACCTCTTACATTTGAGTCCATAAGTCTCATTGTGAGCCTTTGGATCTTGAAAATGAAGGGATATGATGAAACACCAAAAAGAGGGTTAATCCTCTAATTTTGCTCCCTTCCTCTAATTTTCTTATTAACTCCATTAGTTCTCATCACTAATCATTAACCTCTCATTATCACATCTCCTCATTCTCTCTCTATATCTCACTTCTCCATATTCTCTAAAAAAAACCCAAGAAAAAAAAAACCCAAAAAACCAAACAAATAAAAACCCAAAAAATCCAAATAAATCATTTACTCATCTATTCTTCATTCACCTACCACCACCCACCGGACACCACCACAGTCGCCACCCCCGCCGCCGCCACCACCACCACCACCACCGCCGCCGCCGCCACGACGTCATTTTTTTAATTTTTTTTTTTTTTTTTTTAAACTTGATGTTTAGGTGTTCTTTTTATTTTTTTTGTTGTTTTTTTCTCCTTATATCGTCTTACTATATAATATTGTTTTAAATTTGTGAGTTTTTTTTTATTTTAATCTTAGATCTACTAAAATAGATCAATTTTCATTGACCCGTTTTTTTTGTTCATTTCCGTTTTGTTATTTTTTTTCAATTTTCATGTTTTGGTCTTTTTTTTCCGGTTATTGACATTCTTACAAATTATAGTTTGATTTTAGTACTAAATCTATTAGTTATGAAATCTCATTTTTTACTTTTTTCTTGTTGATATCACTTTGTTAATATTCGTCTTGTTATATAGATTTCCCAAATTTCGTATTTAAAATTTTCTTTTGGTATTGTGTGATTTAGAATCTATTAAAATTACTTTATCGGTTAAAATTACACTTTTTTTCGTTAAAATTACACTTTTCCATTAAAATTACACTTTTTTCCGTTAAAATTACACTTTTTTTGGGTTAAAATCACAGTTTTTTCCTTGTTAAAAATACACTTTTTTCCGTTAAAATTACACTTTTTTGTGTTAAAATTACACTTTTTTTTCCGGTTAAAATTATAGTACTAAATCTATTAGTTATGAAATCTCATTTTTTACTTTTTTCTTGTTGATATCACTTTGTTAATATCCGTCTTGTTATATATATTTGCCACATTTCGTATTTAAAATTTTCTTTTGGTATTGTGTGATTTAGGATCTATTAAAATTACTTTATCGGTTAAAATTACACTTTTTTCCATTAAAATTACACTTTTTTCCGTTAAAATTACACTTTTTTTTGGTTAAAATCACAGTTTTCTCCTTGTTAAAATTACACTTTTTTCCGTTAAAATTACACTTTTCTGTTAAAATTACACTTTTTTCCGTTAAAATTACACTTGTCTTCATTAAAGTTACATTTATCTCTACTAAGGTTATCTTCTCAATAACTAAAGTTACGTTTTTGGACTAAAGTTAGAACAATTTGGACTGAAGTTACAGAAATTTGGACTAAAATTACACAATTTGGACTAAAATTATACAATTTGGACTAATTAAAGATACACAAATTTGGACTATAGTTATACATTTGGATTAAAATTACACTTTTGTGGACTAAAATTACACTTTCGTGGACTAAAATTACACTTTTGTAGACTAAATTTATACATTTGTGGATTAAAGTTACACATTTGTAGACTAAAATTACACTTTTTTGGACTAAAATTACACTTTTGTGGACTAAAATTACACTCATAAAATGATAAAAGATACGCACACTATCAATTTACTAAGTTACACTTTAGTGGACAATGATTGGAATTGCACAATCTAAATGACTCAAAATAAATGAATTGTGTAACTTTAGTTCTAGTTGTGTAATTTTACTCTAAATTTAGTCGTAAATAGCGTATTATTAGTTCAAAATTATTCGTAAATAGTGTATTTTCAGTCCAAAAATGTATTTTTAGTCCAAAATTGTATAATTTTAGTCCAAATTTAGTTGTAAATATTGTATTCAATTTAGTCGTAAACTCCATTAGTTCGTCCAAATAGTCCAAATAGTCCAAATTAGTTAGTCCATATTGTCCAAATTGTCCAAATTAGTTAGTCCAACTTGTCCAAATAGTCCAAAATAGTTAGTCCAAATTGTCCAAATAGTCCAAATTAGTCTGCCTAACTTTAGTCCAAGAGTGTAACTTTAGTCATTAATAGAGATAAGTGTAATTTTAACAGGAAAAAGTGTAATTTTAACCGAAAAAAGTGTAATTTTAAAGTACAAAGGTGTAATTTTAAAGGAAAAAAATGTAATTCCAACAAGAAAACGTGTAATTTTAACAGGAAAAAGTGTAATTGTAACAGAATTGAGTGTAATTTTAACATAAAAAGTGTAATTGTAACCAAAAAAGTGTAATTATAAGAAGAAAAAGTGTAATTGTGACAGAAAAAGTGTAATTGTAACAAGAAAAAGTGTAATTCCAACAAGAAAAAGTGTAATTTTAACAGGAAAAAGTGTAATTGTAACAGAATTGAGTGTAATTTTAACATAAAAAGTGTAATTGTAACAAAAAAAAAGTGTAATTGTAAGAAGAAAAAGTGTAATTGTGACAAGAAAAAGTGTAATTCCAACAAGAAAAAGTATAATTTTAACAGGAAAAAGTGTAATTGTAACAAGAAAAAGTGTAATTGTAAGAAGAAAAAGTGTAATTTTAACAGGAAAAAGTGTAATTTTGACGAAAAAAAGTGTAATTTTAACAGAAAAAAAGTGTAATTTTAACGAAAAAACCGAAATAAACAAGATTTCAATGGTGGATGAGGTTTTAACAATAACAATGAAATATACAATGAAATAAACAAGATTGAAATAACCGAAACTAATCTTGAAATAAAAAAAAAAGTAGGAATTTTAAAAAAAACACCGAAACTAAAAAAGCGAGAACTAAAATTGAAACAACCAACAACAACAACAAATTTCAGAAATAACAAGAGACGGTTTTTAAAAAAAAAAGAAAAAATGAAACAAGATCTCAAAAAACAGATCTTGAAATAAATAAAAAATAAACCGATAGAACCCAAAATTGGTGCTATGAGGAAAAACCGATAGAACCCAAAAGTGGTGGACTAATTTACAAGACATTCAAAGGGGGAAAAACCCTAAAATAAACACCCCCATATTTGAACAAAAAAAAAAAAAAAAAGAAAAAAAAAACAACACAGATCTGCGAAGACAGGAACGAAAAAGAAAAAAAAAACAAAAAGAAAAGAAAACAAAAGACAGCAGCAACGACGGTGGAGGAGAGGACAAAAAAAAAAAAAAAAGAAAAAAAAAACAACACAGATCTGCGAAGACAGGAACGAAAAAGAAAAAAAAAACAAAAAAAAAGAAAACAAAAGACAACGGCAACGACGGTGGAGGAGAGAGACAGTGTGGTGTTGGTGTTGTCGGGATGGTGGAGGTGTGCCGTGAGTAGTGGTCAGAGGAGGAGGAGAGGGGGCTCGGGTGGTCAGAGGAGGAGGAGAGGGAGAGCGACGGCAGTGTTGGGCGGTGGTGCGAGGTCAGTGGCGGGGAAGGGGAAGGGAATGGCGCCGGGAAGGTGGGGCTGCGGTGGGTTGGGTCGCCGGAGGAAGGAGGGTTGATGGTGGGTCGCCGGAGGAAGGAGGGTTGATGGAAGGAGGGGATTTTATTTTGATTTTGTTTGGGTTTTTTTGTTTGGTTTTTTTTTTTTTGGTTTTGTTATTGAGAGAGAATGGGAGGAAATGAAATGTATGAAATTGAATGATTAGTGAGAGGAAGAGGGAGTGGGTAAAAAGAGAGGATTAGAATTAGGAGGTGTTTAGGAATGATTAGGGAGAGAAATTAGATAGATTCATTCCTAGCCCTCCATTGAGATGCAATCTCCTCCCTCCATCTCCTTCATCCAAAGGCTCATATGAAGACTTAGGGACTCAAAAGATATGAAGGACTTAGGAGAACTTGACACTATATATATATATATATATATATATATATATATATATATATATATATATATATATATATATATATATATATATATATATATATATATATGCACTCTTTATATACTCAAGCAAACTACTTTACTTCCATATCACTAATATGCCACATTATAAAACAAGCAACATGCTTCATTCATCCAACATACAAGTCAATACTCATCATCTTTTATTCACACTCCCATCCTCCACATTCATATATCCACCGATTCACACCACATGTTACTACGTAGATACACAAATAAGAAGATAACACATACGATCCCGACACGTACCCCATGTGACCGGTTCAAAATTGTAGGCCGAGTTCGCGACTTTAGGACGTCTCCCAAGCCTTTGCATTAGCTCCTACAACTCCTACCCCGGATTCATTTTAATTTGACTCCCTATATTCATTAAGTTCATTGGTTACATGTTTCAGGATCGTCGCTCTGATGCCACTTTGTGACACCCCCATACTCCAAGTGCCTTACCAGGACCACTCAGGTATAGGAACGTCACTATCTCGGTTACCCGAGGCAATGAATATCATAAGACAATAAAGAAACGTACTTTAAAAGTAAATATAGTTTAAGTGATTACATGTTCAAAACCAAAACTAATAAATCCAATACATCCAAATCCAAAAGTGTCTACTATCAAAACTGAACAACTAACACACCGCCTGACACAGCGGAAGACTCTTCTAATGCCAAGTGATGACTCATCCCAGCTAGCCCAAATGCATCGTATCAAACCTGCTCAACAACTGCTCACCATCCTCGAATGGATCACCACAGTTTTACAAAACAAACAACGGGGTCAGTACTAATTACAAAATACAAACCAATATGAAACAAACGCCAAACAACTCAATAAACACATCAAAACCCCAGTCTTCATCACCAAACTCCACACAACTGACTACACACTAAAGTGTGTAGCCCTGCCAGAGTACCCATCGCAACAGATACTCCACACCGCCAGTGGGGGACCGCAGCCGTTCCCACCTAAGCCCCGCTCATCTCCATCGAGCGATAAACCCATGTTCATTAATGTGCACATCCCTCCTGTGGCGGGTTCCACAGAAGGCGAATCAAGGGCGTGAAGACACTCCCGCAAGTGACTCCACTCAGCCAGGGACGCACCCCGAAGACCACATACAGATACAACAACAATCAACGATACTAATCAACAACCGTCACAAACACCAGCAGTATGATAAGTCAACAATAACAATACAACCACCACACACAACATGTAATTAATACCGAGTAGGGAAACCCTACCTGTAAAGCAATCACAGAATCAGACGATCTAGCAGCTGTCTCAAAATCTCTCCTCTACGAATCCTCCTCCTACACATACATTCATACAATTACTACCTTAACCACACAAAACATAAAAACCCCTAAATCCCCAAATTAGGGTTTAACCAACATTAACCAAATGCTATCAAAATGATATGTAGAACTTACCCTTGACGCAAGGATCACAACGGTATAAAGAACAAAGGAAACCGACACCTCTAGCTCCGGGATTTGCCAATAATGCGAATGAATCGAACAACATAACTTGCAATCTCTCCTTTTTGTGTTTTTAGGTTTGTAAAAGTGTTTAGGAAAAAGATGACGGAGTATTATATATTAATCCGCATTATTAACAAACCCGTCGCAAATCACCCGATAACCGACTTACTCGATCGAGTAAGTCACGTACTCGATCGAGTTCCACTTACTCGATCAAGTGCCAAGGCTACTCGATCGAGTACCCTACAGGCAGACTACTGATTCGTATACAAAACATACTTACTTGACAGAGTAAGCCCTACTCGATAGAGTACCCAAAGACTCACAAAACCGTAGTATTACATAAATACTCCATAAATACTAGCAACGTATTAATTACACATAATCCCCTATATACTATAAGATTAACACATCTTAAAAAATCCCGCTTAAAATTTCCGCCCATGTATGTTAAAGAGTACTGAAAAATTCGCTCAATGTTATATTCTGACTAATTCTTATTCTTTAAATATACTCTAGCCAAATCTTTTCAAAAAATACCCGTTGTTAATTGGCTCCACTAATTAACTACACTAATTGCAAATATATACTGTAAATACATATATACTGAAATGATTTACACAATATTCATCAATCTTTACTTAGATTATCTCGCAAATTCCTTACCTTCTTAATAATATAGTAATTCCAAACTCCTTACCTTCTCAATCTTTACCATAAATACATATATAAGAATATTGTTTTTACCGGTTTTCTTTACAAGGCTAATACACATTTTAATTACATTTTACATCTAACTTCAATGTATTATTAATGTCATAAATTATTCTTAATAGTAAAGTGTAATACTATTAGTAGTTTAAGGCAAAAAATAACTTAACTTAAAGTGTCTTTTGACAGTAGGAACTTTCTTTTAGAGACGTTACTAATATTATATTAGTACATTATAATATTAGATTAAAAATACAGTTACTTTATGCAAATAATTTTATTATTGAGACTGCCTCTTTATAAATCAAATCTAAGAAATACCGTGTTGTAGCACGGGATCTACACTGGTACATATTATTTGATTACTTATCGCGGAATATATTTTAATATGAGTATAATTTTCATCATATCTATTAAAATATTTTAAAATATTAAGTGGATTTAAATGGATGTCCAAAATATTTTTTATTAAATAAAAAAAGTGTCTTGAGAAAAATTTATATCTTATACTGTTAAATCAAATTTTCATTATATTAATTTTAGTATTGTAATTTTTTTTCATAGAATAAGTTTAAGATGACTTGGGATATATACAATTATACAAGCACAATGGTTGTGTTACTATTAGAGTGAATTTATTAAAGAAATATGTAATCTTAAAACAGATATAGATATACAAATTTATAGTTTTAGTTTGCCGACTTATGAATCTTTTTTTTTTTAAAATTAAATTTTGGATATTGTTGATTAGCGATTTTTCATATTTAAAGATATAGGTAAGCGGTTGAGAATGAGAGTATTATAACATACAAATCTTAATATTACTTTTTTTATAGTTCTTTTGTTGGCAAATTACACTACGCCAAATCTGACAATCAATAAGGAGCGTATCACAACGGTTTAATGCATTTAATAACGACACTTAGATTACCGTTTTTAAAATATTGGCGGAAACCTTGACCACGCTAATAAGAATAACGGTTTTCGTCGAAAACCGTTCTTATTATAATTTGACAACAGTTGATTAACAAACCGTTATAAAAAACGTTTAACGGTTTCCAAAAGCTCGTTATAAAATCGCTCTTATCAACGGTTGTTAGACAACCGTTACCAGTTTAAGAAAACGGCGTTTCGAAAACCGTTACTAAATTAGCACCAGCAACGGTTTGTGGTACCCGTTGTTATGTTATAGATACGGGTTTCATGTAACCGTTATCATTTTTAATTATGAAAGAACGGTTTTTCAATTCAAACGTTGTCACTATTTGATTAGATTTCTCAGTTTGACCACTGCATGCAAAACTTTATCAGAAGTTTAATAAATATTCAGTTTGACCAATAATATTCAATTTGACCAAAATAATTCTATAAATATGTCTTCATAATGTTTTAGGTCAAAATCTAAATATCAAACATTTACTCTTTAATTTCTTTCTAAATTTCTCTCTAAAACAAATATGGCTGGTGTATCGGAGCTACAATCACGTTATCGTTACGCACAGCCTTTACTTGCATTATCCATAATCTCCCGGTTCGTTATGATGGGAATGGAAAGGGTTTAAACCCTAATTTAGGGTGGTTGACGCAAATGCTTCATGACTCCGGTTTCAATGCCGTTAAAAAAGTGTACCTTGTGTCTACAAACAAGAAAGGTTTTGTAGGTTTCGCTTTTATCGAGTTTGACGAAACCAACTGCCATGATAGTTTTCGTCAGGCAAGAACTTTAGGGGCTAGATTTGCGGGGAAAAAGGACTTTTATTCAGATGCTAAACAAAAGGGCCCTTATCTATGGGTTGCGACCAATGTTGATTATCGTCTGCTGACACATTACAGGAGGCAGTACATTCCTGCAGCCGTGCCTATGTCATGGGAGAAAGAGGTCATTCCACCAGTTGCGCTGCCCGCTGATGATGATGAAGAGTCGATCTACGAATGGATCTATGCTGAAATTGGGCATGAAGACTATCCTAATTCTTCATCAGATTCTAATTAAGTCTTTAATTATTATCTGACATTATGAGTTGTATTTTGATTATAGTGGTTATTTGAATAAAAGTTTAATTATTTATATTATTTGTTACTACGTTTTAATCAAGTCCTTACACTCAAATTCAATCCACCAAATAAAATATTATAATGACTAACTTTATGTCAATAATAAGACAAAATGATTACGGTTCTTTGTTAAGCCATTATCATATTACATATATCAACAACGGTTATTTTAAAGCCGTTGTCATATTACAACAATTAACAACAGTGTTTTTTAAAACCTTTGTAAAAATAGATCAACTGTGAAAACTGAAAAGTTTGTGATTTTAGTTTACCTAGCATATATATATATATATATATATATATATATATAGTATTTATTTTTTTAGGGTGTTATTTATAATGAAAAACTAATTAAAGAAGTCATCTTTGCCGTCGTCGCCGTTGATATAGGATCCTTTTACGCCTTTTCCCCTTCTATTTTCATGCCAACCGACTCCATTTGAGTCGGTTTTGATCGTCCTTTCTCGTGTTTTGTGTCCCGATTCCCTTTTACTATGACATTTTGGCCTACTTGCAGAAATTGAGGCGGGAACGGGTGAAACGAAGCAAGGAAGACGGGTTGACTTGGCTATGCATTGGAAGTAGAAGGAAATGAAGCTGAGGAAGCATCCCCAGCCGGTAGGCCGGCAGCCGGCCAGCCGGCTGAGAGTGCAGGTATATAAAACTGAAGCTGAAACCAAGCAAAGGTATTCCCAGCCGGTGGCCCGGCAGCCGGCCAGCCGGCTGGGAGAACGTTCAAGCTGAAAACACAAATTTTTGAAGGAAGATACAGGAATCTCCCAGCCGGTCAAAAGACCGGCAGCCGGCCAGCCGGCTGGGAATTCCCCCAAAGGCTAAAAGTCAAGTTCCAAGTCAAAGGTGTCCCAACCGGTCAGGGACCGGCAGCCGGTTGACCGGCCAAGCATACCTGATGACTTCAAAATATTAATTCAACTTCCAGGAAACTCCCAACCGGCCAGAGGACCGGCAGCCGGTTGACCGGCCGGGAGTGCAAAGTCGTGTTTTAAAGCCCATTTCGAATCCTACCCTAATCTTGGTAAAAACTATATATATACCCCCTCCTTTAACCATTTGTACACATATTCCCAGATCTGAATTTATTTCCCTTTCAAAGCTTCAAACTTTGTTAATCATTTAGTTAATCATTCCTTAATTAGACAAGTTCTTCAATTAATTAGTAATTGGAGTTGGGTTGTAAGAAGATTGAAGGTTCCTCCTTTATTTTTCTATCCTAATTCCTTTCTTGCTATTTGATTGGTATTATTTCTCTCCCTATTTTCATTTGTTTACATTTGCTCTTCCTTCAAGTTTGTTTGATTGTTTATGGTAAATTTGCATCCTTGTTGTTTGATTGTTCTTGTTTTCATCATTGTTCATCTTTTCATTGTTCATCTTTTCTTTGATTCTCTTTCCTTTGTTCACCCCTTGCTAGTTGTCCTCAAAGACTTAATCTTTGAGTTGATTGTGCTAAAGATTGTGTCTTTCAGTTTGTTCATGCTTGTTATTAGATTAAACCATCTTTCTCTATAATTATTGTTGGATTGTTGCATGTTTAGAAGTAGAATTCATCCTCTCACCATGTTTATGCTTAAAGACTCCATCTTTATTGTTTATTTTGCCTTTAGAAACATGATTAGTGAGTAGTCTCCTTCTAGGACTCGGTTTGACCCGATATGGGTAATTTCACTAACTAATTGTCATTAAGGCTAATTTGTGGGGAAATTGGTGAGGGTAGTTTAGAGGAATTGCATGTTTAAGGTTTGGTCCTTGGGTATTGTTGACTTTTGACCCTTGCCCACCAACGAGAGTTGGTTAGGTCGTTAGTTGGATATTTGGGAACCGACCCTTGTCACCGACTAAGGTTGAGACCGAAAGGGAGAACCGAGGGAGGGTGCCTCTAAATTAGTGTTTGAAATCGACCCTCGAGAGAGGGAGTGGGATGACCCGGAATACGACGAGGGTTTAATGACCTTAACCATTTACTTGACCTCCTTGGGAAAATGCATGTTCTTGGGGTTGTCGGGTTTTGAGTTAGGGATACCGGCTTTCGAACCCGAGAGGGGGGTTAGTCGGGGTAGCTAGTGTCCTATTTCGAACCCGAGAGGGAGGTCTTAGGCGAATTAGAGCCATCTCCCCCTCACCTACCTACCCCTTTTGATTAGCCGAGACGATTAGTAGGTGGAGTTACTCATATTCATGGTCGAACCGAGTTCTAGTCCTTCTCTTTATTTGATCTATCCTTAATCTTTAGCTCGCTCTTATCTTGTCTAGTTTATAGTCTTTTATTTGGTTAGTTTAGCGCTAGTTTGTTACCACCCTCTTTGTTTTATATCGACTTATCTAAGCTCGTGAATTAGAACGATTAGTACTCCACCTACTCCTTGTGGGATCGACCCTTTAAAGTGTACAACGATAAAATCGTGCACTTGCGAGGTTTAACTTGAGACCATCAAGTTTTTGGCGCCGTTGCCGGGGAGTACGACTTGATATTAATCGTTTTTGTTCTAGTTTAGACTAAGTCCTTTGTTACTAATCCTTTCTTTCAAGTGCTTAGGTCTTTTGCATGAGTAGGCGACGAAGAAGAGGTCAACCAACATATCAACTTGACCGCGAAATTGAAGCCACGGCAAGAAGACTTAATTCATTAAGAAGAAGGGGTTTACTTGATACACCACCTATTGAAGAAGGTAATCACCAAGAAGCTACCGAAGTGTTTGAAAATCCTTTTGGGGCTCTAGAAGAAGAACCCAACACCATGGGTGATCCGGTTCCGATAAGAGAGACTATGGCTCCTAAGCACATAGTCAATCCAAGCATCCAAAGGCCACGAATTCAAGCTAATAACTTTGAGATCAAAAATGTCTTGCTCAACCTTGTTCAAGACAACCAATTTGGAGGAAGTCCTTTGGAGAACCCGAATGATCATCTAAATGAGTTCCTTGAAAATTGTGATATGTACAAGTCAAATGGGGTATCCGATGACGCGGTTCGCCTTAGGTTGTTCCCCCGTTCTCTTAGGGGTTCGGCCAAGGATTGGTTGAAAAATTGTGACCCGGATTCCTTCAAAACATGGGATGAGTTGGCTTCGGCATTTTTGAACAAATATTTCCCACCCTCAAGAACGGCCAAAGTCAAGAGTGAACTACAAAGCTTTACTCAAGAAGAGGATGAGACCTTATATGAGGCATGGGAACGGTATAAGAAGCTCCAACGGTTATGCCCTCACCATGGCATTTCCGAAGCCGAGCTAGTGAACAATTTTTACAAAGGGTTGACTCAAGACCTACGGCTTTCATTGGATGCGGGATCGGGAAAAGGTGCCTTGGACATTTTGGGGCATAAAGCGGCAAAAGAGCTAATTGAGGAGATGGCCTCAAGAACTATGGAATGGGGAAGTGATAGGCAATCAAGAAAAGGCAAGAACAAGGATTCTAATTCGGTTTTGAATGTGGAAGTTAAGGGAATGCTAGATGAACTCACCCAACAAGTTGCTTTGCTAAATTCAAAACCTAAAGGCTCCGATATGAGGCAAGTCTTGTCGTGTGAGTTGTGTGGTGAACAAGGGCACACTCCCATTGGGTGTCCCTTGATTGCACCCCTCCAAGAGGAATGCTATGAGCAAGCAAATGGAATTTGGGAGTCCACTAGTGCAAGGCAAGGGTTCAACAATAATAACAACAACCAATTTGTCAATGGAAAAAGAACTCACCCTTTCTTGTCTTATGCTTCACAAAACATTCAAAATCCAACCACTTCCCAACCTCAACAACAACAAAGGTTCAATCAAAACTCTCAATTCCAAAGACAAATTCCACCCGGTTTCCAAGGGAAACAATTCATCACTCAAAACCAACAACCATTTGGGGGTTTCAAGGGGCAAAATTTCAATCAACAACAAAACCAAAATTTCCAACCTCAAAACCAAAACTTCCAAACCCCTCAAAAACCATCTTGGGAACAAACCTTTGAACAATTGGTTATTGTAAATCAAAAATCCGACTCAAAGCTTGCTAACCACATTGCCTCACAAAACCGGGTAAATGATGAAATCCGAGCATCCCAAAAGGCTACGGAAACTCATGTGGCCCAAATTTCTCAACAATTGGGGCAATTGGCTCAAAATCCGGGGAAGTTTCCGGGTAATACGGTTAACCCAAGGGAGGTAAGTGCGGTATTTTTGAGGAGTGGAAAGCAATTGGAGGAGGTTGAGAAATCTCCTAAGTGGAAGAGGAAGAGGGTGTCTAGTGAAGTAGTGAAAGAGCACCCGGTTGAAGTTGTGGAAGAAGATGAGATTAGGGTGGAGAAGTCTAAGGAGGTGGAGATGGTTGACCCTCCAAAGCAAGATGAGCCTATTGCAACTAAGGCCAAAGAGTGTACTCCACCACCAAGGGAGTATGTAGCACCGGTACTGTAACACCCCCATACTCCAAGTGCCTTACCAGGACCACTCAGGTATGAAGATATTACCATCTCGGTTGCCCGAGGTACTGAATATCATAAGACAATAAAGAAACGTACTTTTAAAGTAATTATAGATTAAGTGATTACATGTTCAAAACCAAAAATAATAAAAGGAATTACAAGGTTCTCAGACGGTCTACAGCTAAAACTATCAAAGCTACTAAACATCGTCTGACACAGCGGAAGACTTCTAACTGCCACGTGATGACTCATCCCAGCTATCCCATACGCGTCATATCATACATGCTCAATAACTGCTCACCACCCCCGAATGGATCACCACAGTTTTTAAAACATTTAAACGGGGTCAGTACTAATCACACAATTCAATACATATATCAACAATAAGATAAACAGACAGCTTAACTATCACACTGATACCCGTCGTTGTGAGTACCAAAGATAAAATTTATAATCTCCTATTAAGACTAACCTAGGCTAGTGGTAACAGGGTCGAACCACAAGGAGGCAGTTGTAAACTTTAGTTGATTTATGTTCAGTCCGAGGTAACTATTGTGGGGGTTGATTTGAATTGGTCGACAGCTAAGTGAACAAAGATAATAAACTAAATAAACGAAATAAACAGATAAAAGAAGGGTACTAGGATGGTCAGGTCGTTATAGCTTCGGCGGCAGCAAACTAAGTCGGTCTGAACCAAACACAGGTAAGGCGGGAAATAAAGAGGTCCTCTCGGTCCACTCCTAACAAATAGCGTCTTTCGATCTCGCTATAGGTCCCTAATGTCACTAATACTAACTTCCGTCCTGAAAAGTGACTAATGGTCTAAACTATACCTATCTTTCGATCTTAGCACAGTTTAGTCGATTTAATTGATGGTCAAATAACCTTCCCTATCTTTCGATCTAATGGGTCGGTCACAAAATAGGTATCTAACTGGTCGCATGCATTCGATTTGTTAAATACAAGATTAAAAAAACAATTAAAAAGAAGGATAACCTTACAAGGTCGATCGATCGATCGAAAGGGTCGATCGATCGATCGACACGCGGTTCATCCGTGTTCAATCTATTGCCGCCTATGCTACAATTCCCCTACATCCTAGCACTAGAGATTTAGCTACTCATGCTAAGGGTAGAAACAACAACATAAACAATAAAACTAGCTACTGAATTCATGCTTAAAACAGGAAAGGAAGCAATTAACATGCAATAATAAAGATGGTTTCGGAATCTACTAGCAATTCTAATCTATTAGCAAAATAAATGAACTAAAGTAAACAGAAGAATACCGAATTGCAGGGGAAAGATTGATTATTAAGAACCGAAATTCCGATGCTCACAATAATCCCAAACCCTAACTATTCGATAAAGAACTTAATGAAAACTTAATGTTAAAACTTGATGTAAAACTCTTAATAAAAGACTTGATATCTAAACTGATGATCTAGGTTACGTTATATAGGAAATATACGTAACATCTTATTCCAAAACCTAAACACAATGGGCTTTAAGTTCCTCGATCTTTTAATTCTCGTCTGAAATGATGTGGTCGATCGACTAAGCGGGGAGGTCGATCGACCGGATCTCAAACGAATGAGCTTCGGATCCCGATAGTTGGTCGATCGATGATGGGACTAGTCGATCGATCGCTGAGCGCTAATTGACTTCTTTAAACTCGTGGACTCGTCTTTTGGGCCTTGGATTGCGCACCAAGCTCGTTCCTTAAGCAATTCCTTTACGTCATTTGCAATGCAGATTACTCGGGAACGGATTTGGCTCGATTTCCCGTTGAATTCTTCACATTTCTGCAATAAAGTACAAAATACGGAAGTAGACGGAAATAGGGAGAAATGTAGCATATACTACACAAATGAGCTCTGAAATGCGTGTAAAAAGAGATGTAAAACATCATATAAATGACACGCATCAAACTTCCCCAAACCAAACCCTTGCTTGTCCCCAAGCAAGAACTAGACTCGATCCTAAAACCTAATGGAACGAGTTCAATCTCAGAGCGAATTGACAACTGTTAAGCCTAAACCAATTTAATGCACAACCAACAATCAATTAGTAATGTGAATAATGCAAACGAGTTATGAAGTCGTCAAAAACTGCTGAACCGTTGACTGTAAAGACTTATCAAACTGGACTCTCACGGGTCACTCAAATCACTCAATAAGCGCAGGTGATATATATGTAAGATAGAAATAATTAATTTTGTAGTGACTCTCACCTAACTGCGACCTATGAAAACATGCCAAAGAATAAATTATGAAGATGACCTCTATGACCGTACATATGCATTCCAACCAAACAGATGACCATTGACACATGCCGAGGTATAATTATGGAAATGTGAGGTATGGGTAAGAAGAGGCAAAACATTTTATGGTAAAGTGGAGGTACAGGTGATCAAGCTAGTACCAGAACGGAACCAAAGGACAACATCCAACTTCTTGCTCATAGGCAAACAACACGGTGCTATAGCAAGCACAAACTCACAAACTCCAAGTATAAAGGTAATCAATAAACTCCCCATAGAATATGAATGAAACATGGGAGCAAAAATCGCCAAAAGATAAGGATTAAATCATGCGAATTGATTTTTTTATTTTCGAATCGCAGTCGATCGACCATATGGAGCAGGCGATCGACTGAGATGAACAGTACAGAACATTCTTTTTCTTTCTTTTTCGAATCTTTTTTTTTCTTTCTTTCTTTTTCTCTTTCTTTCTTTCTTTCCATTTCATTTCATTTTATTTTCCCAACTTCATCTCAAAAGAGCAAATACCACCAAAAATGAGTAACAACCCCAAGAACACAGACTACTAGCTTGACAAATGACAGGCTAAATATAGGATGTAGTAATTGGGACAAAAAGGATATTTTTGGCAGTGTGGAGTTATTGGGCATAATGAGAAAAAGAAACCTCTAACACATGTGTCAACTAACCACAAACCGAATGCATACAGGTATTAAGTAGATCAAATTCATAATTATGCAAATTAAGGAAACATGTCTCATAAGGAGTACTACCCACATTCCTAGATAAACTGGTCATGAATGTCACCAGTTGTAGGCTCTAAACCTCAGAAATATGATGTGGCTTGCCAATTTTCTAAGTCAAGTCTCAAGATTCAGCGAGTAAATTAACGAAAACTCGTAGATATGCACTTATATGATTCTACTAATAACATGTCAATTAGCAAGGCTTAGGCGAAACAGATGCAAATGCTAAATCATCCTTGAAATATTACCGTTCCGACTCAATCTATGTGCTAAAATAAACGTGCATTTTATGAAATTTTTGAAATTTTTCAATTTTTTTTTTGAATTTTTCTGTATATATAAAAGAAATGAAATAAACAATGCAAAACAAAAAGTAAACGTGAATGCAAGCAAGTGATATGCGACGCAAAACCCTTCCCCAAACCAAATCGCACAATGTCCCCATTGTGCAAAATCATGTAATGAAGAAAAGAGAAACGGGAATTTGCGAGAAAATAAAAAAGCAAGACACAAAGGAAAGATATGGAACTCACAAGACTTTGAGCGCAGAAAAGGAAACCTCCCCAAACCAGCGTTAGCTAGGAGGTTTCAGTAGCCAGCAGTGCTACCAATAAGGACCTGAAAAGACAATTAAAAACCACGCATAAGACTGAGAAAACAATTTTGAAGCGTAAAAACAGTGCACAAATGAGGCAAATAGAAGAAATAGATAATTCGACGGAAAATAGAGCGGAGTAGAAGACTCCCTTAGGTCCGCATATCGACCAAACACAGCAGGGGATAGGTCGAGAACAAATACAGCAGCAGCAGTGGTCGATCGACCACTTAACCCAGTCGATCGACCAGGTGGACGTGAACAGTAGCTCCTGTAAACCTGCAAATCAGTCGATCGACCAATGGTGCCAGTCGATCGACTGAAAACACTGCTGCAGCGTCTTATTTCTTCGTAATTGCTCAATGATTTGAGCTAACAAGCTCTAAATACCTGCAAATGCACAATAGTACGCGCCCAAAATTGCGCAAAACCCAGAAAAATGTCTAAAGTGCATAAAAATCCTAAGCGAAATAAAATAAAGCGAAGATTTCGCGCACACAAAAGCAATAAAATTGTCTCAACAAAGCAAATAAAAAGAAGATCGCAACGAGCTTGGTCAACTAATAGTTGATCAAGAAGGACCACGGTATGGCCCACTTCGTCGGCTTTTGGCTACTAGAGGTAGCCTCAATGGTGCTCATTTTATCAGTTGCACCCTTCTTAGCATCGACAGTCGGAGAACTCAGCTGATCAACTTCGTCATCTCCCCAATCAAGGATTTCCTTGGAATCGTCGGAATCCAAATCAGACCATCTCACCTTGGCTGGCTCATCTGCCACTTCCTCATCAGTCCCATAACTTAGGCATCCAAGACCGCCTCTTGAAACGATCGGCTCTGTCGCAGCTGGAGCATCCAGCCGCTCTTCCTTCCCCAAACCAGCTCCTGCAATGTCTAAAACAACAAGTTTTTCCTCTTTTTCGCTCCCAGTCTGGGGCGGAGGGGTTAATACAGGAGTAGTAATAGAGACAGGTAATTCGGGGAGCACAAAGTACGATTTCTTTTCGAAACCGTGTTACAAGTGACAGCCACATGGGATCCTTTTTCTTAGCCGACTGGGCAAAGACAATAGAGTGCTTTCCCACTTTGAAAGTCAAGGTACCTAGACCGACATCGATGACTCGCACCAAAGCGGTGTGCGAAAATGGCCTACCCAAAATAATGGGAATATGGTCATCCTCAGGCATATCAAGGACAACAAAGTCAACGGGGAAGAAAAACTTCCCTATCTGGACGGGTATGTCCTCTAGGACTCCTATGGGCTCGACCGCAGATCGGTCGACCATCTCGAATCATCATTTCGAATAGCAAACCTGGTCAGTTTAAGCTTCCTAGCTAGACTCAAGGGCATGACACTTATGCTAGCTCCTAAGTCACATAAAGCCTTTTCGATAGAAAAGGTACCTATGCTACAAGGGACGGAAAAACTGCCCGGGTCTTCTAACTTATGGGGCGCAGTGTGAGACAAGTAGGAGCAAGACTCTTTAGTTAGTGCAACAGTATGAACATGTTCAAGCGATTTTTTCTTTGACAACAATTGTTTCATAAACTTAGTGTATGCTGGCACTTGGTTAACTAACTCAAGGAAGGGTACCTGAACATTCAAGCTACGAATAACTTTCTCAAATTTACTGAAAGATACCTGTTCCTTGGTTGGCACGAGTCTCTCCGGATATGGGGCTGTGAGGAGTACCTTAGCCCTCTCCTCTAATTCGCGCGCGCCGGTATCCTTGGACTTAGGCTGAAAGTCCGTCACCTTTTCTTTGTTGAAGCTAGACCCTTCCTCAGACCGTCTCAGATGAGAACCATTAACCGTATTTGGATCGAACTTCGAGCCGGATCGACCCATCATCGACACTGGTTCGCCCCAAAATTTTCGGGATGGTGGTTCCCCGAAACAAGTGATCTCGTAGGTTATTTGGCATTAAAGGACGAAATTCTTCGATATCAGCAGTGATATTGGTCGATCGACCACCCTCCTCAGTCGATCGACTGGGTTGCACAGTTCCAGAAGCTCATGTAACCCGTGTTTCAGTCGATCGACTAGGTACTTCAGTCGATCGACTGAAATACCTGGCAGACGGCTGTTTTTTTGATTTATTCGTTACAGCTTTGTTTGGACTCGGATCTGCCTCATTCTTTTCAACAGCTTTCTCGACCATGGCAGGACCCTCAAGGGTGGACCCGCTCCTCAAGGTGATGGCATGTAGGGTCTCTTTTTGTTCAGGTTGAGTAGGTAGATGTCCGGGAGCTCGGGTGTTACTTTTGCTAGCCAACTGAGCTATTTGGCTCTCTAGTAACTTCATCCCGACCTCTCTTGCTTGGGACTCCTTCAGCAACAGATTCTTCAGCTCGGAAAATTCAGAATTTTGTGTTTGTTGCTGCTGCGGCACATAAGGAGGCTTTTGATATTGCTGTTGCTTTTGATGCGGAGGCACATATGGCTGTTGCTGCGGCGGATGTTGGGTTGGATTTTGGACATTTTGGCTCCTCCAACTCAAATTTGGGTGGTTTGGCTCGTAGTAGGTGTTTGTCTGCCTATAGTGTTGAAAGGCAGCACAAGACTCAAAGGGACTAGGGCAGTTCTTCGAGACATGACCCTCAACTCCACACCTTTCACAGACGAAGGGACCGTCTGACACAGCATTGTCTTGGTATATCCCTCCTTTAGAAGATCCTCCTAGCTCATACTTGTCAAATCTCGCGGTGAGAGCCTCAAGTGCAGCAACAGAGGAAGATTCAGCAGCTCTACTCTGGTTCCCTCTCGAATTCCCATACTCGGCCTTGTGGGTAGCTAGATCGTCAATGATCTTCCACCCCTTAGTTGCTCCCAAATTTTCAAAGAAATCTTCCATTGGGCTGCAGATCCAAAATGGCCCTCTGATCGTCGTACAACCCATTGTAGAAATGATTGCATAAACTCCACTTTTCGAACCCATGGTGCGGTATGGTTCGCACTAACTTCTTGAATCGGACCCATGCCTCGTAGAAATTCTCATCTGGCCCTTGTTTAAAGCCCGTGATTTGAGCTCTAATAGCGATCGTCCTTGAAGCAGAAAAGTACTTCTTGTAGAACGCCAATGTATTCCAATCAGTGATCTCCTGAGCGGTCCGGTCCAAATCTCTATACCACTCCCTTGCAGCATCACGAAGGGAGAAGATGAACATGGTCTCTTTGATTTGATCCTGGGTCACGCCAGCTGGTGGGGGAATGGAGCAGCAGTAGTCAATAAAGGTCTCCATATGCCTTGCTGCATCTTCATTTGCAGCTCCCCCAAACTGATTTCTCTCGACCATAGTAATGTAAGCAGACTTTGGTTCGAATTTCCTGGCATCTCCCGGTAATTCGAACCCCTTGTATAAATTGTCGGCTGTCGGCTCAGAAAAACTAGCTATACTTGCTTCCTCGGCCATGACTGGAATTTCCGGAGAAGTAATTGTCTCGGCTGAAGAAGTGGAAACGGGTGAAGACTGTGGGTCTTCTTCGAACAGTTCGTTCTCGTGATAGCTTGACAGAGTACTCAGCTCTTCCTCTGTCGGTAATACTCTTTGTGTTCGCCTCAACTCGCGCAAGGATCTCTCAAGCTCAGGGTTCAATGGTACTAATTCTCCACCCTGTGACCTGCGCATAAGAAGAAACTACAAAAAGAATATAAGAAGAGTTTAAGGAACAGAAGTCCCTTAAACTGAGAAAAACTAAAAATAAAAACAACTAAAATTAGGACTATTGCCTCCCCGGCAACGGCGCCAAAATTTGATACCCGTCGTTGTGAGTACCAAAGATAAAATTTATAATCTCCTATTAAGACTAACCTAGGCTAGTGGTAACAGGGTCGAACCACAAGGAGGCAGTTGTAAACTTTAGTTGATTTATGTTCAGTCCGAGGTAACTATTGTGGGGGTTGATTTGAATTGGTCGACAGCTAAGTGAACAAAGATAATAAACTAAATAAACGAAATAAACAGATAAAAGAAGGGTACTAGGATGGTCAGGTCGTTATAGCTTCGGCGGCAGCAAACTAAGTCGGTCTGAACCAAACACAGGTAAGGCGGGAAATAAAGAGGTCCTCTCGGTCCACTCCTAACAAATAGCGTCTTTCGATCTCGCTATAGGTCCCTAATGTCACTAATACTAACTTCCGTCCTGAAAAGTGACTAATGGTCTAAACTATACCTATCTTTTGATCTTAGCACAGTTTAGTCGATTTAATTGATGGTCAAATAACCTTCCCTATCTTTCGATCTAATGGGTCGGTCACAAAATAGGTATCTAACTGGTCGCATGCATTCGATTTGTTAAATACAAGATTAAAAAAACAATTAAAAAGAAGGATAACCTTACAAGGTCAGTCGATCGACTGAAAGGGTCAGTCGATCGACTGACACGCGGGTTCAGTCCGTGTTCAATCTATTGCCGCCTATGCTACAATTCCCCTACATCCTAGCACTAGAGATTTAGCTACTCATGCTAAGGGTAGAAACAACAACATAAACAATAAAACTAGCTACTGAATTCATGCTTAAAACAGGAAAGGAAGCAATTAACATGCAATAATAAAGATGGTTTCGGGAATCTACTAGCAATTCTAATCTATTAGCAAAATAAATGAACTGAAAGTAAACAGGAAGAATACCGAATTGCAGGGGAAAGATTGATTATTAAGAACCGAAATTCCGATGCTCACAATAATCCCAAACCCTAACTATTCGATAAAGAACTTAATGAAAACTTAATGTTAAAACTTGATGTAAAACTCTTAATAAAAGACTTGATATCTAAACTGATGATCTAGGTTACGTTATATAGGAAATATACGTAACATCTTATTCCAAAACCTAAACACGATGGGCTTTAAGTTCCTCGATCTTTTAATTCTCGTCATGAATGATGTGGTCGATCGACTAAGCGGGAGGTCGATCGACGGATCTCAAAGAAACGAGTAGCTTCGATCCCGATAGTTGGTCGATCGACTGATGGGACTAGTCGATCGACTGCTTGAGCTGCTAATTGACTTCTTTAAACTCGTGGACTCGTCTTTTGGGCCTTGGATTGCGCACCAAGCTCGTTCCTTAAGCAATTCCTTTACGTCATTTGCAATGCAGATTACTCGGGAACGGATTTGGCTCGATTTCCCGTTGAATTCTTCACATTTCTGCAATAAAGTACAAAATACGGAAGTAGACGGAAATAGGGAGAAATGTAGCATATACTACACAAATGAGCTCTGAAATGCGTGTAAAAAGAGATGTAAAACATCATATAAATGACACGCATCACACACACACACACACACAACCAACCAATTCCAATCATCTCAATCACTGACTGTCCATTGGACCACCACGCCCAAGGGGACCACAAATAGTACCCACCAAATCCCCGCTCCACATAGTGAGCGATAACCCTGTCCATTAATGTGCACATCCCTTCTGTGGCGGGTTCCACAGAAGGCGAAACTAGGGCGTGAAGTCACTCCCGCAAGTGACCCCACTCAGCCGAGGACACGCCTCGAGAACCACAGACAGCAATCACAATCACAATCACAATCACAACCGTCACAATACAATTACTATATTATTCAATCAACCACAACACATCAACAATCATCCCATTATGGGACTAATACTGAGTAGGAAATCCTACCTGGTAAGCACACAATTAGACGGTCTCTACTGCTGAATCAAAAAGCTTCCTCTATGAACCCTCCTCCTATCATACAACATATAAAGGCTACCAAATCACATACTACACATAAACCCCCAAATCTCTAAATTAGGGTTTAACCAAAACAAAGGAAAGACAACAAAAAGGGTACATAGATCTTACCCTCGACGCAAGGATCTCAACGGTATAACCAACGATGAGAACTGACCTTCCAAACTCCGGGATTTGCTAACAATGCGATTAAGAAGATGAATGAACTTGCTTTCTCTCTTTAACCGTAAATTAGGTTTTTGTAAAAGTGTTTAGAATGATGACGGAAGATTATATATCTTAATCGCATAATTAACAAAACCCGAGAAAAACCCCCCGTAAACCGGCTACTCGATCGAGTACCCGAGGTACTCGATCGAGTACCCCCTTACTCGATCGAGTATCCTAGCTACTCGATCGAGTACCCAACAGGTCAGAAACTTTTCTAAAACGCAACTTACCCTTACTCGACAGAGTAAGGCCTACTCGATAGAGTACCCAAAGACTCATAAATACGGAATATTACAGTCTTCCCTCCTTAAAAAGAACTTCGTCCCCGAAGTTCAACCCATACATAAAAACAACCATACTGACTCGACCAAGACACAACAACTTAGCTAAGGACTCAAGAACTCGACCGAACATAGAACATGAACTCTTAACACCCACTCCACTAACTATGTTTACTTCCACAACATGACTCACTATATCGTATCTACCACATATATATCTCTCACGACACCAACTCCATACATAACCAACTACCATCCTCTAATGCTGCTAGCTCTATAATATCATCAACTATCAAATCCAATACCAAGACACTCAGAGACATTAAACGGAATGTTACATTCTACCACCCTTAAAAGGAACTTCGTCCTCGAAGTTTACTCACACTCGTAACCTCATCATCCAACTGTCAACACTAGTGAAATATTCTCACACTCCTAAACATCACGCTACTACAAGCACGGTCATGACCTTTAATAAAATCACCCAGAACACGAATCGATCTTTTATTCTACATCAAGACTCAACTTCCGAATATGTTACCATATGTACAACCTTTAAAATCTGTTTTATCGCATCCTACTCCTCTTAAGACAAATGTTACGTCCTCGTAACTCACTAATACCAAACCATATCTATATCTCATTACCCTCTGTACCACCACATGTCAAAGATAACCGTCTATAAACCAAACACTCACCATTCTTATATCCAAGGCTCCCATACATAAACATTTCCCATTCCTTAACTCATTCGGCATAGCACCCAACCTATACCATAAACTCGTAGCAAATCACCATACCCACTCTTCATTATTACTGCCAAACAACATACCTCTCTATGTAAGGCACCTATCTCCCAGAAGCATAACTCACGATCCGCACTCGTTACGTACACGCACACTGGATCCTCAAGTTCTTTCTTTCATTACCGCAAAACTCATACACAACTTAACATGACACTAATTCCCCCAACACCCTACACTCACTGTCTCAACAAAAGATTATGAACTACCTGCCGCTTTCAGCTCATTACCACACATGTTCCACGAATCATTTTCCATTACCATGTCTAACGATGTCTCATCTGAAAACAAGATTAAAATTACTGTAACAACCTCTCACAACCGTGTCCCATCAACAGAATATCACTATCCCATGACAACAACGAAAACATATACAACTCTATTTCATATCATACTCTACCTCATTCCCGACTTAACCTGGTAAATAAAACATCAATAAACAAGACAACTGTCTATCTGCACAAACTGAAACTCGCAGGAAGCAACATCAAACAAAACAACAATCTATGTATAACATGTATGTACTTTCGAAACTCGAATCATAATCATCCCGCCTACTCCACCACAACCGGAGACGGCATCACAACACCGCCACCAACAGCCACACCGTAGTGCGAAAATACCCGCATCACAGCACTACGTACCGTGCCCGGATCACCACCCGAGGCACCACAACCACACCGATAGATATCACAACTGCATACCATTCCCATAAATACTGACTCAGCATAACTTCTCAGACAAGAAAAACTTACTCAAATCCACTTTATTAAATCACCACGCAACATATTATATGGATAAACAGATAAGCATCTCATGAACATCATCTCTACCATTTTACGGAATACACATGTGTTATCAATACACATAAAATTATAACTAGCCATGTCAAATCAATCAAATTATTACCTTTTTGGATATCATTCAATTAAATTACCGTGTCCAACATATATATTCTGACGAACATTCATAAAACAACTTTATAATTATCACACCATACCACTTCTTGTGAGGTCAGAACCTCACACAAACATTTACACATATCATAGACCCGTAATCACAACCAACTAGTCAATCCTGACCACGTAAGTTACCACTCGAAAAAGGTTACCTGCTGCCCGAGTTTAACTCATATGCCCCTCATAACATATTCCCCCATTCGCACAACCATCACTTCCTGCCAAATATAACCATACCTTTACTATTCAACTAATAGCATCCGCCTCATCTAACCACATCTTATACCCTTTCACAATCATACACAACAATCAGGTCCCTACCAAATCAACCTCTTTAGAATTGCTACTTTTCTAATATACCATCACTCTTAACCACTAGTGATAACACCACAATGCCACCATTGATCGTATATCAAATCTCTTACACTCATATCAAAATAACATGGTTTTTCTCCTATTTTTGGTTAACATTGCAAATAACGAACGTCAAACCCATCCACAAAATTACCTCAACATTATTCCCAATGCTATCTTATTTGTATTGTCATCCAACTCTCCACCAAATATCTCGTATCGTGTCAATACTCCACCAACTTCTTACTCCCTTAATTCCTCGAAACTCATTATCAATCATGTTGTCCTGAAGCTCCTATATAACCTTTAGCTAACATCCTCGTGATACTATCACACATTTCGATGATTCCTTACCTTTATATCACATAGCTCCGGTGAACATTTTCCTCAGCTTACTTTAATCCTTCTTTTCTCTTTACACTCAATAATACCAATTAATAGTTCAACTCCTTATTCCTTCTAGCTAACTCTCTAGATATCCGGTTACCCCTTCGTTGCTCCAAAACTCGAATTCCATTATTTTCTACCAACATCATCTCACTCTTTCTTACCATGGATCTTCTCTTATTATGCTATCACTCATACTTGCCACTAATCTATCCATAGAACCAACGTTTAATGTTCAAACAATTGCATCTCCCTTTTTACATCTCTAGAAATCAGAATTCATTTAATACCGTTAATTACCCAAGGAAATCACACAGTAGTTTCATCTTTTAATAAACCAAACTTCCCAAACTCACTCACTGTCTACAAATACACCTCGCGACATGTCTCCACAAAGTTCACTATATATTACTCTTCTCAACCCCTTTAAACGAACTTTCCCTACATAAATCCATAACCCACACGACTCCTAACCATTTCCCTCCATAACTCTTTACACATCTCAAGCTGCCACTATCCACATCCTTACTTTCAATCTTTTTATTCTCACGTTCATTATACTCACATCATCCCTTGCCTATATTCACTTACTTTTACATTACTCAACACACAATCATATCACTCATCCCGTCTCGCAAAACGTGCGCCATGCCTCAATAAACTATACCAATCTTCCTTTTCTTTTCCACCATCTATCATAATCACATATAACTCATGTCCTCCCCACCGAACTCATACTCATCATAGTGCCACTCTTAACATCATAAGATTGGGTAACTTACGCTTCAGGACCAACACATACGTAAAACAATGCATAAAGAAGTAATACAACACCTTTGAATAAGACATAATATGCAACAATTGTCAAAAGATAATCATATGACCCGAAACACGCATATGACCTGCACAGACCCCACTCGATCGAGTACCAGAACCTACTCGATCGAGTTGAGGCTACTCGATCGAGTTGAGGCTACTCGATCGAGTGCCCAACCTGCTCGATCGAGTGCCCCGACTTCATAACCCAAACAGACCTTCTGATCTCTGACTTACTCGATCGAGTGCCCGAGGTACTCGATCGAGTGCCCAAAACACGATTCTGGTCAAAATAACGACAAATACCCACTCGATCGAATCAAACCCACTCGATCGCGTCATGCAGACTCGTGAATACTACTCGAATGTTATCTCACATACCCTAACGTACTATGCATTCATTATTATTTCAACATTATGATTACAACTACGCATTCAAATCTGCGCGACTCCTCATACAATCAACAAAATAATCTACTTCGTGTTATCAAGTGCCACGTTATAAACAACTATCATGCTTTTCATCCAATTCGTTATATAAAACACATATCATTGAACCTCTATTCTTCATGTTACTACTTACCAAAAGCCAAACATTACCATCTATCATGCTCATATAACATTCAACTTTCAATCATGTATTACCCGCATGTTTTAAATTTTCATAACTTTTCATAACACAAACCACACCCATACACTACAAATCCTATTTCCATGTTGCTAATACAACAACATTACAAATCCACTTCATTACATAAACACTTCCATAATCAAGAAATTCATATCCTTACGAAATTGCCACTTCATCTTTTCCAATCAATTCATCTAGTTCAATCACATACTTCATCTAACAAGCGCATATGATACGATAGTAGACAATTATACGAACTTAATATATAGCTTTACGCAAACAAAACTACGAAAACAAATCTTATCACACCCCATAACCACATGTTATTAGGATTGTCTCATTATAAATCATTCGTCCTGCAACATCATTATTCATCACACATCATCATATACGAACTACTTTCTTTTCCTACCATATCATTCATCATTCTCATATACCTTTCCAACGATTCCAACCAACATGTAAACCAACTATCATGCAACATGCTTTCAACAAACCATATACAGCACAATTAACATACACGTCGCACATATACACACGGACTCCACGTTCCCATACCATGTGACTAGCTTAAGTATCATGGGGCCAAGATTTTGAAATGAGGGCGCCTACTCACCCAAAACCTAGCATCAGCTGGGGCTCCCATTACACATACACCAGGTTCATTTTATTAGACTCCCTATGTTCATTATTTTCATTTGTTACAGGTTCCAAAATCGTCGCTCTGATACCATTTGTAACACCCCCATACTCCAAGTGCCTTACCAGGACCACTCAGGTATGAAGATATTACCATCTCGGTTGCCCGAGGTACTGAATATCATAAGACAATAAAGAAACGTACTTTTAAAGTAATTATAGATTAAGTGATTACATGTTCAAAACCAAAACTAATAAAAGGAATTACAAGGTTCTCAGACGGTCTACAGCTAAAACTATCAAAGCTACTAAACATCGTCTGACACAGCGGAAGACTTCTAACTGCCACGTGATGACTCATCTCAGCTATCCCATACGCGTCATATCATACCTGCTCAATAACTGCTCACCACCCCCGAATGGATCACCACAGTTTTTAAAACATTTAAATGGGGTCAGTACTAATCACACAATTCAATACATATATCAACAATAAGATAAACAGATAGCTTAACTGTCACACACACACAACCAACCAATTCCAATCATCTCAATCACCGATCGTCCACTGGACCACCGCCGATGGGGGACCGCACCGTACCCACCAAATCCCCGCTCCACATAGTGAGCGATAACCCTGTCCATTAATGTGCACATCCCTTCTGTGGCGGGTTCCACAGAAGGCGAAACTAGGGCGTGAAGTCACTCCCGCAAGTGACCCCACTCAGCCGAGGACACGCCTCGAGAACCACAGACAGCAATCACAATCACAATCACAATCACAACCGTCACAATACAATTACTATATTATTCAATCAACCACAACACATCAACAATCATCCCATTATGGGACTAATACTGAGTAGGAAATCCTACCTGGTAAGCACACAATCAGACGGTCTCTACTGCTGAATCAAAAAGCTTCCTCTATGAACCCTCCTCCTATCATACAACATATAAAGGCTACCAAATCACATACTACACATAAACCCCCAAATCTCTAAATTAGGGTTTAACCAAAACAAAGGAAAGACAACAAAAAGGGTACATAGATCTTACCCTCGACGCAAGGATCTCAACGGTATAACCAACGATGAGAACTGACCTTCCAAACTCCGGGATTTGCTAACAATGCGATTAAGAAGATGAATGAACTTGCTTTCTCTCTTTAACAGTAAATTAGGTTTTTGTAAAAGTGTTTAGAATGATGACGGAAAGATTATATATCTTAATCGCATAATTAACAAAACCCGAGAAAAACCCCCGTAAACCTACTACTCGATCGAGTACCCGAGGTACTCGATCGAGTACCCCCTTACTCGATCGAGTATCCTAGCTACTCGATCGAGTACCCAACAGGTCAGAAACTTTTCTAAAACGCAACTTACCCTTACTCGACAGAGTAAGCCTACTCGATAGAGTACCCAAAGACTCATAAATACGGAGTATTACAGGTACCCTTTCCACAAAGGCTTGCAAGGCCTAGGATTGAAAAGAAATATGAGAAGTTTGTTGAGATATTGAAGGGAATGAATGTCACTATTCCTTTCCTCGATATGATTACCGAAATTCCATCTTATGGCAAGTTTCTTAAGGAACTTGTCACTTTGAATAAGAAGAATGGAGAGGTGCAAACCATCAACCTCTCTAAGGAATGTAGTGCTATTCTTACACCAACAAGCTAGAAGATCCGGGTAGCTTTTCTATTCCTTGTTCTATCCAAGGGGTGGCTATTAAAAGAGCATTGTGTGACTTGGGGGCTAGTGTGAACCTCATGCCACTTTCAATATTCAAGAGGCTTGATTTGGGAGATTTGAAACCTACTAGAGTTTCACTACAACTAGCCGATCGGTCGGTTAAATTTCCCATTGGTGTGATTGAAGATGTACCATTGGTTGTTGGGAAGCTTGTCATACCATGTGATTTCTTTGTTATGGATATGCCCGAGGATTACAATATGCCTATTATTTTGGGGCGACCTTGTCTTGCCACCGGTGGAGCTATGATCGATATAAAGAGTGGCAAGCTATCTTTGCAAGTGGGTGAAGATAGAGTGGAATTTGAACTCCACAAGTCCATGGAAGCTCCATCTCTAGGTGACACTTGTTGCATTGTAGAAATTCTTGAGAATCCCATGGAGGAGCATGACCCAAAAGCTTCCTCTATGGATCCTTTGGAGACTTGTCTTGTTAGTGGGTATGAGGTCGATGACAAAGATGTTGAGACTCTTGCATATGTATGGATGTTGGATTCGGCTCCAATTCATGAACAAGCTCCCAAGTTTGAAGTGTTGGAAGTCGGTAAGAAGGAGGAGAGTTCCACGCCTCCTCCTACGGTTGAACTTAAACCTCTTCCCTCTTATTTGAAGTATGAATTTCTAGGTGATAATTCCACTTTTCCCGTCATCATCAATAGTGCACTTGATGACACCCAAACCTCAAAACTAATTTCTTTGCTCAAAAGGTTCAAGGGTGTCCTTGGGTACACTATTGGTGACCTCAAGGGGATTAGTCCCTCTTTGTGCACTCACAAAATTTTACTTGAAAATGAGGATGCATCCTCAATTGAGGCACAAAGAAGGCTTAATCCCATAATGAAAGAGGTTGTAAGGAAAGAGGTCCTTAAGCTACTTGACGCCGGCATTATCTATCCTATTTCGGATAGTAGGTGGGTAAGCCCGGTTCATGTAGTTCCCAAAAAAGGAGGCATGACGGTAGTGCAAAATGACAAGAATGAATTGATTCCTACAAGGACGGTAACCGGGTGGAGAATGTGTGTGGACTATAGGAAGTTGAACAAATCCACCCGGAAGGATCACTTTCCCTTACCGTTCATGGATCAAATGCTAGAAAGATTAGCTCAACACAACTATTTTTGCTTCTTGGATGGCTATTCGGGATTTTTCCAAATCCCCATCCATCCAAGCGACCAAGAAAAGACCACCTTTACTTGTCCATTTGGCACCTATGCATATAGGAGGATGCCATTTGGGCTATGTAATGCTCCATCTACTTTCCAAAGAGCTATGATGTCAATTTTCTCCGATTTCATTGAACAAGAAATGGAAGTTTTCATGGATGATTTCTCGGTTGTTGGGAAAAGTTTTGAAAGTTGTTTAATGAATTTGGAGAAAGTTTTGAGCAAGTGTCAAGAGTCTCACCTTGTACTTAATTGGGAGAAGTGCCATTTTATGGTACAAGAAGGTGTTGTGTTGGGACACATAGTGTCCAATCGTGGAATAGAAGTTGATAAGGCTAAGATCGTGGTCATAGCTAGTCTCCCACCTCCCACCAATGTCAAGGGGGTGAGAAGTTTCCTTGGACATGCGGGCTTTTATCGCCGCTTCATCAAGGACTTCTCCAAGATTGCGAGACCTTTGACCGAGTTGTTAGCCAAAGATACTCCTTTCGTGTTCTCTAACCGATGTCTTGATGCTTTTAATAGGTTGAAGGAAGCTTTGACAAGTGCTCCAATTATACAACCTCCGGATTGGAGCTTCCCGTTTGAGTTAATGTGTGATGCGAGCGATCATGCCTTGGGCGCGGTTTTAGGCCAAAGGAAGGATGGAAAAGTGCATGCAATTAATTATGCAAGCAAAACTCTTGATGACGCTCAAACAAATTACTCAACAACGGAAAAGGAGCTCTTGGTCGTGGTTTTTGCTATGGAGAAGTTCCGGACCTACTTGGTGGGAGCTAAGGTTATAGTGTTCACCGATCATGTTGCTTTGAGACACTTTCTCATCAAGAAGGAGTCCAAACCTCATTTGATAAGGTGGATATTACTTCTCCAAGAGTTTGACATGGAAATTCGGGATAAGAAAGGAGTTGAAAATGTGGTGGCCGACCATTTATCCCGGCTAATCAACCTCAATGTTGACAATGGGCTCCCTATCAATGATTATTTGCCCGATGACCACTTGTTGTCCCTAAGCTTGGGTGAAGCACCGTGGTATGCGGATATTGTCAATTATTTGGTCTCCGGAATAATCCCATATGATTATGACTCGCACAAGAAGAAGAAATTCTTTCATGATCTAAGGCAATATTTTTGGGATGAGCCTTGTTTATACAAATCTTGTGCGGACGGGATAATTCGGAGGTGCGTTCCAAGTGAAGAGGTGAAGCCGATAATTTCACATTGCCATGATATGCCAAGTGGAGGGCATGGTAGTTCACGAAAGACCGCCGCAAGGGTGCTCCAATGCGGTTTCTATTGGCCTTCCCTATTTCATGATGTGGCAACCTACGTCAAGGGGTGTGATAAGTGTCAACGAAGCAGCAATATTACAAGGAGGCATGAGATGCCAATGAACTACATTCTAGAGGTAGAGTTGTTTGATGTATGGGGAATTGACTATCAAGGTCCTTTTCCATCATCCAATGGATATGAGTACATACTTGTTGCGGTGGATTATGTGAGCAAATGGGTTGAAGCTATCCCAACAAAAACTTGTGATGCAAAGTCGGTGACAAAACTCATGGAAACTATCATATTTCCAAGGTTTGGGGTTCAAAGAATTGTGATTAGTGATCGTGGGAATCATTTTCGGGAAAGAACTCTTGATGCTTTTCTAAAGAAACATGGGGTACAACATAGGCGTAGTCTTGCCTACCACCCACAAGCAAACGGCCAAGCCGAAATCTCAAACCGTGAGATTAAGATGATTCTTAAGAAGACCGTGAGCCGGTCAAGGAAGGATTGGTCAACTAAGCTTAACGATGCATTATGGGCTTACCAGACCACTTTCAAAACACCGATAAGAACTTCACCATTCCGGTTGGTGTACGGAAAGCCTTGTCACTTACCGGTAGAGTTGGAGCACAAGGCACATTGGGCAATCCGACTTCTCAACTTTGACTTGAAAAGTGCCGGAGAAAAGAGACTTCTTGACATCAATGAGTTGGAAGAGTTTAGGCTTGAGGCTTATGAGAGCTCAAGGATTTACAAAGAGAAGACTAAGAAGTTTCATGACAAGAAAATTTTGAGAAGAGAATTCGAGGTGGGAGAGTTGGTTCTCCTCTTTAACTCGCGGTTCAAGTTATTTGCGGGGAAGCTTAAGTCGAAGTGGTCGGGACCTTTCACCGTGGTCCGAGTTTTTCCCCACGGGGCAATTGAAATTTCCGATGGAGATCAAGCTTTCAAAGTAAACGGGCAACGACTCAAGCATTACATTGCCGGAACCCCTATCATGAAGAATGTAAGCTCCATCAATACATCTCTTCCCCATAATTGAATGTGATTCATGACTCCGTCGAGCCTACGACATAAAACAAGGGCGCTACATGGGAGGCAACCCATGCATCTTTGTAAATATCTTGCATTTAGTTAGAAATTGAGGAGTTTTGGACGGATGATACTTGTCATTTTTGAAAGATTTCGATTGCAACTATCGAAGAATTTTGGATTTTGTATGATGAACAAGCGTTTTACCATTTATTGGCCTTTATCCGACGTCATGAGCCGGGTTTGAAAGTTGAAAACACGGAAAATGAGGCCAATAGGTGAAGGGATATGGAATAGGGGAATATTGGAGAAAATATGATGGAACGTATTCCCAGCCGGGTGACCGGCAGCCGGTCTTCTGACCGGCTGGGAAGTTCCTGTAACTTCAACTAAAAATGTGACATTTTGAAGGATGAGTTGTCCCAGCCGGTAGGCCGGCAGCCGGTCAGCCGGCTGGGAATGCGAATATTAGGAAAAATCCTTCAGTTTTACAAGGGAGAGTTGTCCCAGCCGGCCGGCCGGCAGCCGGTCCACCGGCTGGGAATGCGTATATGGGGCAAATGTATCAATTTGACTTAGAAGAGAAGTCCCAGCCGGCAGGCCGGCAGCCGGTCCACCGGCTGGGAATGCATATTTGACGAATTTGGAGTATGGGTGACCTCCCAGCCGGGTGACCGGCGGCCGGTCTTCTGACCGGCTGGGAGTCTTCTGTAAATTTCAAAAAGGGCCTGTTTTCCCAGCCGGGTGACCGGCGGCCGGTCTCCTGATCGGCTGGGAACCCACTGATTCTCTAATTTACACGAAAATCACCCTTTCCACTTCATTTTTTCGACTCCTTCCTTCTCTCTTCTCTCCCTCTAACCCCAACCCCTCTCCTCCATTCTTCACCAACAACCACTCCCACCACCCCCTACCACCTCCCTACCACCTACAACCACCACAACCTCCTTCCTAACCCTTCACCCACCATCAAAACAACAAAATGGCCCCAAAGAAAAGAGTGAGGAGAGGAGATTTGGCCCTTCAACAAGCCGAAATGGTGGCGGCGGCGGCGAACGACATGAGCACCGATCCCGACTTCCCGGATATCCAATTCACTTCAATCACCATGAAAGGTAAATTTGTTTTATTCAAGAAACGCCCCATTACCCCGACCCGATTTATTGATAGACAATCCATGCGGGAGTTAGGGCTAGATCAAGTTACTCTTGAATTATTTGATGGGGTAGGAATGAAAATGATGTACGGGATTCATGAGAAAACCTATGCCCGTCTAACATGGGAGTTTTTGAGCTCCCTTCGTATTGACAAGCATCGCCAATCCCCAAAGGTAGCCTTTTTGCACTTCCGATTGATGAACAAGGACTACTCCTTGACCCTCCCGACCTTTGCATCACATTTCGGGCTTGACACAAGCCCTCCACATAAGGCACCCGACACCTTTGACCATAATGCGACTATTCGGATTTGAGCTCCCTTCGTATGGAAGGCCATTACGGGTTTAGATGATGTACCGGGGGTCAAGAGAGCCGCTAACACTGTCCATAATGCGGCTATTCGGATTTGGCATCGGTTTATGGGGTGGACTGTTTTTGGCCGTGAGGAAAATCACAATTTCCAAACGGAGGAATTGGAAATTCTCGGCTCTTACCTTCGTTCCAACCCCACTACCTTCAAAATCGACATTGCCCACCACTTGGCACTCACCTTGCAACGCCTTAGCAACTCCCCGGGTGCCACAACGGTGATTGTTGTAGGTGGACTCATCACCCATTTGCTAAAGAGGCTAAATAGGAGGGTCAACTTGAGTGGTATGAGATACATGATTGGTGATATGATGTTTTTCAAGAATTATATCCATCACAACCTCAATTGGTTGAAGACCAACCCGAATGATGGCCTTGACTATTGGCAAATTCGGGTGGACGGAGTTGACCGAAATTCTATCCCACTTCCTAACCCCGAGAAGATGAAAGTGGTGCCTAACTCGGAATACTATTTGCTTGAAATTGAAAGCGTTGAAGATCCCTCAATTCCCCAACAACAAAACCCAAATCTTCGGTACACTCGTGGCCGACCTATCATTTCCGCGAGGTCTACCTTGCGGTATGCTCCACCGTCTACTGCTTTCGTTGCCGGGCCCTTCCAACAAGGAGAGGGGTCCTCTAGTCACCAACCACAACAACCATCCCCTCTCCACGCCGACCTCATTTCCTTTATGGAGGATATGAAACTTAATTTGGCAAACGCCGCAAGTGAGCGGCTTGGGCTTCAACAAAGACTTGACCAGATTTACTATGACCATTCCCTTGGTCAATTCCGGTTTATGATGATATGATGAGACACCAATACAAGCACCCCTCCGGCCTTCACCCCTCTTACTATTTATTCCCGGATGGCGGACATCCGGAAGATGGGAGGATCCTTTACGGCGACATTAATTTGCAGCCCGACTACTATAGCGCCCCGGTCTTTCCCACACCGCCTTCCACTCAAGGGGAGGGACATGACATGAGGTGGTTCGGGGGTGCCCCTTCCATCTTCACCGAGGGAGGTTCTAGTGGAGCCGGAGGGAACACGGAGGTTTTCGTCGACATGAGCTCGGGGATGGGTGACTTTGGCTCGGATGCCTTTTTGAACACGGACGATTTCATCCGAGGGTCCGAGTTCGGGGCGAGTCATGATGATGGAGACGGTGATGATGATGGAGATGGAGACGGTGATGGTGATGAAGAGTATGAGTAGAGCCTAGTAATAAGGGCTCCACTCCCTCCCTTTCAATCCAAAATGACGAGTATGCCTCTTCCTTTAATCCAAATTCTCTCATCACGTTTAATTTTTCGCATGCATTTAGTTAGAAATTCACTTAGTTGCATTCATATAGAATAGAATTAGATTTCAATTATGTAATATATCGTCACATTTAGACATTGCATTCACTTAGTATACCTTGCATTGTCATTTACATATTGCATATAGAATAGAGCATGCATTGCATTTTCAAAATAAAAACCAACTAAAAATTTGAAAAATGACTAAAACCAACAAAAACATGCTAATTAATTTCCCTAATTTGCCCTCCCATGTCTATAAATAAGTGTGGGGAGTGCCTAAAAAAAAACCAAAAACATGTATTTTCATTTTTAATTTCCTCCACACATTTATTTCCATTTGAAATTAATGTAAATAAATAAGTGTGGGGAGGAAATTCATATTCAAAAAAAAAAAAAACCAAAAACATGTCATTTTAATTTTTCAAAATCAAAAATTCCAAAAATATGTTATTTTTCTTTTGAAAAATCAAAAAATTCAAAAATATGTTCCTTTATTTTTCTTATTCACTCCCTATGCTTTTGTCCATTGAGGACAATGTACATTTCAAGTGTGGGGAGGGAAATATCCACTTTGTGAATATTGTTTATATTTGTTCATATCATTATATACTTGTAAATTTAAGAAAAAGCAAGAAAATGCCTAAAAATTGAAAAATTTCTGAAAAATACAAAAATATTGCATTGTATATATATGTTTGGCTAACCTTTGGCATAAACATCGACCATTTGAGGCAAAAAGGAGCTAGAAGTCGCTTGGTAAACTCGTTCTAATCTCTTACTCCTTTACCGTTCTTTCTTTTTGTATCTTGTATATGTGAAGGAGAATGGGATTTTGTGCCTTGGATGTTCCCTTGGGGAACTTGTGGATCGTTGGTGTTGATGTGCTGCTAGGATTAGTCCAAATTGTTGCATGTTTACCTTATGTTTATTCCCTTTTCTTGCTTGCATTTGTTCACATGTAAATATGTGTTGTTTTTCCTTCATGTTGCATTGAGTTTGTATATAAATTTTTAAGAAAGAACATGGTCAAGGAAGGGAACCAAGTACCCCCATGATGAGCTATTGTGTCCAATTGTGCCTTTCCCCTCCTCGTGACTCGCACCCGTGGCCTCTTAGTTAGCCGAGGGAGGCGGGCTTGACCAATGAGTTTAGACCGATCTTGTGAGACCAAGGGTCGTAGACTAGACCTTCGGCTTGACTTAGCTACTCAAAGGTAAGGGTAGAGCCTCCTAGGGCGGGTACATTCACGCCCCACCCTCATCTAGGTTCGAGAGTAGGTCTCCTCGCGAGGCGTGTCACATCATTACGCATAAGTGTGTCGCATCGTCCTTAGGCCGTGAAATTGCATTACATTTTTGTGCACATGATATGAAGCCAAAATCAGTTTTTATGAACCTCACATAGCCAAATAACCTTGTTTTCTCCCCTACATCGTTTCCCTTTTTGATTCACCCCCTTTGAGCTTAGCCTTTTCATTTGGCAAACCCACCGAAATAGCTACATTCCCATAACCACCCTTCCTTAATCAAGAATTGGTCGGTTTTGTAGTGTGTCGTAGGAGGTGATTTGGGTCGTGACGGTGGATGGCTTGCACGTCCACTTGGGTCGGATTTCGATGTGAATTTGGTTTTGTATATAAATAAGAGGTTGTAAAATTGTAATGAAAAGCAAAATAGAAAAGTGAAAATGTCATGAAAAATCAAAAAAATTGTGAGTCGTGTTGTATATATGTTGTAAAGGAAAGAAAAAGGCAAGCAACACCCCTCCTCATCATTAAATGGGGTAGAAAAAGCCGTTGCTAAATAAAAAGGGCAAATTGATGTTTTTCCAAAGATGAGTCGGGTTTACACATTTTTTGCATGGCTTGGAAAATCGAGCCATTGTTACGGTGTAGACGTTACCATTTGTTGAAATAAGAGGAGTTTTATCAAATTTTTCCTACTTGAGTTGGGTTTATGCAATTTTTGCATAGTTTTGGTCATTAATGTTATGTTAGGGCATAGACGTGTCTCATGTGTTGCAATAAGAAATGGGATGTGTTGTATCGATGATTCTTGATTTGAGCCCCCACATATCCAAACGGTGCTTGCACCAATCCCGTTTCGACCTTCTCCTTTGCCCCGTTTTAACCCTTGCTTCATTTTGTGTGCATTCTACCTTTGTTTGCATTTCATCGGACATAGGACGGTCTTACACATTAGATTGCGGGCACGATTTCGCTAGTTGAGTGATTTTGGTTACTATTGGTCACAAAAATCACCCTGTTCTTTCATTGAGTGACGAGTGAAAACCGTGAGGATGTCGTTGCCTTGGTCCCCTTAGTCATGGGTCCTTTGGTTGAATCTCGTGTTGGTTCTGTAATTCTCGGCGGTCTTGCCCTTTCTCCCCTTTCCCCGCTCTTGAATTTGTTTCTTGAGCATTGGTCACACGAGGGTTGCTTTAGTCACGCTTAGGGGGTTGGCACCTCAATTGGCACTTCTGAGACGGTACTCCCGACCAAGACCGTGTTCTGTTGTTTGAAAAATTCGGCCACTTAGGTGAGGAAAGTGGATCATTTTGTTAGATGCATTCTATTTATTGATTACGTGCTTTCATGATGGATGTGTCAAAAGTTTTGTAGCAAGACCCAACTTGCCTTGCAATAGGGCACTCTTCCCTCATGAGTGTCAAATTGTGAGTTGAAGGGGCGTTGAGTGCGCTAATACTCGATCGGCTTAACTAGTAGCATTGTTGAGGGGTGCTTATATTGTGCACCTACTCTCCGTATTTATCTTAGTTGTACATTGGTTGAGGACTTACTCGGGGACGAGTAAGGTTCAAGTGTGGGGAGGTTTGATATAGGATCCTTTTACGCCTTTTTCCCCTCTATTTTCATGCCAACCGACTCCATTTGAGTCGGTTTTGATCGTCCTTTCTCGTGTTTTGTGTCCCGATTCCCTTTTACTATGACATTTTGGCCTACTTGCAGAAATTGAGGCGGGAACGGGTGAAACGAAGCAAGGAAGACGGGTTGACTTGGCTATGCATTGGAAGTAGAAGGAAATGAAGCTGAGGAAGCATCCCCAGCCGGTAGGCCGGCAGCCGGCCAGCCGGCTGAGAGTGCAGGTATATAAAACTGAAGCTGAAACCAAGCAAAGGTATTCCCAGCCGGTGGCCCGGCAGCCGGCCAGCCGGCTGGGAGAACGTTCAAGCTGAAAACACAAATTTTTGAAGGAAGATACAGGAATCTCCCAGCCGGTCAAAAGACCGGCAGCCGGCCAGCCGGCTGGGAATTCCCCCAAAGGCTAAAAGTCAAGTTCCAAGTCAAAGGTGTCCCAACCGGTCAGGGACCGGCAGCCGGTTGACCGGCCAAGCATACCTGATGACTTCAAAATATTAATTCAACTTCCAGGAAACTCCCAACCGGCCAGAGGACCGGCAGCCGGTTGACCGGCCGGGAGTGCAAAGTCGTGTTTTAAAGCCCATTTCGAATCCTACCCTAATCTTGGTAAAAACTATATATATACCCCCTCCTTTAACCATTTGTACACATATTCCCAGATCTGAATTTATTTCCCTTTCAAAGCTTCAAACTTTGTTAATCATTTAGTTAATCATTCCTTAATTAGACAAGTTCTTCAATTAATTAGTAATTGGAGTTGGGTTGTAAGAAGATTGAAGGTTCCTCCTTTATTTTTCTATCCTAATTCCTTTCTTGCTATTTGATTGGTATTATTTCTCTCCCTATTTTCATTTGTTTACATTTGCTCTTCCTTCAAGTTTGTTTGATTGTTTATGGTAAATTTGCATCCTTGTTGTTTGATTGTTCTTGTTTTCATCATTGTTCATCTTTTCATTGTTCATCTTTTCTTTGATTCTCTTTCCTTTGTTCACCCCTTGCTAGTTGTCCTCAAAGACTTAATCTTTGAGTTGATTGTGCTAAAGATTGTGTCTTTCAGTTTGTTCATGCTTGTTATTAGATTAAACCATCTTTCTCTATAATTATTGTTGGATTGTTGCATGTTTAGAAGTAGAATTCATCCTCTCACCATGTTTATGCTTAAAGACTCCATCTTTATTGTTTATTTTGCCTTTAGAAACATGATTAGTGAGTAGTCTCCTTCTAGGACTCGGTTTGACCCGATATGGGTAATTTCACTAACTAATTGTCATTAAGGCTAATTTGTGGGGAAATTGGTGAGGGTAGTTTAGAGGAATTGCATGTTTAAGGTTTGGTCCTTGGGTATTGTTGACTTTTGACCCTTGCCCACCAACGAGAGTTGGTTAGGTCGTTAGTTGGATATTTGGGAACCGACCCTTGTCACCGACTAAGGTTGAGACCGAAAGGGAGAACCGAGGGAGGGTGCCTCTAAATTAGTGTTTGAAATCGACCCTCGAGAGAGGGAGTGGGATGACCCGGAATACGATGAGGGTTTAATGACCTTAACCATTTACTTGACCTCCTTGGGAAAATGCATGTTCTTGGGGTTGTCGGGTTTTGAGTTAGGGATACCGGCTTTCGAACCCGAGAGGGGGGTTAGTCGGGGTAGCTAGTGTCCTATTTCGAACCCGAGAGGGAGGTCTTAGGCGAATTAGAGCCATCTCCCCCTCACCTACCTACCCCTTTTGATTAGCCGAGACGATTAGTAGGTGGAGTTACTCATATTCATGGTCGAACCGAGTTCTAGTCCTTCTCTTTATTTGATCTATCCTTTATCTTTAGCTCGCTCTTATCTTGTCTAGTTTATAGTCTTTTATTTGGTTAGTTTAGCGCTAGTTTGTTACCACCCTCTTTGTTTTATATCGACTTAGCTAAGCTCGTGACTTAGAACGATTAGTACTCCACCTACTCCTTGTGGGATCGACCCTTTAAAGTGTACAACGATAAAATCGTGCACTTGCGAGGTTTAACTTGAGACCATCAGCCGTCATTAATCTTTATAGCTTAAAAAAGGGAATCTCATTTTCATAGCTACTGGCTTATATATGGGTCGTACCTGGATGATTGATGGTAAAATTGGTGATCCCATTTATAATGATGGAATTGCTGAATTTTACAATTTCGTTAGTGAAAATTTTCATCTCCACTCATCAATCCCCTGCCCTTGTAATAGATGTGGTAATATTAGGGTTTTGCCTATCCCAGATGTCAAAATACACTTAGAAAAGAATAGTTTCAGTAGAGATTATAGGCGTTGGATTTTTCATGGAGAATTAGAGGATGAGGATGGGAAAACTGATGTAGAGGTAAATAATCATACACCTGAAGCTCCTGGTTTAGATATAGGGGATGGGGCATATGATGTGTGTGTAAACAATCGTTCACCTACACCTGAAGTTGTTTTAGGTGAGAAGTTTGCTGAAGATGATGGATTCGATGATTTTGAAGCTACCGGTGATGGGGAAATAAATGCTGATGATTTAATTGAGAAGTTGAGTCAATCTGAAATGCCTTTATTTACTGATTGTAAGAAGTATACCAAATTGTCCGCGGTGGTAAAGTTATATAACTTAAAGGGGGCAAATGGGTGGATTGATAAGAGTTTTACGGATCTTCTAGATTTGCTATGGGACATGCTTCCTGACGGTAATGTTCTTCCGAGTCGGACATATGAGGCTAAAAAAATGATTAGAGAATTGGGCATGGAATATGAGAAAATACATGCTTGTCCCAATGACTGGATATTGTACCATAAAGATTATGAGAAATTATCATATTGTCCGCGCTGCTCTGTATGGCGTTATAAGACTAAGGAAGGGATCCCAGCTAAGGTGTTGTGGTATTTTCCAATAATGCCAAGATTCATAAGGATTTATTTGAATGAAGAAGATGCAAGAATGTTGACTTGACATAATAGTGGAAGGATTGAAGATGGAAAGTTAAAACACCCAGCGGATGGTCAACAGTGGAAAGAGTTTGACGCTAAATATCCTGACTTCGCCAAAGAAGAAAGGAACTTGCGTCTAGCGCTCTCCACAGATGGAATGAACTCTCATGGAAACTGTAGATACCTCGTTTCTGCACCTCCCGCCAAACACTCAGTGATGATTGGGCCGCATGTTTAGCATATATCGCGATTTTATGACGTTTCGTAAATTGGTTAATAAAAGGTAACTCATACGCTTGTGTCTACCTCATGGTCGTTATCTAGGTGTCATTACGGTCGTTTTGGCAGTAATTAGAGTATATTTGGAGTCCGGGTCAAAAACCGTTTTCATTTCCTAAAACCGTCAAATCCCGAGTCAAAAGCAATGTGCTTGTCTACCTAAGGTTAGGATGTCATAAAATGTTAGGATTATATCTCATTTTGAGTCTCATATCACTTATTTGGGTTAAACTTTAAGTTTACATTGCAAAATGTGCATTTCATTTAGTTAAAATGATAACCCGATATTTAGGCCCATTTTACGAGGTGATAACGACATTTTTGGGTCTGGCCTATTTCACAGAAAGTTCTAGAACTTTCTCTTAGATTTCCAACGCCACCAAAATCACCTTATTCCGAGTCTTTTAGAGAAAGTTATGCCTAAAATACGACAGGCTGTCAAACGCGTTTTCTACGTGCAGAAGGAAACTACCCGAGAAAGGACGCAGTAATTACTGCGCCTCTTCCAAGGAGTGCAACACTTGCTGCACCTTTTCTCAAGGTTTTATTTTTGTCCAAGTTTCCATGTTTTAACCTAAGTCGGTTGTTTCCGGATCTTTCCTTCCGTATCCTATTCTTACCATAATTCCTCCGTGTGATTAGCATAAATAGGGACCTTCGTTCTTCATATTTCTCACGCGAGTGTCCGCCCTTCTCTTCTCCCTTTGCATTCTAAGACCGTGCTCTAAGCTTATTGACGTCTACGTGCTTGATCAATCGACCACGTAAGCTCGGATCCTTCTGAGTACCAATCACGTTTGCATGACCGACCAATTTGACCACTACACCATAATCAATAATTCAATTTATTTTAAATCCTTTTTTAAGGGCACTTTCATATTTGCATTAAAGTTCGAGTCGAGTTACCAATAGAAACCGATTTAGTTAAATCTCGCGACGCTAACATGTAAGTCTGAGGGTGTAAAATCCCATCTTAATTCTGTATTTATTTTCTGTACTATAATTAATGTAAGAATTTATGTCATAAACATGCTCCAAACCGTCTTTTAAAATCACCTTTTAAAACCTTTTAACGGAAATAACACAGATCTGACGTGGGGAAGAATCGCATCAAATGATGCGCCTTCTGGAAAGGACGCAGCATCTGCTGCGCCTCTTCCAGGGGCTGCTTTCAGTTGCTGCACTTCTTCTTCTTCCTCGGGTTTTTGTTCCTTTCGTCTTTTACTTTTCTTTCTTCGTTCTTCCCTTATTTCACCTAATAATTTTCAAATTAGTTTTTTATGAATCCTTTTCTATAATTTTCGACTTAAATCCCTTATAATTAATATTTGCGGGTTTTCGTCACAAATTCAAACCCGGATTTTAGAGACTCGATTTATCCGTATCAAGTCCCTTGAATTCGTCTTTGTACATATTTCTCTTTATTTTTTATATTTTGTTTTCTTTTGTTTTCAACCGTCTTTAATTCAAGTTTTGTATTTAAATCAATTATGGCATCGTAAATAATATCTAACCTGTAATAAATCGTTTTAATCCATTTTTTTCATCTTATAACAATATTAGTATGTATGTAATCTGCTAAATCACTTCTACCTGAGTTTAATATCAATAATTGGGCTTAAAATTACTAACGAACATTAACAACCCACGAGTATGACTTTCACAGTCAGAATCCAACTGGAGAACAGACGCAGAAAGTGTTGCGCCTCTTCCAGAGGACGCAGCAGATGCTACGCCTGTTCTAAGTTGGCTTCTGCCTCTGAACTCTTCTCGTTTTGACGTAGGGTTTCTATTAAGGATTTTAATTAACTATTATTCTTATTATCACCATAATTCAACATATTTTCCATACTCTCTACTTTATTTCCAATTTTTCTCATTTTCCTAATTTCTTTATTTCTAATTTTCCAATGTTCCTTATTTTCCAAATTTCCTTATTTTCCAAATTTCCCTATTTTCCAACTTTTCCTAATTTCCAAATTTCCTTATTTTCCAAATTTCCTTATTTAAATCAATTTCCAATTTCCAATTTCCTTATATCCTAATTTTCCTTATTTCATTTATTCTTTTATTTTATTTCTAAAACTCTTTTGAGCATGTTTATGATGTAAATTCAAATATCAATTGTAATTTATTTCTTTATTTATTTATTGTATTTTATCATGGATGTTTACTTGTTTTCACATGTAATTAATCCTAAACCCTACTTCGACCTAATTGAGTGCTAATTAATTATTCACCGACTTAGTTAATTTTCACATGCTAGGATTAATTTATTGGATGTTGCATTGCATGCATATAATCGACAACATATCGAGTATGAACAACTTCCCTAATCATTAGTAGAGGCCGCTATTGAGGCGGGCGGGATTAGGTGTTCATTAAAAGGACTTCCTAATACGTACCCTCACCCCTTACTCCAGATCTCTATGAACATCCGTGTTCATTGACATCCACAATAGTCATTCTAGACATAGAATGCTAAGGGTAACGAGTTCTTAGTGTCTATGTCATTACTTTGTATCTTGACATGACGCGAAGTATTCGAACGGTTCCAATTTCTCATAAAAAATGGTGGCGACTCTACAAATGCAAACGTTTGTTTCCCAAGCGCCCCCGTGTCCACAGTTTGGCGACTCCGCTGGGGAGTAATACACTTACGTGTTGCCAAGGGTGAAACTTGAACAAGGTTAGGGAATAGTTTATATGAGACAGTTGTCGATTTTCATTACTCGGTCTTCTTAGATCGTTTTATTCGGCCTTCCTAGGCCCAACCCAACCCATTCGACCAATCGTGCCATCTGGACGGTCCAAATTATTATCTGGGCCTAAAGATAGATAGCGATTGACGTCAACCATACCGTGGTGCATACTCCTGTTTGTACCAAGGGCTTTTACTACTCGAGGAAATGGACTAGGAACCGACCTTACTCTTGTTTGGCACGGACCTTTCCACATACCAGGGTTTGATTGCTTGGTATGGCAACCCACCTTTTAAGCCAAAACCCTTAAAATGCAATCAGCATACCGTTATAATGCCTGTATGTATGATTGTATCATATACGCGATCACCATTTTTGTAAATAAAACCATGACGAAATTTTGTAAAATAAAATCCTTTTCAAAATGTAAACATTTTCAAAATAGCGCAAAATAAGCCAAAACTCTGTCCAAATATTGAGTCAAACTTCGGGTCTAAAACCCATTTCAAAACCCGTGTAAAAAAAATATCCAAAAAAAAATCCAAAAAAAAAAAACGTTTTAAACCAAAGTATTTTCAAATGTAAATATGTAAATTCAATTGGGCTAAGTTAGAGTCAAAGTTCAAACCGACTATGTCCTTGTCGAAACTCCGTCGAGTCATGAACCCGTCTTCCTTTACATTTTGGGTCTTTTCAAATTCAAGTCAAGTCCTAAGGCGTCACGCCGTCATTTTGGACCCCCATACCCCAATTCAGTTAGGATCTAAACATTTTCGACACCTCGAGTCACACGTTCCGAGGCTCAACACACGAGTCTCAATGGGCCTCATATTTGAGTCTAAACTATAGCAGGCTTCTTAACACCTATAAGCAAACCTCGAGACTAGAATCAACATGTGTCATCAATCCCGTCAATAAGGTCAATCATATGAGGATCACTCCGTCAAAGTCGACACTCGAGTCTAAAATTAAAGTCAAGCACCGTGGGTTCAAACACGAGAGGTCACTCACGACATTTCATGAGTTCACAAGTCAAGAGTCTAGTTATCCCGTCTCGTCTTCCTATATTTTCCTTCGTGTACCCATTGTTTGTTGCCTTTGTATGCGTGATCCCATGTCAAATCGAGTTGTAATACGCGTCATTTCTGTCGAGTAGGAATCTAACAAGTTCCGTCAGTCAGCAATGTCATGAAGCAGCTCAAGCCACAATCACCGTGTCTCTCCAAGATGTTTATGTCATGGTCCTGCGAGTTCAAGCTACAGTGGAAAATTTGAGCATTCGCGTCCTCACCCTTGAAAATGGGATGGTGGAAAAGAACACGCCACCTAGAGAAACCTTTAGCCTAGGTCTCCCAAAGCTTACCTCTTGCAATAACCATCGTCCTAGAAAGTCGAAAACAGCTGAAAGGAAACTTGGGAGGCATCAAAGGGTGCTTACCGATTTAGGCATGTCTTATGCTGATGCTTTGAAGAGACTTTCTGCCCAAGGCAAGCTACATCCAATAGGGCCGACTCCGGATCCACCTTTAGAGAAATAAGTGAACCTCTGGAAGGACAAGAAATACTGCTTATATCACCAAGGTATAGGCCATGATATTGAAGAGTGTTTTCTCTTGAAACACACCATCCAAGATATGATCGAAGAGGGCAAGCTTCCTAAGCCACCTTCTATCGCGCAATCCAAGAAAATCGACCCTCTTGGGTCTAACATCATTAAACATGACGAAGAATCATCTCTAGACTGTTCTCATGTCCTCGACCCTTATGACGACGGAGATATCAATGTCCTCGAAGACGACGATATCCAAAGTGGAATGCTCATGCTTTCCATTGCCTTCAACAATGAATTCTCCAAAATTGAGGGAGCTATTGATAGCCTAAACTCTCGACTTTCCAACATGGAGAAACAGTTTGCTGAAATAGGTAAGAAGCTTGATACCAAACCTCTCAAGATGAAAAGTTTCCAGACAAACCCTCAACCTGACAGTCCTAAAGCAACAAATGAGCAACGTATCTCTAGTTCTTCTCATCCAAGAATCAAAATCAACAAAGGCAACCTCATGAAGCCTTCGTCAAGGAAACCTAACAACCCTCGCAGGTCATTCACAAATCTAGGCATACCTCATGCCTTAGCCTTGAACAAATTATCCTCTTTAGGTCTTCTTCAACCTATAGGACCTACACCGGATCCAGAAAAGAAGTCTAGGTTCTGGGATGAGAATGCCTATTGCCAATATCACAGGGGCAGGGGACATGATACTGAGGTGTGCCATAAGTTCAAGCACGTCATCTAAGATATGATCGAAAGCGGGAAATTGTCCCTCTCAACCTTTAACTCACACGGCAAGTTAGGCAATCCTCATGGATATGCCACTTATCAGGAAACTTTTCTTGACTATTATCCTTCCAGTGTTCCCAATGATGAGGACGAGGTGCTCAAATGGATGAATGCTCAAAATCATATGCCGAAGCCAGTTGCTGGAAAAGAAAATGTTCAAACATGGGCCGATGATTACGAGTCTGGATCTAAGATCGAGTCAAAGTCTGAGTCCTAGGCTTTCTATCCCATAATTTTTCTAGTGTCTTTCTTGGTGTCCATTTCCATTTCTAGTGACAACCTGGGGGCTGTCCCACGAGTCACGCGTCTTCTCGAGTCTATGTTAAATACATTCATTATTCATTTTAATAAAAATACAATTTTCAATCCACATATTCTACCATATCTCTTCTTTTACCATTTCCTGTAACAACAAGAATTGATTTGAGACATTTTAAAATAAACAACATCCCAATTCGATGTGAGTGCACTTAGATGATGTTCCATTCCAAGTTGTAGAGGATCCGAAACTCCGTGTTCTTTTCTTACCTATTCCATGTCTGGCAATAGAAACCTCACTATACCCCAGTTTAAGACGAGTATATCTCAAGAGATTCTACGACGAATCCAGACCATTTCCCTTGTTAACGATCCATGACGGAAGGCAAGCCCATTCCCCACAATAAACAACCTGTTTACTAAAAACCAACCTGTTTCACACCAGAGGTGCTAGTCTGACCCAAATCCATGGTAGCAAGCAAATCCAGTCGATACGAGCCATGATCAAAGACAAAGGTTTAATCAAAAGAAATAACCGAGACCAATATCCAAGGCCACAATTATGCCCGTAATCCAAGACAAAAGAGTCAAAAGAAGAAGGCCCAATCAAGCAAATCAATGTGAAATACCCAAAGTCAAAGTTATCCTCAAAAACCTGAATCAAGAATCTGAGCAAAAAAGCCGAGATATATTCCAGACCAAGAACCTGAGTCTGAATCAAGAACAAGTCTGAAATCAACGCTATACAAAATACTGCTGAATTCTATATAGAATCAAGACATCGATGAAGATGGTCAGCTAGCACCCTCACTTAGCCTTTCACAAATCACACACCCTAAGTCCTTCTCGAGACTGTTACATGGAGATAGTTAGGAATTTTGAGAATCCTCTCAAACTTGTCAAGTATACCCATCCTTTAGGGCCAAGACATGTAAACTTGATCCCGCATCAATTAACCTACCTTTATGTGCTCAGGCTACATCAAGCCAAGAGACTCCATTTCCAAGCCATATTACAAGCCATAAGCCCATCAAGCCTTAACTCCACAAAATCAAGCTCCAGAGATTTGTTCATCAAAGCCTCTTATTTCCGAGCTCCACATTCCAAATATCCAATCCGGTTTCACCTTGACCCAGACGCGGAGTCTTCGAATACTTTGCTACCTAGAACGGGACATACCCAATTCATCCTTAGGGTCCACTTTTAGGTGTGCTCACATAACAAGGAAATTTTTACAAAATAAGTTATACCTCTTTGGTCTATGATCAGAGGGAGTTATCTCAAATCGATTCTTCGAGTCACCAAAGGAATAAACTCTCCTGACCCATACACTTTAAGGTCCTGACAACATAAGTTTAGGCACACACCTGAACTACGAGTATGGTTTGATTTCACCTCTTTAGGTGGGTACGTAGGCAGTCCTTTCTTACACAAGAAGGATACAACCACAACACCCAAACAAAATTAACCAAACCTCAGAACTACGATCTGGTTTGATTTCACTTCACGTGAATACGTAGGCAGTCCTCAAGGACACAACCATCCCAACTTTCAACCTCAATTATCAACCATCCCAATTAACAACTTTCAACCACCTCAATTATCAACTTTCAACCTCAATTATCAACCATCCCAATTAACAACTTTCAACCACCTCAATTATCAACCATCCCAATTTTCAACCTTCCACCCTCAATTAACATCCCTTCCACAACTAACACCTCTATACTGGGGGCTCCTTATTGTCGCCCAGTCTCTTTTTTACCAAATTCCAGGGTCATCTTCTCATCCTGGGGGCTTCTCTTCCGAGATGCCACCCTTCCTTTATTCCTCTCTCTTATTCTTGACGTCTCATTTAAGCCAAGATAGTGCTTGGTATGGACAGTGACAAAGGTCTTAGATCGATTCTCCAAGTTATCGTGCCTCAAGAGGGGTCTCTTTTACAACAAGTGGCGGCAAATGGTGTCCAAGTAGACAGTTGATCCATGGCTCATGCCTTGCTTTTATATGCTGTCATCATTCTTGCAATTCTTTTACCTTTAGAACTGATACGCGTTATCACCCACACTTGACTAGGGGTTGCGCATACTTAGGTGAAGTCTGTCAAATTCATCCCCGTGTCGCGTCAAAACTAAGTTAGCGTTGCATCAGTCTATCGCCTTGCATCCCAATGAGTCGATGTCGTGTCAAGTCCTGTGACTAAAGCCCATTGAATATGCATAACGCATATTACAAATGACAAATTTCTTTAAGCAAGTTTTAAATAATCTTTTATAAAGAAACAAATTTTGCAAAACCTATGTGTTTCCTCATTCGAGGTCCATGTGATAATTGCTTACGTGCATATGTGTTTATGTGCTATTTTCCTATTAGATTGCATTCTTGTGTGGCTACTAACCATGCAGGTGAGTATCAGAAGCAATGCTCGCTCCAACTGGGGGCTTCGCTCAAGTATACATTCTTCCCATGACGATCAAGATGTTCCTAATCGTCAATATATTCCCTAGCGAGAGTTCATGACAGCCGATTGCACTTCTCGAGAGACGGAGCTTGTTTGAAAGCAGATACAAGTAGATTTCCCAGAAATGATTCAATCCAGACAGAGTCATTCCCCAACAAGAGTTCGCTTGAGACCAACGCAAGCAGATTCAACCTCAAGTTTTTGCCAGAGTTCGCTTGAGACCGACGTAAACAGATTCAACCACAAGTCTTTTGCCAGATTTCGCTTGAGACTGACGCAAGCATATTCCCTAGCAGTTTCTACCGACGTCCTGCTACCCTCAACATTTTTGTTTCCTCACGGAGTTCGGCAGAGGTGTCGTTATCCAGAAGTTCCCAAACCAACGCCTCCTTCCTTAGGTTCGTAAACCCAAAGTTAGGATTCTTACCCCTAGATTCTTAGATCCCAAAATGGCTTCCTTTAGGTTCATAAACCTTTGAGCTCCCACACCAACGACCTTAGGTTCATAAACCCATAAATCCTTTTGGACTTCTCATACCTCAGAAAGCCTGGACGCACACGTTTAAAATAAGAATTAGTAACCCAATAGTTCCTAAACTTAACCCTAGGATCCCCATTCCTCTTAGGTTCATAAGCCTTTAAGTTTCCATATCATCCGTCCTTTTAGGTTCGTATACCCAGGTTCACACGCCTAGCTCTTTAAGTTCCCAAACTCCATAGAGTTCATAAACTTCTACCCTTAGGATCATATTCCTTTAGGATCACCTTTTCTCTTTAGGATCATATTCCTTTAGGATCACCTTTTCTCTTTTAGGATAATATTCCTTTAGGGTCACCTTTTCTCTTTAGGATCATAATCCTTTAGGATCACTTTTCCTTAGAGTTCCTACACCCAAACCTTGGTTACCCCTTAGGTTGAACTTATATTTGGCCTCCTTCCCGTCGATGCTTTCCTTTAGGGCCCCACACCCTAGCACAATCCTTACATATCTATTAGGTCTTAACCTTAGCTCCTACGCAACTCCGGAAACGTCTCGAGAAAGAAGTCTCAGGTATGGTTTCTTCTTATGGCTGCGAGCTTCCTTACGTAGTCTAATTGACTTTAAAAGACCATCTCCGGAAGTCGACAGACTCTAAAATGTTCTCGACGACAGGTCCTTGGTTCAGACCCCTTGAGCCGCCTCGCGTCGCCATAGTCTTCAGGTTGTAATCTCCGATTGACCTGAGGGCTATACTTTGACTTTCGCCTTGTCCAAGCCGCAGTCAAAGTGGGGGCTCTGTAGATACCTCGTTTCTGCACCTCCCGCCAAACACCCAGTGATGATTGGGCCGCATGTTTAGCATATGTCGCGATTTTATGACGTTTCATAAATTGGTTAATAAAAGGTAACTAATACACTTGTGTCTACCTCATGGTCGTTATCTAGGTGTCATTACGGTCGTTTTGGCAGTAATTAGAGTACATTTAGAGTCCGGGTCAAAAACCGTCTTCATTTCCTAAAACCGTCAAATCCCGAGTCAAAAGCAATGTGCTTGTCTGCCTAAGGTTAGTATATCATAAAATGTTAGGATTATATCTCATTTTGAGTCTCATATAACTTCTTTGGGTTAAACTTTAAGTTTACATTGCAAAATGTGCATTTCATTTAGTTAAAATGATAACCCGATATTTAGGCCCATTTTACGAGGTGATAACGACATTTTTGGGTCTGGCCTATCTCAAAAAAAGTTATAAATATTTCTCTTAGCTTTCAAACGCCACCGAAATCACCTTATTCCGAGTCTTTTAGAGAAAGTTATGCCTAAAATACGACAGGCTGTCAAACGCGTTTTCTACGCGCAGAAGGAAACTACCCGAGAAAGGACGCAGTAAGGAAGGAGCGCAACACCTGCTGCGCCTTTTCTCAAGGTTTTATTTTTGTCCAAGTTTCCATGTTTTAACCTAAGTTGGTTGTTTCCGGATCTTTCCTTCCGTATCCTATTCTTACCATAATTCCTCCGTGTGATTAGCATAAATAGGGACCTTCGTTCCTCATATTCTCACGCAAGTGTCCACCCTTCTCTTCTCCCTTTACATTCTAAGACCGTGCTCTAAGCTTATTGACGTCTACGTGCTTGATCAATCGACCACGTAAGCTCCGATCCTTCTGAGTACCAGTCACGTTTGCATGACCGACCAATTTGCCAACTACACCATAATCAATAATTCAATTTATTTTAAATTCTTTTTTAAGGGCACTTTCATATTTGCATTAAAGTTCGAGTCGAGTTACCACTAAAAACAGATTTAGTTAAATCTCGCGACGCTAACATGTAAGTCTGAGGGTGTAAAATCCCATCTTAATTCTGTATTTATTTTCTGTACTATAATTAATGTAAGAATTTATGTCATAAGCATGCTCCAAACTGTCTTTTAAAATCACCTTTTAAAACCTTTTAACTGAAATAACACAGATCTGACGTGGGGAAGAATCGCATCAACTGATGCGCCTTCTGGAAAGGACGCGGCATCTGTTGCGCCTCTTCTAGGGGCTGCTTTCAGTTGCTGCACTTCTTCTTTTTCCTCGGGTTTTTGTTCCATTCGTCTTTTATTTTTCTTTCTTCGTTCTTTCCCTTATTTCACCTAATAATTTTCAAATTAGTTTTTTATGAATCCTTTTCTATAATTTTCGACTTAAATCCCTTATAATTAATATTTGCGGGTTTTCGTCACAAATTCAAACCCGGATTTTAGAGACTCGATTTATCCGTATCAAGTCCCTTGAATTCGTCTTTGTACATATTTCTCTTTATTTTTTATATTTTGTTTTCTTTTGTTTTCAACCGTCTTTAATTCAAGTTTTGTATATAAATCAATTCCGGCATCGTAAATAATATCTAACTTGTAATAAATCGTTTTAATCCATTTTTTTCATCTTATAACAATATTAGTATGTATGTAATCTGCTAAATAACTTCTACCTGAGTTTAATATCAATAATTGGCCTTAAAATTACTAAAGAACATTAACAATCCACGAGTATGACTTTCACAGTCAGAATCCAACTGGAGAACAGACGCAGAAAGTGTTGCGCCTCTTCCAGAGGACGCAGCAGATGCTGCGCCTGTTCTAAGTTGGCTTCTGCCTCTGAACTCTTCTCGTTTTGACGTAGGGTTTCTAATTATTAACACCATAATTCAACATATTTTCCATACTCTCTACTTTATTTCCAATTTTCCTTTTTTTCTTAATTTCTTTATTTCCAATTTTCCAATGTTCCTTATTTTCCAATTTTCCTTATTTTCCAAATTTCCCTATTTTTCAAATTTTCCAAATTTCCAAATTTCCTTATTTTCCAAATTTCCTTATTTTCCAAATTTCCTTATTTAAATCAATTTCCAATTTCCTTATTTTCTAATTTTCCATATTTCATTTATTCTTTTATTTTATTTCTAAAACTCTTTTGAGCATGTTTATGACGTAAATTCAAATATCAATTGTAATTTATTTCTTTATTTATTTATTGTATTTTATCATGGATGTTTACTTGTTTTCACATGTAATTAATCCTAAACCCTACTTCGACCTAATTGAGTTCTAATTAATTGTTCACCGACTTAGTTAATTTTCACATGCTAGGATTAATTTATTGGATGTTGCATTGCATGCATATAATCGACAACATATCGAGTATGAACAACTTCCCTAATCATTAGTGGAGGCCGTTATCGAGGCGGGCGGGATTAGGTGTTCATTAAAAGGACTTCCTAATACGTACCTTCACCCCTTACTCCAGATCTCTGTGAATATCTATGTTCATTGACATCCACGAGAGTCATTCTAGACATAGAATGCTAAGGGTAACGAGTTCTTAGTGTCTATGTCACTACTTTGTGTCTTGACATGACGCGAAGTATTCGAACGGTTCCAATTTCCCATAAAAATTGGTGGCGACTCCACAAATGCAAACGCTTGTTCCCAAGCGCCCCCGTGGCCCCCTGTGTCAACAGAAACATGAGTACCCAACACAGTACTTGGCCAGTTGTGTTGGCCATCTATAAATTGCCCCCATGGATTTGCATGAAAAGGAAGTATCTGATGTTGTCTTTGTTGATATCTGGCCCTCGACAACCTGGAAATGACATAAATGTGTATTTGGAACCACTTCTAGATGATCTGAAGATTATATGGGAAAGAGGGATACCGGTGTTTGATGGTTATAAGAAGAAAAGTTTCAATCTGAGAGCTATGTTATTGTGTACAATAACTGACTTTCCGGCGTACGACGATCTTTCTGGACATACTGTACATGGGAAAGAGGCTTGCCCATTGTGTGGGAGGGGGGGGGGGGGATGTTGAATCTGAATATTTGAAGCATTCTCGCAAGCATGTGTATAGGGGAAATCGTCGATGGTTATGCCCTGATCATCATTATTGTAAGCTTCACAAGGCATTTAATGGGTGTCCTGAGCAACGTGGGAGTCCTCAGATTTTGAATGGTCATGAATTGTATGAGAAAGTGAAAGATATTGAGATAACATATGGGAAGAAGGGACCTAAGTTGTCTACTCGTGGTTATAAAAAATAACCATATTTTTTACCAAACTTCCGTACTGGCGTGACCTCCCGGTTAGACATTGCCTAGATTTTATGCACATTGAAAAGAACGTTTGTGATAATATAATCAATACTCTTTTGAATGTCCCGGGTAGGACAAAAGACAACAAGGCAGCTAGGGATGATATGGTTGATATGGGTATTAGGCCCGAGCTGGAAGCTAAAACAAAAGGAAATCGGACTTTTTTGCCGCCTGCAGTTCATACTCTTTCAAAAAAGGAGACAAACGAGTTTTGCGAATGCTTGCATGGTATTAAGGTGCCAGAGGGCTATTCATCTAATATTAGAAGCCTTGTTTCGTTGCAGGACCTAAAACTTACTGGTTTAAAGTCACATGACTGTCATACATTGATGCAACAACTACTAGCTGTGGCCGTTCGTTCCATTCTACCTCTAAAGGTTCGACATGCTATAATTAGATTTTACTATTTTTTCAAATCAATCAACAGTAAAGTCATTGATCCCGATGAAGCGGATACTTTGCAGGAGATCCTTGTCACCAGTCTTTGTCAGTTTGAAATGTATTTTCCTCCCTCATTTTTCACTATCATGGTTCATTTGACTGTCCACCTAGTCCGGGAGGTTTTGTATCTCGGGCCAGTGTATTTGAGATATCAGTACCTATTCGAACGATTGATGAAAGTTTACAAGGATTACACATCTAATAGGTATCGTCCAGAGGGGTGTATTGCTGAGCAAGCAATTATCGATGAAGCTCTTTCGTATTGTTACGCGTACCTCTCCTTGGATGAGTTAATTGGAGCTCCTACGAATCGTCATTGTGACTGGATGAATGGAAAAAGTATAAGGGGTCGTGTTTCCAAGGATATGTCATCTGACATGCGACATAGAGCTCATACATACGTTCTATTTAACGATGATCATGTCCAGCCTTACAGAGCAGAACACCAGAGTTACCTTAAGGGAAAACACCCTCATAAGAACGAAAGATGGTATGCAAATGAGCATTACAAGCAATTTAGTGACTGGTTTAAGGATACTATTTATGATGATGACAACCAAATTGATGATTGCTCAACCAGCCTACGACATCTCGCTTTCAGTTCTGATGCTCGTGCAACTTTTTATAGCGGGTATGCGATCAATGGGTAAACTTTCTACACCCGCATTCAAGATGAGGCGAGCACAATGCAAAACAGTGGAGTTTGCGTAGATTCTCAGGCTATATATTTTGCTAGTTCAAAGGATAAAAATCATATTTTGGGTACAATACAATATTATGGAGTTATTGAAGAGAAATTGGTTTTAGACTACATGGATTTTGAGATACCTCTATTTCGGTGCAAGTGGATTGACAACAACAATGGTGTTAGAAAGGATGATTTAGGATTCACATTACTAAATTTTGACAAGGTTGAAAATAAGGACGATCCTTTTATATTAGCGTCACAAGCAAAACAAGTTTTTTATGTTACCGATCCTACGGATAAGAAGTGGTCAGTTGTTCTATCTTGCCATCGCCGAATTCCAGATGATGAAGACGTCGAATTTGAAGGACTTGATCACAGTGCTATATCGCAATTAGGTAATGATGTTGAAAATGTTAACATTCCAAACATATATACACGGGATGATCATGATGAAGGTATTTGGTTTAATGAAGAGACTAGCAAATCCAAAAAACGTTCCCGACAGCCGTGAAAGTATCAGCAATCCAATCGAGATATCTTACGTCATGTGTTGCTTTATATATATGAAAATGATGCTTTATTTATATGAAAATGATGCTTTATTTCTTGGCGGTAAAATCAAACAAAATGAAATATAAAGTAAAACGGATATACCCAAACCGTTGTTCTGGACGTGTACAGTTATAACGGTTGGGGCCGTTGTTATGTATATAAAAATGTTGCTTTACTTCATGGCGGGAAAATCAAACAAAATGAAAATATTTCAGACAACGGTTATTTCTAACCCGTTGTAGATAGTACTAATCAATTACGGTTTTAAACAAAACCGTAGTCTGTTTGGAAATAAAATATAACGGTTTTTCTTATACCGTGTTTATTACTTTCTAATAAACAAGGTCTTGCAAGTGTTGTATTATTCACACATATATACTCTGAGCTTCCTCTCCCCCACATAATATTCTCAAACATTGAGCTTCCCTTCAACCACCAGCCTACCCCATCGCTGTCGCAGTCATCGTCATCATCGCCATTACCGCCGCCAGATCAATCCGGATTCTCCTCTTTAAAGAAGTAATAAACCTTCCTCTCTAGAGATTTGTTTGTTATTATAAGTATGCATTGTTATTATTTGTTTATTAATTTCTGCTTTAGATATGGTCCAAAAGCGCAAAAGAAACGATGGAAATGCGTCAGGCGACGACTCAGGTGATGAGGATAATTTGCAACACACCGCGGGTCGAATGCACCATAGGGTTTCCCTAGAAGCAATAAATTCAAAGATACCTAATCCTTTACAATGGGATAAAGATACGGGGCTTTCATATGGTGATTATGCCAGGTATTTTGCGAGTTGGATTGGTTGTTGTGTAAGACAATATGTGCCTCTTGGTACGCCGCGTATCTGTGAACTGAGTCAAATACGGAACACCATGCTAATAAACAGAATAAAGGTATGTATATACAATAATAAATGTTTTAGCTGAAATTAAGTTACTACTTGATATGTGTATTAGCCAAAACACTTGTACCAACTATGCTCATCATATATGCAGTTAGCTTACGTTGCCCCCGAAATATATGATAAGTACCTAAAAAAAAAGACAGGGGAAGCCCTCAGATCTTGGAAGTTAAAGATGGTTGAGAACCACTTGTTCAACAAGGAAACCGGGGAGATGAACAAGAACCCACCAAAAAAGAAGTATCCGTATGTCAGTCAGGACCATTGGGATAGCTATATCGCTTATAGGCAGTCTGACAAGTTTAAGGTAACTTAATAATAATAATAAGTAAAGAAGTATACTTAGTTTAGTGTTTCGTCATGCTTACGTTTCTTGATACAATTTATTTGATGAAGGCTACGAGTGAGAGGAATAAAGCGAACATTTCAAAGAAAAAGACCGTATTTTACGGCTCCCGAGGTGGTTATAGATTGATTAAGAAGAAACTTGTAAGTACATAATTCTTATAGTATTAGACTATTAGGTGTTTTAGTCGGATGTTATATATGTTCATAGTAATCATACATATTTTGAGAGGATATCAATGTGATGAATGAATTGTAGGCGAAGCTTGGAAAATTCAGTCGTCAGGACGCTTGGGTGGAAGGTCACACTCCTAAGAATGAAAATGTAATACTACGGTTTTATGAGTCTCTGGGTACTCTATCGAGTAGGCCTTACTCTGTCGAGTAAGGGTGAGTTGCAGTTTAAAATAGTTTCTGACCTGTTGGGTACTCGATCGAGTAACGTAGATACTCGATCGAGTAAGGGGGCACTCGATCAAGTACCTTAGCTACTCGATCGAGTAGCCGGTTTACGGGGGATGATTTCTCGGGTTTTGTTAATAATGCGATTAAGATATATATTACTTCAGTCATTGTTCTTTAAACACTTTTTAAAACCTAATTACTGTCAAGAGAGAAAACAAAGTACGTTCTTCGCCTTAATCGCATTGTTGGCAAATCCCGGAGTTTGGAAGGTCGGATTTCACCTTTCGTTATACCGTTGAGATCCTTGCGTCGAGGGTAAGATCTATGTACCGTTTTTATAGTTTTTCCTTAAAGTTGGTTAAACCCTATTATTGGGAATTGGGGGTTTTGTTGTATTTTGTGTTGGTAGTGATTATATGTTTGTATGTTAGGAGGAGGATTTGTAGAAGAAGCATTTTGATATCAGCTTGGAGATCGTCTGATTGTGTTGTGCTTTCCAGGTAGGGTTTCTCTACTCAGTATTAGTCCCATAATGTGTTGTTGATGTGTTGTGGTTGTTGAATATTATCGTAATTGTATTGTGACGGTTGTTGAATGTGATTGTTTGTCTCTGGTTCTCGAGATGCGTTCTCGGCTGAGTGGAGTCACTTGCGGGAGTGGCTTCACGCCCTAGTTTCGCCCTTCGTGGAACCCGCCACGGAAGGGGATGTGCACATTAATGGGACAGGGTTATCGCTCGGTATGATGAGCGGGGCTTAGGTGGGAACGGCTGCGGTGCCCCACTGGCAGGGCTGGTCCAGTGAACAGTCGGTGACGGAGATTGATGGGAGTGGCGTGATTGTGTGTGTGTGACAGTATGAGTTGCTTGTTTACCGTGTTGTTGGTTTGTATATATATTGTGTGATTAGTACTGACCCCGTGTTATTGTTTTTAAAACCTGCGGTGATCCATTCGGGGATGGTGAGCAGATATTGAGAAGGTATGAGTTGAGTTACTGGGATAGCTGGGATGTGCCACCGTCTGATGATAGAAGTCTTCCGCTGTAGCTTTAGTAGTTTAATAAACATTTCAGTTAGCTCAGTATACAGTTGGTTTTAAGAACATGTATTCGTATTCTGGTATTTGGTTTCAGATTGTAATCTTTCACTAAAGTTATACTATTTAAATGTTGTTTCGTTATTGTCTTATGATTATCATTGCCTCGGGTAACCGAGATGGTAGTATCCTTATACCTGAGTGGTCCTGGTAAGGCACTTGGAGTATGGGGGTGTTACAAATGGTATCAGAGCGACGATCCTGAAACCTTTAACCAATGAATCTAATGAACATAGGGAGTCAATTAAAATCAACCCGGGGTAAAGGTTGTAGGAGCTAATGCAAAGGCTTGGGAGACGTCCTAAAGTCGCGAACTCGCCCTACAATTTTGAACCGGTCACATGGGGGGTGTGTGTCAAGTATGTGTTGTTTGTTAGCTTGTGTGTGGATGTGATGAAGTATGTTATAATTGTTGGATGTTGGAGTAGAAAGTTGAATTTGTGAATGAAAGATTGGTGAGACATATAGACTGTTGTTGAAATAAGAAGCATGTTGGATGTTTACTATGTGGCGTTTGATAACATGATATAATCGTTTTGTTGATCGTATGAAAAGCTTGGTAGAATTGCATGCTTAACTATATTATAATGTTGGGTGACACGTCTGTCGCGTACCTGTCAAAAATAAACCTAACGGTCTCAACTAAAAATGTAGTAGAGGCAGTCGAGTATCGAATCCACAGGGAGGAATGCAACTATAGCTATCTATTTCTAATTCGATGGTAACAATTGGGTTGATTAATTTTTGGTTCTAAACTACGGAGTTGAAAGAAAGAGAAATAAGGAGAGCAGTAAAGCAGAAAGATGAATTAACTATCAATAAGAGGGGGACATGTCGGGAACTCGGTTCACTACGGTAGATCAACAACTTAGCAGTAAATGACCCAGACGAACTAATGCGAGACGGATATTAGAAGGTCCTTTCGGTCCACTTCCCACCCTAAAATACCACTAACTTAACTTTCGTCCTCATTAGGGCAGTCTACTGTTTATAGCAGGCCTATTTAATCCAATCTTTCGATCCAGGACTAATTGTAGCCAGAATAATGGGTGACATAGAAGCGTGCACTCAACTAGGTCGATAATTACAATTATATTGCTATAGTGACAGAATCTCTTTAACCAATTCGTCTAATTCATTTACTACGTCGTCATCATCCTACCGTAGATCCCCTAATCCCAACATGAAGGGAGATTAGCTACTCATATCTATTGATAAACTAACAGCATGTAAATTTCCAGCAGAAAACATAGCGAAATAAGGATAAAAAGCAATGATAATAATTAGGGCAAGAAAGAATAAAAACAATAACATAAAACAGGAATTAAAACAACAAAGGAAGGTTAATTATTATTAAAAAGGGGAAGAGAATTACAATCCGAGAAATTCCGGCGTAAAGAACGAAATCCGATCAAAGCAATCCAACGTTGAAAAGTAACAGTAGGCTAATGTGAAGGAATCCAGATCAAAGAGAGTAAAACAAAAATGATAAGAGAATAATAGATCGTAAAAAGATCCCTAATAACCTAGTTAAACATAGGTTATATAGCCGAAAAGCCTAAGTGTTTATGCGGAATATACTAAAACACGGACTAATTAAAGCCCACAGACGAAATCTTCTCGATCGAGTAGGCAAACCCACTCGATCGACCACGTTCTTTCAAATAGAAGTCCCTCGATCGAGCAAAGGGGTTCTCGATCGAGGACTTGATCAAAGCGGCTTACTCGATCGAGTAAGGAGTAACTCGATCGAGGACTTGGGAAGCTTAGGGACCACTCGATCGTCATATAATCGCGATAGACCACCCGTAACTCGATAGACCACTTGTTAACTCGATAGACCACTTGGGTCTTCAATTCAGCTCACGTCTTCACCCAAATGCTTCGTAATGCGTGCAACGACACTTCAAGTGCAGATCTCACTGGGACAATCCCGTCTCCTCTAAATGCATGCAAAAAGGACGAAATGGAGCATGGTTTCGCTTCTTTCGCGATTATCCCTACAAAAAGGACAAAATACACCAAAGTAGCCAATTCGGGGCAAAATACTATAAAAACAAGACATAAATGCATGGAAATACGTGTTTGAAATAGGCCAAAAAGACCGTACATTAGGCACGTATCAAATCTTCCCAAACCAAACCTTTACTCGCCCTCGAGTAAACTCAAAACTAAACTAATGGAACGGAAATGATAACTCAGAGCTAGCCTAACTTGTCTACTTGAACCACTTTAATGCACAGAAATTAACGATTAAAGCTAGACAACAATACGCAAACGAATTATAAGTCGTTCGAAATAAAGCCGACCTATCGACCTTGCAAGACCAACAAAACCGGACTCTCACGTGGTCACTCTTCTCTCATGAAGCAAAGGGCAAATGTTATATGTAAAAGAGAGAAGAAAAGACAGTCACTCGCCTAATCATGACCTACATAGCATGCATGCAACAAAAATGAAAGACAATTCAAGTACTAATGCACACACTCCAACCAATAATGTCCGTCACAGCCGAGGGTTTGCAAATGATATGGGAATAGTGAGGTTCAGGTGAGAAAAGGCTAAACAAGTTATGGAAATGTGGAGGTAAAAGCGTCAAGCTAGTTCCTAACAGGACCATAATAAACCATCCTGATCTCAAACCGATGAAAAACTAACACAGGTGCCCTTCACTTGGCACAAAACTCACTAGACTGGAAACACAATCTCCTCAAAAAATATGGAATAAGAGTGGAGGAGCTAGACGGTCACAAAGTTCCCTTTTTTAAACACCGTCTCGAAACAAATAATCGAAACAACCAACCCTCTTGTCGATTGTACATCTTCAAGCATCTTCTCAACTCTGACAAGAGGGTCCAACTTTTTTCACAATCTATCTCTTTTTCTTTTGTTTCACGTGAATCTCATCATTTTCATTTCATTTTCTTTTTTTTTTTCTTTCTTACTTCACGTTTTTCTTCTTTTTTTTCAACATTTTTTTTTCTTTTCTTCCTCCTTCCTTAATTCAAACACCAACTCCAAATGAGAATTACGGACCAAACTGCAACTGAAAACATACCACAAAAGGACAGACTAACTAGCTTGACTAGGCAGGCTTAGTTTGGAATGTGGCTAATGGGTCAAAAAGGCAAGTTTTGGTCAATGTGGAGTTAAATGGGTGAAAGATGTAAAGAAAGGGGAATTGCAAGACCCTCCCTGCATGTGACACCAACCGCAGACCCGAATATGTGCATTTGACGAGAAATTGAATGTCATAAATGTGCAAATGAGACGAACATGCTATGCAAGGAGTACTACTCAAAATTCCTAATGAACTGGTCATGAATGACACCAGTTATGGGCTCTAAAAACTCAGAATTTTTAAGTAGTTTGCCGGTTTATCAGGTCAAGTCTAAACAGTCAGCTATTATTTGAACAGAAATTCGTAAACTATGCGTATGACAAAGCTAAAAACCATCAATAAAGTGCAAGGCTCAAGTGAATTGACAAGTTAAGTGCAATTTCATCACGGGAATCTACCGTTCCGACTCAACCTAAATGCAAAAATAAACGTGAAAATTTTTTGAATTTTTAACATTTCTAATTTTTTTGGAATTTTTGATTTTTTTGAAAATAAACAACAAATGCAAACTGAAAAATTAAACGTGAATGCAAAACAAATGCAGATGCAGACTCAAAAGGATGCAATACCCTCCCCAAACCAAAACGGACAACGCCCTCGTTGTCCTCCAAAGATACACCAAAGAAAAAATGGGGATGGGGGTATACAACCAATAAAAGAAAAATAAAGGAGACGAAAAATAAAAAGAGTGAGAGGACATACAAAACACGAACTTCCCCAAACCAGCCAGAAAACTGGGGAAGTGAGTAGACCAGTAGCTACTCGTCGTCGGCACCACTGTCTCTCAGGTACTCCGACTCAACAAAACCGTCTCCCCAAACCAGCAACAAACAAGGGGGAGACTCAGTCATCTCCATCCTGATCCTCCGGACCGGGTACGAACGGAGGATCTCTCTCCTCCTCTCTCGGCGCTCTCGCCGCCGCTTTCTCTCTGCCGAACCGCACCTCCCGTGCTACCTCTGTCTCCTCCGGTTCCGACTCTGAGTCAGAAGGTAGTGGAGGGTACCCGTCCGCTGGGTATCGGTAGAAGGAAGGATGCGGCCACCCCTCTGGAATCGGTCGCCGGGCTCGGATGTGGAACTCGTAGAGCGGGAATACAGCCAAAGCCATATCCCGTCTCATCTCAGTAAGGTACCTGCACAAATCCGGAGACAAGGCATCACGACGCCCTTGGTCCGTGACCGCGGGCGCCTCTAAAGCAGGAGGGCAAACAAAGTTGGCCGGAAAAACCGAACCAGAAGGAGGGTCAAGTGGAGGTGGAGTAGGAGTCTGAGTGGGTGTGGGCTGAGCCTGGGAGCTAGAAGATGCTCCGGCCTCGCGCTTCCTCTTCTTCGTAGAAGAAGAGGGAGGGGTGAAGGTAAGGTGGTAGGTAGGTGGAGGTGGCCTCGCTCCCTCAACAGCAGAAGAGAGCGGTGAAAGTGGCGGAAGGGTAGAGCACGGCAAGGTAACAGACGTGGAACTACCAATCTTCCACGTCCTCGCACTCCCCTTCGCCTTTGGGAACCAGGTCAATGTTGCCATGGCATCCAGGTCAAGGTAAGCCACCTCATCGGGTGCAGTGAGTCCGGGCTCACTGGGGTAAAGGTGGCGGGCAATCCTGGTCACCAGCCCGCCGCAGACAACTGCGGTCTTGACCCGAGTCCCAATACCGTTCCAATGCTGAGCTACCAGATAAGCAATGTTTAGAACAAACGGGGTACCGTAGTCAATGTTGAGGTACCCCGCGAGAATCGCTAGCTCAGTGTTGGTCAAGTTATTGGGCTCAGGGCGCCCAAAAATGGTCTCTCCTAACAGACGCAAGTAATAACGGGGCGCAGGTAAGTGAACGTGAGCTCCCTTCCGTGAGTGGAAGGGAGTGTGAGAAAGAGCAGCCCAAAGTGGCTGAAGGAGCTCTCGAGGTGGGGCAGTGGGACCATCACTAACTAGTCCCAAAACCTCCCCAAACTTGGCCAAGGTCCAGTGATGCGACTCATTGCGGAGTCGGAAGTGAATGCGAGAACTGGGTGGTCGGCAGTGTAAGAGTCGGTGTCAAAGGAATAGGAGCTAAAGAACTCGTACGTAAGGGTACGAATGGTAGCCTCTCGCATGGCAATCAAACCCGACATACCCGTCCCGTTCGATGAAACTACGACCTCCTCATATATGCCTAAGGTCTCTAGGTCGGCTCGTGCAAGGAAACGGGTGGAGGAGAGAGGGCAGGCGAAGTAAAGTGACTAACCGTGTCCGGTGAGCCTCGAAGTGAAACGTACCGAAGGCATCTTCGGTAGAGGTGTGAGTGCGCTCTCCCCTGTAGCAACAGCCGCAGAAGGGCTGGAAGTGATGGCTAACTGGCTAGCCTGCTGGTGTGTCCTTGGTGGCACCATACCAAGCTGCGGAAAACGGGGTGTGAATCCGCAGTCCAACAAAGAGAAAGGCCTGGGAGTGATGGCTGGTGAAGCCTGAACCGAGCTCCCGGCTGAGCTGGGTGCGCCGTACACTGTCCCTGCAGCTGAGACAAGTAAAACTGGTGCTGTGGTGGTGACTGAGGCAGAGCTAGTGGTAGCAGTAGGGGCCACTTGCTCGCTCACAGAAGAGCTGGAGGACGTACTACTAGAAGACAGAGAACTCGCGTCCATCCTGCAAAGTGTCAAAGGGCACGAATAAGAAATATGCTGCTAACCGTGATTAAAACGATCGCTAACCAACATGTGACAGCAAAAAGAACAGCCCTATTAGTCGGGAAAACCGACTTCCAGCATACAAAACCAACAATTCCTCAATAATTTCGAAAGGTAGCATGTGAATGGTGATTAAATGATAAAGCAGTGACTGCAAAAGGCTGATACAGCATGAAGCCGAAAATGGGGGCATGTATCACTCCTTGCAGGCGAAAATAATCACTCACAGTGCAAGATTCCCAAAGAATTCACAGCATATAGAGGCGATAGGGGACGGGAAAACAGTTAACAGCGGTTAATAATAGTAACAAGAAGGCGATAACCGCAATCACAAAGCAAAACAACCGTCTGACAGTCGAAATTTCCGACTCACAGGAACCCTAATCGCAAAAATCGCGCAAGATTCGAATTTAATATGTAAAAACAGTAAGGAATTGCGAAAACATCATCAATAAGCTAATCAAGGGCAAATAAACACAATAAAATCGAAACAAGTCGACTATACATGGAATTTTCGAGCCCTAATTCAAATCACCTCATAAAAATTCGAAATAATTGAAGATAAAATGCAAAGAGGTTGAATGAACACTTACTTGATGATGATTGACCTACAATTTAGCAATTAAACTCCAAACAACACGCAACAAAGGCGGATTTTCAATTGAAAAACCGCAAACCCTAATTCCCTTAGAAAACCGAGAAAATGAGCATAAAAGAGGGGGAAAATAAGGGGGTATTGAAGATTAATTAGCTAGCAATAGAATGTAGGTGATGGATTTGATAAATTTGGGCAAGAAATGGGGATTTGGGGGAAAATCAATCGCAATAAGGGGAGTGTTTAGACGGAAGTTAGGGATAAATGAAAAAGATTAGGGAAATAAGAATTTAAGAAAGAAAAACTCCCGTGTCCCTGTTCATTCCACTCGATCGAGTGGTTTTAATCACTCGATCGAGGACTTTTTGATGTCCCTTTGCTCGATCGAGTACGATGCCTCTCGATCGACCTGATTCCTTTTGGTCTTCCTCGATCGAGTAACAAGCAAGCTCGATCGACCCAATTGCCATTCGATCGAGTACAAAAATACTCGATCGAGGACTTCCTCGTATACATTCCTTTGAATTTCCGTCTTTTCTCCCTCGAAATGCGTGCATTTCCCCAAACCTGCATAAAACACGTCCCAAAATACCAAATATGCAGAACACAGTCTATAGTCTTAGTCTACGCTAAAAAAAATTGTCTAAACTAATTGTCCTAATAAAAACATAATAAATAATTAAATTCAAAAGAAATTCAAACCAAAAATCTATTACAATTTGTTACACGGGGCATTTCCCCGTTTAATTCCCATCAGCTGTCAGTAGCCCCTTCGTGGGCTTCTGACTGGAGGACGTCACTTCAGCAATACTGACCGTCCTTTTTGACTTCCATGAACTTGAATTTCTGAGAGGAGGAGGAACATAATTCCAATCTATATAGGTCCGAACTGCCTTCGTTCTCGCCCCTCTGTCATCTTCTTTGGCATCCTTTGCTCCAGATTGATTGATAATGGTCTTACCACGTCCCTTGACAGCTCCTTTCTTGCCTTCATCTGTACCTGCAGTAAGGAAAACAGACGAATCTTCCTCCTTTTTGCTCTCAGTATGAGGCGGAGGGTCAGCAATAATAGCAATATTCTCCAAAATTGGAGTGTCAATAATAGGGTCAACAGAAGAGAGGGCATTGCAAGGCTGAGCTTGCATGGGAGCCCTCCGGAACTTGGACTGATGAAAGGTCAGCTCCTCGTCCCCTACCTGGAAGGTCAAAGTCTTCCCCCCGACATCTATTACTGCACGGGCAGTGGACAAAAATGGTCTCCCTAAAATGATAGGGGTATGCACATCTTCGGGGATATCTAGGACGACAAAGTCAACGGGAATAAAGAACTTCCCGATCCTAACAGGTACGTCTTCCGTTACACCTAGTGGCCGTGATAGACTACGGTCGGCCATCTGGACAGTCATATTGGTGCAACTCAGCTTGGTCACACCAAGTCTCTTAGCTAGAGACAAAGGTAGAACACTTACGCTAGCGCCTAAATCGCATAGCGCATTATCAATCAACTGCATTCCTATGTGACAAGGGATCGAAAAACTACCCGGGTCTGATTGCTTAAGAGGTAGCTTATTTTGAGACAGGGCTGACCCCATCTCAGTCAAAGCTACAGTCTCATTATCATTAACGGTCCTCTTACGTGCTAAAATATCTTTCATAAATCGTAAATAAGAGGGTACCTTCATAAGCAACTCAGTGAACGGCACGGAAACTTCCAAACTCTTCAACAGCTCAACAAATTTGCTAAACTGTTGATTAATCTTGGTATTCTGCAGCCGCCTCGGGAAGGGAACCGTAATTGGAATTTCAAGTCCCTTGTTTCTCGCCTCCAAAGTGTCTTCCGGCGCAAGTTCGGTGTCCTTTGGGCGCTTCTTACCTCTCGAACGAGGCCTTTCTGGTAATTCATCGCTTAAACGAGCACTAGCAGGCTCTCGAATAAGCTTCCCGTCAACAATATCAGTCGATCGAGCAATGTGTCCACTCGATCGAGCTGTTTCTTCATCAACTTCAGTCGATCGAGCAACAGTCCCCCTCGATCGACCTTCTTCAGCTTCCAGGTCACTCGATCGAGTAGAGTGACTACTCGATCGAGGGCTTTCCTCATCAATTCCACTCGATCGAACTGTTTCAGCACCAGATTGCTGTCGATCGAGTAACTCTTGTGTCGTGAGTCCTTTCTTCTTACCAGAACACTGTTCATTGACAGTTTCAGCTATTCCCAGGTCTGATTTCTTCATTTCTGGTCCCTCATAAGAGAGACCGCTTCTCAACTCTATCAAATGTACCGTCTCATTTGGGTTCTTGTCATTTTGAGTTGGTAAATGACCGGGCTTCCTGGAGGATTGATTCTCAGCCAATTGCGCAACTTGAGTTTCAAGTGCCTTGAATGCCGTGTCCTTCTGTTGTAACTGCTTTGCAATGGACTGCATCATGGTCTTTAGCTCACTTATCTCACTCACCCCACTAGACGACGAAGCACCTTGGTTAGGAGGGTTGAAAGACGGAGGCTTCTGATAGCCTTGTTGCTTCGATGTGGCGGAATGTAAGGTCGCTGCGATTTGGAGGAGCGGTGGGGTTAAGTACGTTGTTCTGATTACTCCACCTTAAATTGGGGTGGATATTCGGCTCATACTGGTTGTTGTTTTGCCTGTAGTGTTGAAAGGCAGCACATTGCTCATAAGGACTAGGACAGAAATCAGAGACATGTCCGTCTACCCCACACCTCGTACAGACGAAGGGACCGTCTGTCATAGCATTAACCTGGTACATCCCCTGGCTTGAAAGTTCCCCTAGTTCATACTTGTCGAACCTAGCAAAGAAGGGCTTCTAATGCGGCTACTCAAGAGGATTCACTCTCCTTTGGTTTCCCCTTGAATTCCCGTATTCACCCACTGTGAGTGGCTAAATCATCTATGATTTTCCATCCTTTCGTCGGCCCCAAGTTGTCGGAAAATCGACCGTTGGCTGCCGCATCTAGTATAGCTCTCTGATCATCATATAAACCATTGTAAAAATGGTTACATAGACTCCATTTCTCGAAACCGTGGTGCGGTATGGTTCGCACTACTTTCTTAAAACGAAGCCATGCCTCATGGAAATTCTCGTCGGGCCCTTGTTTGAAATCGGTTATCCGGGCTCGATGGCTATGGTTCTCGAAGCAGAGAAATACTTTTTGTAGAATGCCAATGCTAGCGAATTCCAATCCGTTATGCCGTGAGCAGCTCGGTCCAAATCCTGTACCACTCCCTTGCAGATCGCGAGTGAGAAAATGAACATAGTTTCTTTGATTTGATCACTGTCACACCGGTGGGAGGAGGTATGGAGCAGCGAATCAATCAAGGTCTCCATATCTTTGAGCCGCATCTTCTTTTGCACTCCCGAACTGATTTTTCTCTACCATGCTGATGTAAGAAGGCTTAGGCTCGAACTTCCCCGGCATCTCCCTGAGCAGTTCGAACCCTTTATAAAGATTGTCACCGTGTGGGCTCGGAGTGACTAGCAATGGTTGCTTCCTCGGCCATTTCGAAATTCAGGAAAGTGATAGACTCAAGTGAATAATCGGAAACTGGAGAAGACGGCGGATTATTTTCGAAAAGCTCGTTCTCGTAAAAATTGCCGCGAGAACTGGGCTCTTCCTCTTCCTGTTGCTCTTGAAATAGCAGTCTCCTTTTTACGCGAAGAGATCTCTCAATCTCGGGATCAAAAGGTAGTAGTGGACCACCTTGCGACTGCGCGCATAAGACGAAACTACAAACAAGATATGAGAATAGTCTAAGGAACGATGTTCCTTAAACTAAAAAGAAGAATTAAAAATAAAAACAGCTAGTAATTGGAACAATTGCCTCCCCGGAACGGCGCCAAAATTTGACACGTCACGTCGCGTACTACTGTCAAAAATAAACCTAACGGTCTCAACTAAAAATGTAGTAGAGGCAGTCGAGTATCGAATCCACAGGGAGGAATGCAACTATAGCTATCTATTTCTAATTCGATGGTAACAATTGGGTTGATTAATTTTTGGTTCTAAACTACGGAGTTGAAAGAAAGAGAAATAAGGAGAGCAGTAAAGCAGAAAGATGAATTAACTATCAATAAGAGGGGGACATGTCGGGAACTCGGTTCACTACGGTAGATCAACAACTTAGCAATAAATGACCCGGGCGAACTAATGCGAGACGGATATTAGAAGGTCCTTTCGGTCCACTTCCCACCCTAAAATACCACTAACTTAACTTTCGTCCTCATTAGGGCGCTCATCTGTTTATAGCGAGGCCTATTTAATCCAATCTTTCGATCCAGGACTAATTGTAGCCAGAATAATGGGTGACATAGAAGCGTGCACTCAACTAGGTCGATAATTACAATTATATTGCTATAGTGACAGAATCTCTTTAACCAATTCGTCTAATTCATTTACTACGTCGTCATCATCCTACCGTAGATCCCCTAATCCCAACATGAAGGGAGATTAGCTACTCATATCTATTGATAAACTAACAGCATGTAAATTTCCAGCAGAAAACATAGCGAAATAAGGATAAAAAGCAATGATAATAATTAGGGCAAGAAAGAATAAAAACAATAACATAAAACAGGAATTAAAACAACAAAGGAAGGTTAATTATTATTAAAAAGGGGAAGAGAATTACAATCCGAGAAATTCCGGCGTAAAGAACGAAATCCGATCAAAGCAATCCAACGTTGAAAAGTAACAGTAGGCTAATGTGAAGGAATCCAGATCAAAGAGAGTAAAACAAAAATGATAAGAGAATAATAGATCGTAAAAAGATCCCTAATAACCTAGTTAAACATAGGTTATATAGCCGAAAAGCCTAAGTGTTTATGCGGAATATACTAAAACACGGACTAATTAAAGCCCACAGACGAAATCTTCTCGATCGAGTAGGCAAACCCACTCGATCGACCACGTTCTTCAGCCAGAGTCCCTCGATCGAGCAAAGGGTTCTCGATCGAGGACTTGATCAAAGCGACTTACTCGATCGAGTAAGGAGTAACTCGATCGAGGACTTGGGAAGCTTAGGGACCACTCGATCGTCCTATAACTGCTCGATAGACCACCTGTTAACTCGATAGACCACTTGTTAACTCGATAGACCACTTGGGTCTTCAATTCAGCTCACGTCTTCACCCAAATGCTTCGTAATGCGTGCAACGACACTTCAAGTGCAGCATCTCACTCTGGGACAATCCCGTCTCCTCTAAATGCATGCAAAAAGGACGAAATGGAGCATGGTTTCGCTTCTTTCGCGATTATCCCTACAAAAAGGACAAAATACACCAAAGTAGCCAATTCGGGGCAAAATACTATAAAAACAGTACATAAATGCATGGAAATACGTGCTGAAATAGGCCAAAAAGACCGTACATTAGGCACGTATCATTGGGTTTATAAAGTTGTATAGTAGGTTGGGATATGATATAGCATGCGGGTAGCATATTCGAGTTAGCATGACTCGATCGAGTGGGTCTGACTCGATCGAGTGGGTATTTGACTATTTTGCAACGAGAATCGTTTTTTTGGGCACTCGATCGAGTACCTCGGGCACTCGATCGAGTAGGGGGTCACTCGATCGAGTAGCTGGGCTACTCTGTCGAGTATGTTAGAGATCAAAAGGTCTGTTTGGGGTCTGGAGTCGGGGCACTCGATCGAGTATGGTGGGCACTCGATCGAGTAGCCTCTTACTCGATCGAGTAGGTATGGGCACTCGATCGAGTGTGTTCTGGGCAGTCTGTTTTCGTGTTTTGGGGTTATAGTGCGTATGTTTATATCTACCCTTTCTTATATAGTTTCAAGATGCCACCCAAGAGAAACGCTTTGTATGCGAGAGCTGAGACCATGAACATAGATGATATCGTTAAGATGTTGGAGCATCAGGATGCTCTTACCGAGGCCTTAAAGAAAGTAAGAAAGGATAAGGAGGTTGATCACTCTAAGATCAACCTTTATATAGCGAGGTTTAACCCAAAAGAGTACAAGGGGACCGGGGAACCAAACCTTCTTGACAACTGGCATCGTGAGATGGAGAACATACTAGACTTGGTTCACTGTCCTGATGAGATGAGAGTAGAACAAGCTGCGTTCTACCTGAGGGAAGCAGCTGGTGAGTGGTGGGATAAGGTGAAGGTGAGTTCTAGAGAGTTATATGCTAACCAGGGCTTACCTGCTATACCTTGGGAAGAGTTTCAGAGGGCTATGAGGAAAGAGTTTGTACCGGAGCATGTGAGGAGTAAGATGAGGGAGGAGTTCGATGGGTTTAAGATGACATCTGACATGTCTGTGGCTGAGTACTACAAGCAGTTTAATGAGAAGTCTAGGTATGCTGAGGATATGGGTTTGAGTGAGGAGAACCTGGCGCTGAGGTTTGAGAGGGGGTTGACCCCTAAGATCATGGATAAGCTACCCGTGGGAGTCCTTACTGATGTTAAGGAAGCTTATGAGAGGGCTGGGAGAGCTGAGAGGCTAGTGGAGATGGCTCAGGAGAGAGTGGGTGTTGAGAAAAGAAAGGCTGAGAGTGAGGGTGGTGGCCAATCTAGTCACAAGAAAGGCAACCACAATCAAGCTAGAGGGTTTTCTTCTGGGTCAGGGTTCAGTGCTGGGGCTTCTTTTGGGCGTGGCCGTGTGAGTAGTATTGGTAGTTGGGGAATGACTTGCTTTGGCTGTGGCGGTGTAGGCCACAAGAGAAATGAGTGCACGAGTATGCCTGGGGCTTTTCAGGGATCGGCTCGGAGGAGCTGTTCTCAGGGACCTACACAGAGTTATGCGAGCAACAGACCAGGTGGGTCATGGTCTAACCGGGGAAGTCAGAGCTATCAGGGTGGAGGTAACCACAATGGCGGTAATTCTTATCAGAAACCAGCTACGAACAACAACAACAATCAGGGGTCGGGTGCTAAGCCGACCACATCACCAATCTTGTCCAGGAAGTGGACAAGACCGATGGAAAGTCTGTTCATGATGGACAAGAAAGCAGCTGAGGATGATGCACATGTTATCACTGGTACTTTTCTTGTTAACGGTATTCATACCTTTGTTTTCTTTGATTCGGGGGCGTCACAGTCGTTTGTATCTTCGAGTCATGTTAAACGGTTGGGTTTGAGGGTATATGAGTCTGTAAGTGAGAAAGTTTTTATACCTTCGGGTGAGTCTGTATCATGTGGGAGGTTGTATAGGAATGTACCTATGATAGTTGGGCAAGTTGATCTCCCAGTGGACTTGCTAGAGTTTCCTTTTGACGGTTTTGAGGTGATAGTCGGGATGGATTGGTTGGGAAAGTATAAAGCTAAGATAGACTGTTATCAAAAGAAATTGTCTTTGAGAGGGCCTAAGGGTGTTAGTGTATCTTATCGTGGGTTTCTAGTCAAACCCAAAGTTAAGTTGATTGCAGCTGTCACCTTGAAGTCTTATCTGAGGAAGGGATGTCCTTTGATCTTGTGCCATGTGAGAGATGACCGGATAGAGAGTCCGACAGTTGATCAGATACCAGTGGTGGGAGAGTTTGCAGATGTTTTTCCAGAGGAGATTCCGGGTTGCCACCGAAGAGGGAGATAGATTTCACGTTGAGTTGAAACCGGGACGAGGCCAATCTCTAAGGCACCGTGCCGGATGGGTCCTAAAGAGATGGAGGAGCTCGGAAACAGCTAGATGATCGATAAGAAAGGGATACATTAGACCTAGTGTATCGCCGTGGGGAGCACCAGTTCTTTTTGTGAAGAAGAAAGATGGGAGTTTGAGGTTGTGCATAGACTACAGAGAGTTGAACCGAGTGACGGTGAAGAACAAGTATCCTTTGCCAAGGATAGATGACCTGTTTGATCAGTTGAGTGGTGCATCAGTCTTTTCGAAGATTGATTTGAGGTCAGCGTACCATCAGGTGAAGGTTAGAGAGGTGGACATACCAAAGACAGCTTTCACGTCGAGGTATGGCCATTATGAGTATGTGGTGATGCCGTTTGGGTTATCTAATGCACCGGCTGTGTTTATGGATTTGATGAACAGAATCTTCAGACAGTTTTTGGACAAGTTTGTGGTGGTGTTTATTGATGACATCTTAGTCTACTCCAAGACTAAGGAGGAGCATGAGGAGCATCTGAGAATTGTGTTGCAGACTTTGAGGGAGCATGAGTTATATGCTAAGCTGTCCAAGTGTGAGTTCTGGTTAGAGAAAGTTGCTTTTCTGGGGCATGTGATCTCTAAGGAGGGAGTAGCTGTGGATCCAGCAAAGATTGAGGCAGTGACAAAGTGGGAAGCACCAAAGAATGTTGCTGAGATCAAGAGTTTCTTGGGTTTAGCTGGATACTACAGACGGTTCGTGAAAGATTTCTCCAAGATAGCTAGACCTATGACAGCTTTGATGAGGAAAGAGAACAGGTTTCGTTGGGATGAGAGTTGTGAGACGCCGTTCCAAACATTAAAGGAGCGTTTGACCACAGCTCCTATCTTAGCATTGCCTGAAGGGATCGAGAACTTTGAGGTTTATACAGATGCCTCAAAGAATGGGTTGGGATGTGTGTTGATGCAGAACGGTAAGGTGATTGCCTATGCTTCTAGGCAATTGAAGCCGTATGAGGAGAACTACCCTACACATGATCTGGAGTTGGGTGCAGTGGTGTTTGCTCTCAAGATATGGAGACATTACCTTTATGGAGCAATCTTTAAGGTATTTTCGGATCACAAGAGTCTCAAGTACATCTTCACTCAAAAAGAGTTGAACATGAGATAGAGGAGGTGGATGGAGCTGATTGGCGGTTATGACATGGAAATTATCTACCATGAAGGGAAAGCCAATGTTATTGCAGATGCTTTGAGTAGAAAGAGTGTACATTCTTTGTGTACAGCACTATCTTTGATGAGGTTGAGAGATGAGGTAGCGAGGTTTGGGATACATATGATGCAGAGAGGGGATGCCATGGGAGATTTGACAGTGCAGCCTGATCTTTATGACGATATTCGAGGTAAACAGGCGTTGGATCCTAAGATGGTTGAGTGGAGAGCTGGAGTAGAGAAAGGGACAGTGTCTCAATTCTCTATTCATTCAGATGGTAGTTTGAGGTTCGACGGTAGGTGGTGTGTCCCTAATGATGAGGAGCTGAAAAAGACTATCATGACAGAGGCACATAGTACACCATATTCAGTACATCCAGGTGGTGACAAGCTGTACAAGGATTTAAAGAACACGTTTTGGTGGCCTGGGATGAAGAAAGAAACAGCTGAGTTTGTGGCCCGTTGTTTGACATGCCAGAGAGTTAAAGGGGAACAGCGACGACCACAAGGTAAGATTCAGTCTTTAGAGGTACCTGAGTGGAAGTGGGAATCCATTTCTATGGATTTTATCGTGGGTTTGCCAAAGAGTCAACAGGGTAACAACATGATATGGGTAATAGTGGATCGACTGACAAAGTCAGCTCACTTTGTGCCAATGAAAGATACATGGACTAAAGCACAATTAGCTATGGCTTATCGAAAGAATGTGCTTAAGTTACATGGAGTCCCTAAGGACATAGTGTCTGACAGAGATGCGAGATTTATATCAAGGTTTTGGAAAGAGTTGCAGTAATCTTTGGGAACAACTTTGAAAATGAGTACAACATTTCATCCTGCGACAGACGGCCAGACTGAGAGAACGATCAAGACTCTTGAGGATATGTTACGAGCTTGTGTGATGGACTTTGGTGGTAGCTGGGAACAGAGGTTGGATTTGATAGAGTTTTCTTACAACAACATCTATCACACTAGTATTGGTATGGCACCGTTTGAGGCTTTATATGGGAGGAGATGTTGGAGCCCGATTTGTTGGGACGATAGTGCTGAGGTAGTAGTTCTAGGACTAGAGATGGTACATGAGATGGTTGAACAGATTAAGATGATCAGGGAACGAATGAGAGCAGCTAGGCAAAAGAGTTATGCAGATCTACATCGCCGGGATATAGAGTTTCAGGTTGGGGATAAGGTTCTTCTGAAAGTGTCTCCTATGCGTGGGGTTATGAGATTTGGGAAGAAAGGCAAGCTGAGTCAGAAGTTCATCGGGCCTTATGAGATCTTAGAGCGGGTTGGAGAGGTTGCATATCGTCTGGCTTTACCAGCTGCGTTAGAGAGAGTGCATAATGTGTTTCATGTATCGCACCGCACTGGAAGTATGTGAGTGACCCGTCACATGTGTTAGAGGCAGAGAGCTTAGAGCTAGATGAGTCATTATCATATCTTGAGGTTCCTAAGCAGATTCTTGACCGAAAGGTTAGGAAGACTAGGAGTGGTGAGACAGTTTTGCTTAAGATCCTTTGGTCTAACCACGAGACTGAGGAAGCTACATGGGAGGCAGAGGAGGCCATGAGAGAGCGTTACCCTTTCCTTTTTGATCAGGTATGTATGGTTACGGGGACGTAACCTTGTTTCTTTTAGGGGGGTAGGAGATGATCGCGAAGAGTTTTTAAGAGTTTTATACCCTTTTGTATGTTGTGTCGGTATGTTGTCGGGTTGAGTTTGGGTTAATAACATGTTTTATGTTGAGTTTCGTTTTGGTTGTTGAGTCGGGAGTGTTGTAGTATGTGTCTTTGTTTTGTTGTGGTTTGAACTTCGGGGACGGAGTTCTTTTTAAGGAGGGAAGACTGTAATACTACTGTTTTATGAGTCTCTGGGTACTCTATCGAGTAGGCCTTACTCTGTCGAGTAAGGGTGAGTTGCAGTTTAAAATAGTTTCTGACCTGTTGGGTACTCGATCGAGTAACGTAGATACTCGATCGAGTAAGGGGGCACTCGATCGAGTACCTTAGCTACTCGATCGAGTAGCCGGTTTACGGGGGATGATTTCTCGGGTTTTGTTAATAATGCGATTAAGATATATATTAATTCCGTCATTGTTCTTTAAACACTTTTTAAAACCTAATTACTGTCAAGAGAGAAAACAAAGTACGTTCTTCGCCTTAATCGCATTGTTGGCAAATCCCGGAGTTTGGAAGGTCGGATTTCACCTTTCGTTATACCGTTGAGATCCTTGCGTCGAGGGTAAGATCTATGTACCGTTTTTATAGTTTTTCCTTAAAGTTGGTTAAACCCTATTATTGGGAATTGGGGGTTTTGTTGTATTTTGTGTTGGTAGTGATTATATGTTTGTATGTTAGGAGGAGGATTTGTAGAAGAAGCATTTTGATATCAGCTGTGAGACCGTCTGATTGTGTTGTGCTTTCCAGGTAGGGTTTCCCTACTCAGTATTAGTCCCATAATGTGTTGTTGATGTGTTGTGGTTGTTGAATATTATCGTAATTGTATTGTGACGGTTGTTGATTGTGATTGTTTGTCTCTGGTTCTCGAGATGCGTTCTCGGCTGAGTTGAGTCACTTGCGGGAGTGGCTTCACGCTCTAGTTTCGCCCTTCGTGGAACCCGCCACGGAAGGGGATGTGCACATTAATGGGACAGGGTTATCGCTCGGTATGATGAGCGGGGCTTAGGTGGGAACGGCTGCGGTCCCCCACTGGCAGGGCTGGTCCAGTGGACAGTCGGTGACGGAGATTGATGGGAGTGGCATGATTGTGTGTGTGTGACAGTATGGGTTGCTTGTTTACCGTGTTGTTGGTTTGTATATATATTGTGTGATTAGTACTGACCCCGTGTTATTGTTTTTAAAACTTGCGGTGATCCATTCGGGGATGGTGAGCAGATATTGAGCAGGTATGAGTTGAGTTACTGGGATAGCTGGGATGTGCCACCGTCTGATGATAGAAGTCTTCCGTTGTAGCTTTAGTAGTTTAATAAACATTTCAGTTAGCTCAGTATACAGTTGGTTTTAAGAACATGTATTCGTATTTTGGTATTTGGTTTCAAATTGTAATCTTTCACTAAAGTTATACTATTTAAATGTTGTTTCGTTATTGTCTCATGATTATCATTGCCTCGGGTAACCGAGATGGTAGTATCCTTATACCTGAGTGGTCCTGGTAAGGCACTTGGAGTATGGGGGTGTTACAGAAAAGACGGAAACTGAATATGATAAGGACATCAAAGAGAAAATTGTAAGTTTGAATAAATATGTCACTCCTACCACTGGTAGTCGGAGTTTTATAATTGTGTGTTGCTTAATGGTTTTATGTGTATGTAGAGGATCTGTGAGAAGGAGGTACAGAAAGGAAAATGGAAGCCTGAAGGACGTGATGACATTCTTGCTAGGGCAATCGGCAAAGCAGGGCATCCAGGTCATGTGAGAGGGGTAGGAACGCATGTTGGTATTACTAAGTATTTTGGAAAAACTACTCGACGTGGTGATGCTTCCAAGAAGGTAATCTATAAATACTGTATTTGAACCAACGTAATTAATTTAAAACTATATATGCTGACATTAATTTCTACTACACAGCTACATAAAATAGCTAGGTTGATGATGAGAATTTTGGAAACTGGGGAAAAGCCATCAGAAAAGGAGTTGGATATGGTTCAAGAAGTCATAAAGGAAGCAGAGGAGGAGGAGGAGAAGGAGGAGGAGAAGGAGGAGGAGGAGGAGGAGGAGGAGGAGGAGGAGGAGGAGGAGGAAAAAGAGGTAATAATATTTGTCTTATATACAATGTGTTATATGATTTGGAAAATCAGTACGTGTTATATGGACAAGTGTTAATGTACAGAAGGAAGTCGAGGATGACATGACAAGGGAGAAGGAAATGGGAAAGGAGACTGAAGTAGGAGCCGAGGATCGATATCAGGCAGTTGAAGAGGAAGAGCATGCCAGGAAGGCCGTGACACAGGATGAAGTGGAGGTAGTTGATGATCAGATGTTCTTCTCAACACCGAAAAAGGTAATAGCTGCTAGTTTATAATTATTCATATCATACACGTTTTTTACTTAGGAAATTTATTAAAGGCAGTGAATGTGTGTGTACTAATGGATTAAAGATGACGTGAAGGGCAATTGCAAGGTGGCTTGTCGTCTGTCCTATTTACAGGGGAAACAGAAAGTTGTTGTTGCCAGGGGATACATGTTCAATTATGACCGGCTTCAGCAAGTTAAGGTTCATGGTATACCCCTTCGTCACAATTGCAGGAAAGTGGAAGTGTCCCAATTTTTTAAAGACGAGTATGGGGAAGTACAAGTACCATTTCCTACTGAGGGGGTCACTTATTTGAAAGAAGCCCTAAGCTCATATGTGCAATGGCCTGACAAACTCATCAATGTTGTCCTCCCCGAGGTACCTATATGCAGACGTTAATCTTTAGTGAGGGGGTCACTTGTTCTTTAAATATATTAGGGTACGAATATTAACATATCGTAAGTACTTTAACCTTTACATTTGCAGAACTTAAGCAAAGCAATGATGGTAGCTAAAGCAATTACTACTACGTTAACGAAAAATGTTGCAGGCAAGCCTGCTTGTGATTCTTATTATGAATCGTGTGAATATAAGAAAAAGATGAAAACTGCTTCGCTGATGGCTTTGCACAACCCGGCTGTAAAGAGGTCACCTACAGGTGATGTAGTCATGATTAACATTGAAAAGGAAGTTATGGGCGCAGCTGATATAACCATACTGGACCCGAAGCAACTGATGGAATTTGTCAACCTTGACAATTTAGATGTTGTTCACATTTTGATTTTGATGAAGTAAATTTTATTAATATAACTATTAAGTCATTTCCATTTACGAATAATGATGTTTGTTAAAATTATCAATTACAATAACAATCTTCGTTCCATGTGGCGTAATAGGTACCTCAATAATCAGTTCGCTGAGTGGAAGGTCCCTAGTCACGCCTACGGATTCTTGAGTCCTAAGGCGTTCTCTGTTAACAGAATTTCATACGAAGAAAAAATCAATAGTATCGCTCGTCGGTTGATGTCGTCCAAAAAACTATGGTTTGCCCCTACAATGAGAATATGTATGTATAGTACGTGATTATTGTAATGAATCACGGTTCTTTAAATTTATTATTAACATGCTTAAATGCGTGTAAATGAACTAACAGTTCAATGTCTCAAAATGAATAGGAAGCCTTGGGTGCTACTGGCAATCCAAGTGGAAACAAAAACAGTGTACTGGATTGACTCTCGCGAAGACAAACCCTCTGACAGTTGTGTAAAGATGATAACTGAGTAAGTTTACAACTTTCAATAATGTCATTTGTTATTGTATGACTTGAGCCATATATATGCAAATAATAATGGCATGTGTGTATATTTATGAATTAGTGTTTTTGAAGCAAAAAGAAGATTATGTCCACTTGGGAAATATGAAAGCAACACTGATCCCAATTTTATCACGCAATTAGTAAGTGTATTCTTAATAATTACTCGTACCATTTAATTAATGTTTATGCGAGAGGTTGATTATCTAATTCAGCTGATTTGTGTGTGATTTATATAATAGTCTCCTAAAGCACCAGACGACAAACAATGCGCCTTTTACGTTTGTCACACCATGTGGAAGGTTATCGACGAAAAACTTTCTACTATTCCGATACGGGTTAGTGTGATTTAAAAATTATTTCAGATGTAAATTGAGTTCAATTCTGTATACTTCCATGTATTATATCTATTTTGATTATATATATTTTGAATTGTAGTTTCCACTAATACTCAACAAAGCCCCAGAATATTCGCCAGAGGACATCAATCAGATGAGAAATATGTGGGCCAATTATGTTGTTTCATTAGCGGAGTCTCAATAGTTTGCTCATGCTTTTCGTACGTGTGTGTGTGTGTGTGTGTCTATATATATATAGAGCCATTGTGTATTGGCTTCTTTTGATTTTTTGAGGAAGTTGTGTTTTGGCTTCTGATCATCTTGTTTGTACTGTTTTGAAACTGGGTTTAATTGATCACGGGGTGTAATATTTTGATGCATGATTGAATTTTTCCAGTGCACATCTGCTAGCTGGAATGCTATTTTCAGCAGCAGCTGAAAAATAGCATTCCAGCAGCTGCTACAAACGCTGCTGAAAAAATAGCATTCAGCAGCTGCTAGAACAAGCTAAAATCATTTTTTTTTTTAAAAAAGAAAATTTAAAAACGAAAACGGTTAAAAATAACCCGTTGCAAACAATTATTTGACAACGGTTTTATTTAGATAAATAACCGTTGACATCTTTTCCCTCCCCATTCAAACCGCCAAAAATATAAGATAACGAACGATAACCGTTGCTGAGTTCAAAATGTTAACAACGGTTTATTTAAGAAGAACCGTTGTCAAAGTTTCATTAATTGATAAATATAACAACGGTTTATCACGCAATAAAACCGTTGTTAAATATTGACATTTAATTAAATAAGATAACGAAATGAACCGTTATCATAGATAATATTTAACAACTGTTTTGGAACCACTAAACCGTTGTCAATAGTAAACTAGGACAACGGGTTTGAAACCGTTATTAGTATCTAATAACGGTTTCTTAAAAGTATACCCGTTGTCATAAACATAATTAACAACAGTTTTATAACGGTTCTTGAGTAGTGATAACGGTATTATAGATCCGTTATTGATGTTATATAACGGTCATACAACCGTGGTATATATTTAACAACAGTCGTTGCAATAACGGTTCCGTGTTTCTATTTAATAACGGTAATTGCATTATTTGACCGTTATTGGATGTCTTATTTGGCGTAGTGTTACTTTGTTTGAGCGTGCAAATTTCTTATAGATGTAAATTTTATAGAATATATAATAATCAGTAGGTCTCATGAGAGACTGTCTCCCACTAATTTAGTGGGAGATATAATAGGGAAAAAAAATTCATCCCTCACTCCATCATGTGAGACGTCTCTTAATAACGCTGTTAAGAGACCGTCTTTCTGGAGTTTTTGTGATGTAATTAAACGTACAAATATAATTACAGAAAGATTAATCTATCTATTTTATTTATAAATAAGTAAAACTTTAAATGACATGTATCAATATAGATACAATTTTTTTTGGACAATTATAATAAATTAATAATTACTGAAGTATACAAACAGACTATGGGATGCACGTAATACTAGCTACTCCGTAGTTGTTTAATATTACACAGAATTCTTTGTTCACCTATTTCAATTAATTAATCGCGCATCACCATTTATGATGATGGAATGGAACTATCGTCACTTTATTTTACAATTTCATTGCCAGTTCTTCTATTTTAATTCTGTGAACGGTTCTTTTATACGGAATAGTTATTTTATATGTTAGGAACCAAATAAACAATTGTCAAGGTAAGTGGAACGAAACTAATACAATGTGATAATTGGATGATGGACTTTATAATAAACAAGTCGGTTCATGATGTAACAAAATTCTCACCAATAAGTCGTACGGGGTTGGAGCAAAAAGTTCGCATTCAATTTCATCAAAAGAAATATCTGATCGTGGTCAAAAAAAAAAAAAAATCTGAAATAAGTTCGATAAAATACTCTTTTTTATTGCTAGTTTTAAAAATTAGTTATTGACACGCGTCGTATTAACAATCGAAATATGGTCGAAAGAAAAAAAAAACTCTATTTGATAGGGCTCTACTTCTTTTTCCGTATTGAATTCTAATTTGTCGAATTCTAAATCAAAATGTAACAGAATTACTCAAGCTTGATGATGAACAACTTGAGTAAATAAAGTGAGAATTTTATTGATTATCAAAAACTTAATTTACAGAGTATGAGGATTGTGTATATATACAATGAAGAAGAGCTGTACAAAAATATCTGTAACTAACTTCCTGACAGGCTGTTGTCAGCTGGAGTTTGTTACATGCTGACGTGGATATGACTAGGAGAAGACGGAGAAGCTTCTGGAACTAGAGTGACAGTAGAGCAGAAGTTCAGAAGGAAGAGCTGAAGGATGAAGGCATATCATGATATAGCCAACACCCCTCCTCAAGTTGGACTAGGTGGAGTCTCAACTAGTCCCAACTTGGCAGTAAGATAGGCATGCTGTTTTTCTCCTAGAGCCTTAGTTAGCACATCAGCTAGTTGTTGTGAAGTAGAAACATGAGCAGTCTTGATTAGTCCTGAAGTAATTTGCTCCCTTATGTAATGACAATCTAGTTGAATGTGCTTTGTCCTCTCGTGGAACACGGGATTCTCAGCAATATGCTGAGCAGCTTTATTATCACAGTGTAAAGTAATTGGTGTGGGAACATGAACCTGCAATTCTTTGAGCAATTCATTCAACCAGACTAATTCACTGGCAGTCTGACTCATATTCCTATATTCTGATTCTGCAGAAGATTTACTGACTGTGGCTTGCTTTTTTGTTTTCCACGAAACCAATGAATTTCCCAAAGAAACACAATAGCCTGTCAGTGATCTGCCTGTAAATACACAGGAACCCCAATCTGCATCACAATAGCTATGTAATACCAGATCAGTAGTAGCAGAGTAAAAGAGTCCCATGTTCAATGTTCCTTTCAGATATCTAATCAAATGAATAGCAACATTAAGATGAGGCTGTCGTGGCTCACAGATAAACTGACTAAGATGCTGGACACTGTAGCTTATATCAGGTCTGGTGAGGTTCAGATAAAGTAGCCTCCCAATCAATCTCCTGTAAAATTCAGGATTGGCTAATACTTCTCCTTCATTAGTAGACAATTTCAGACCAGTGGGAAGTGGAAATTTTGCTGGTTTAGCTCCTGTCATCCCTGAATCTTTTGAAATGTCCACAATGTACTTTCTTTGATTGAGTAAGATGCCAGCAGTGGATCTGGATACTTCTATTCCAAGAAAATATCGCAAAAATCCCAAGTCTTTGATAGTGAAAGCATCGTGTAAGAAATGCTTAATACCACTAATTTCCAAAGGATTGTTCCCAGTGATCAATAGATCATCAACATAAACCACAATAGCAAAAAAGGAACCACTTGTATCTTTTTTTGTAAACAATGAATAATCAGACTTTGCCTTGGTGTAGCCATGTTTGACTAGAAATTTGGACAATTCTAGATTCCATTGACGTGAGGCTTGCTTCAAACCATACACGGATCTTTTTAAAAGACAGACTTCATCTGATTTACCCTTTTGATATCCTTCTGGCTTTCTCATATAGACCTCATCATCTAAGAAACCATGGAGGAAGGCATTATTTATGTCCAACTGATGTAGGGGCCAATTTTTTGCAGCAGCATGTAACACCCCCATACTCCGAGTGCCTTACCAGGAGCACTCAGGTATGAAGACGCCACCATCTCGGTCGCCCGAGGTATGATAATCAAATAGACAAAACAGAAACAACATATTTAAATAATAATTAACGTTTAAAGTGATTACATGCCAAAAACCAAAACTGATAAAGAGATACAAGTTCTCCAAAACTATCTGTTATCAAAAGACTATAAAACTATCAATCACAGCGGAAGACTTCTAAACTGCATCGTGGTGACTCCTCCCAGTTATCCCATACGCATCAGCTCATACCTGCTCAATAACTGCTCACCACCCCCGAATGGATCACCACAGTTTTTAAAACATTTAAACGGGGTCAGTACTAATCACACAATCAATATAGATAACCATAACAAGACACACAGACAGCTGAACTGTCACACACACACACACACACACACACCAACTCCCATCATCTCAATCTTGATCGTCCACCTGGACCACCACGCAGATGGGGGACCGCACCGTTCCCACCTAAGCCCCGCTCATCGTACGAGCGATAACCCTGTCCCATTAATGTGCACATCCCCTTCCGTGGCGGGTTCCACGAAGGGCGAAACTAGGGCGTGAAGTCACTCCCGCAAGTGACCCCACTCAGCCGAGAACGCATCTCGAGAGCCATAGAAACCAATCACAATCACAATCACAATCACAATCACAATCACAATCACATATTAAACAACTAACTACAGCACATCACCAATATCCCATTATGGGACTAATACGAGTAGGAAATCCTACCGAAAGCACAACACGCAGACGGTATCTACAAATTTGTACCAAAACGGCTCCTCTACGAATTCTCCTCCTACCATACATAACACATAAAGACTACCATTCAATTACTACTCATAAAAACCCCCAATTGCTAAATTAGGGTTTCATCAATCTTATCAAAACATAATATAAATTATACTAAAAGCTTACCCTCGACGCAAGGAACCCAACGACGCGAACTACGATACAAACTGACCGTCTGAACTCCGGGAATTGTCAAGAACGCGATTAGGAAGAAGAACCAGTTGCTTTCTCTCTTAAACAGGTTTTAGGTTTTGGTAAAAGTGATTTAGAACAATGACGGATATGTTTATATACCTTAATCGCGTAATTAACAAAACCCGAGAAAAACCCCCGTAAAACCGGACACTCGATCGAGTACCCAAGGTACTCGATCGAGTACCCCCCTACTCGATCGAGTGCCCCAAATACTCGATCGAGTGCCCAACAGTCGAAACTATTTATCTTCGCAACTTGCCCTTACTCGACAGAGTAAGGGCTACTCGATAGAGTACCCCCAAGACATATAAATACGGAGTATTACAGTCTTCCCTCCTTAAAAAGAACTTCGTCCCCGAAGTTCAACCCATACATAAAAACAAACATGCTAACTCGATCAAGACACAACAACTTAACTAAGAACTCGAAACAAAACTCCAACCCAAACATGAACTCGTAACACCAACTCCACTAACTATTCCTACCTCCACAACATGGCTCACGATATCGTATCAACTCCACATATATATATCTCTCACGACACCAACTCCATACATAACCAACTACCATCCTCTAATGCCGCTAGCTCCATAATATCATCCACTATCAAATCCAAAATCAAGACACTCATAGACATCAAACGGGATGTTACATTCTACCACCCTTAAAAGGAACTTCGTCCTCGAAGTTTACTCACACTCATAATCTCATCATCCAACTGTCAACACTATCGAAGTATTCTCGCATTCCTAACATCAAACTACTACAAGCACGTCCGTGACCTTTTAACACTATCAACCACAACATATACAAATCCATATCTTATGCTACACCAACACTCTACTTCCAAATATACTACCATATGCACACCCATCAAAATCTCTTTTATCACATCCTACTCCTCTTAAGATAAATGTTACGTCCTCGTAACTCACTAATACTAAATCCTAGATACATCTCATTACTCTCTTTACCACCACATGTGTAAGATAACCGTTTATAAACCAAACACTTACCATGCATATATCCAAGGCTCTCTTACTTAAACATTTCTCATAACTCAACTCATTTGGCATACCACCTAACCTATACCATAAAACTCGTAGCAAAATCACCATACTAACTCTCCATTATTTCTGCAAAACAACATACCTCTCTATGTAAGGCACTTATCTCCCAGAAGCATAACTCACGATCCACACTCGTTATGTACACGCACACTAGATCATCAAGTTCTTTCTTCCATTACCGCAAAACTCATACACAACTTAACATGACACTAATTCCCAATACCCTACACTCACTGTCTCAACAAAAGATTATGAACCACCTGCATCTTTCGGGTCATTACCACACATGTTCTACGACTCACTTGCCATTACCATGTCTCACCAAACCTTAACTAGAACAAGATCATAATTATTGTAACGACCTCTCACAACCGTGTTCCATTAACAGAATATCACTATACCATGACAACAACGAAGACATATACAACTCTATTCCACATCATACTCTACCCTCATTCTCAAACCGAAACTTGTAAGAAACATCAAAGAAACAAAACAACAATCTATCCGTCCAAATCGAAACTCATAAGAAACAACAACAAATAAAACAACGATTTATGTATAACTGGTATGTACTTTCGAAAACTCGTATCATAGTAATCTCGCCTACTCCACCACAACAGGTGACGACATCGCAACACCACCACCAACAGCCGCATCGCATGCGAAAATACCCGCATCACAACACTAAATATCGTGTCCGGATCACCACCCGAGGCACCACAACCACATCGATAGACATCACAACCGCATACGATTCCCATAAACTCGACCGAGCATAACTTCTCAGACAAGAAAAACTTACTCAAATCCACTTTATTAAATCACCACGCAACACATTATATGGATAAACAGATAAGCATCTCATGAACATCATCTCTACCATTTCACGGAATACACATGTGTTATTAATACACATAAAATTATAACTAGCCATGTCAAATTAATCAAATTATTACCTTTTTGGACATCATTCAATTAAATTACCGTGTCCAACATATATATATTACAGAACATTCATAAAACAACTTTATAATTATCACACCATACCACTTCTTGTGAGGTCAGAACCTCACACAAACATTTACACATATAACATAGACCCATAATCACATCCAACCAATCAATCCTGATCACGTAAGTTACCACTCACAAAGGTTACCTGTCGCCCGAGCTTAACTCATATGCCCCTCATAACAATGTCCCCCATTCGCACAACCATCACTTCCTGCCAAGTATAACCATACCATTACTATTCAGCTATTAGCATCCGCCTCATCTAACCACATCTTATACCCTCTCATAATTATACACAACAATCCGATCCCTACCAAAACAACCTCTTTTGAATTGCTACCTTTCTAATATACCATCACTCTTATCCATTAATCACAAACCATAACACCACCACTGTCCGGACATCAAACCTCTTTCACTCATCTCTAAACATCACGATTTCTTTCCTATCTTCGGTTAACATTCCAAATAACTTCATCAAATTCACCAACAAAATTACATCAACATCATTCCCAATACTATCTTACTCGTATTTTCATCTCACTCTCCACCAATTATCTATTATCGTGCAAATTTTCCACCAACTTCTTACTCCCTTAATTCCCCGAAACTCATGATTAATCATGTTGTCCTGAAACTCCTATATAACCATTAGCTAACATCCTCGTGATACTATCACACATTTCGATGATTCCTTACCTTTATATCACATAACTCCGGGGAACATTTTCCTCGCTTACTTTTATCCTTCTTTTCTCTTTACACTCAATAATACCAATTAATAGTTCAACTCCTTATTCCTTCTAGCTAACTCTTTAGAAATCCAGTTACCCCTTCGTTGCTCTAAAACTCAAATTCCATCATTTTCTACCGACATCATCCCACTCTTTCTTACCATGGATCTTCTCTTATTATGTTATCACTCACACTTGCCACTAATCTATCCATAGAATCAACGTTTAATATTCAAACAATTGCATCTCCCTTTTTACATCTCTAGAAATCATAATTCATTTAATACCGTTAATTACCCAAGGAAATCACACAGTAGTTTCGTCTCTCGATAACACAAATTTCCAAACTCAGTCACTACCTGCAAATCCACGTCGCGACATGTCCCATTAAGTTCGCTATATACCACTATTTCCAAACGACCTTTCATTACATATGTTCTTACTCAACACTATTTCTAGCCATCTCCCTCCATAATTTATTATACATCTCAGGTTGCTACTATCCACATCCTTTCTTTCAATCTTTTCATTCTCACGTTCCTTAAACTTACATCATGCCTTGCCCACATTTACTTACATTGTCATTACTCAACATACAATCATGTCACTCATCTCGTCTCACACAACATGCTCTATGCCTCAATTAAGTCTTACTAATCCCAACACATATAAATCATGTCCTCCCCACCGAACTCATACTCATCATAGGTGCCACTCTTTACACCACAAAATTGGGTAACTTACGCGTCAAGACCAACATACATGTAAAACAATGCATAAAGAAGCAAAATAACGCATTTGAATTAAACATAATATGCAACGAATTCAAAAGATAAGCATATGACCCAAAACAGGGGTCACTAGATCGAGTACAAGCCACTCGATCGAGTAAGGGACTTACTCGATCGAGTAGGTCAAGATCAGAAGCACGTAAAACAAATCACCAGGGCTACTCGATCGAGTAACTGAGGTACTCGATCGAGTGCCCCCTTACTCGATCGAGTACCAAGGATACTCGATCGAGTACCCTAATTCTCAGCACTGTCCAGTTTTCGTAAAACAGTCATAACTCACTCATTACTTGGTCAATTTGGGCGTGTGACCTATCGTTAGAATCGTAAAAGGACAAGCTATCATCTCCAATTGGAATCACATCAAAATAATTTATGAATCTCAAGTTATAACAGTTTAAAGACAACCTCTTTATAAACGAAAAACACAACTATTGATTTTTACTTCCCAAACGACTTAAACAACAACCAAGCAAACAAAACCAGTCCAAAACTCATAGAACCAGTATTCGTAATCATACGTTACTATTTTCAAAAAAATCAAGCAACAACATTCATCATGTACATAGGTTATTTAACTTGTCAATCACGGTTTACCCACATAAACATGCTCCACCCATGAATTTCATATTCTTATGCAATTACTTACTTAATCTCTTCCAACTAATTCATCAACTACAGCTACACACTTCTTACAACATATACCCATGAACAATCGTGGACAAGTACATAAACTTATCATACAACTCTATGCCGACAAAATATACGTATACAACACAACATTTCTATTCGCATGTTATTATTATGTCACATTATGAATCATCCATCATGTTTCTCATTCCAACCACAGTTCTATACATCTCATCAACAAGTTTCCTCATATCACCATTTTCTTTCACATGCTCAACTTTCTACTTCAACATCCAACAATTAACACATTCCATCACATTCATAAACCAGTTAACCAAACACACATACGACTCGACAAACACTTTCCCATGTGACCGGTTCAAAGTTGTAGGGCGACCCCTTGCGGCTTTAGGACGTCTCCCAAGCCTTTGCACTAGCTCCTACAACTTTTACCCCGGGTTCATTTTAATTGACTCCCTATGTTCATTAAGTTCATTGGTTACGAGGTTTCGGGATCGTCGCTCGATACCATTTGTAACACCCCCATACTCCGAGTGCCTTACCAGGACCACTCAGGTATGAAGACGCCACCATCTCGGTCGCCCGAGGTATGATAATCAAATAGACAAAACAGAAACAACATATTTAAATAATAATTAACGTTTAAAGTGATTACATGCCAAAAACCAAAACTGATAAAGAGATACAAGTTCTCCAAAACTATCTGTTATCAAAAGACTATAAAACTATCAATCACAAATGGAAGACTTCTAAACCGCATCGTGGTGACTCCTCCCGATTATCCCATACGCATCACTCATACCGCTCAATAATCGCTCACCACCCCGAATGGATCACCACAGCTTTTAAAACATTTAAACGGGTCGATACTAATCACACAATCAATATAGATAACCATAACAAGACACACAGACAATTGAACCGAATCACACACACACACACACACACACACAACTCCCATCATCTCAATCTCGACCGTCCACTGGACCCGCCACGCCAGATGGGGACCGCAGCCGTTCCCACCTAAGCCCCGCTCATCGTACAAGCGATAACCCTGTCCCATTAATGTGCACATCCCCTTCCGTGGCGGGTTCCACGAAGGGCGAAACTAGGGCGTGAAGTCACTCCCGCAAGTGACCCCACTCAGCCGAGAACGCATCTCGAGAGCCATAGAAACCAATCACAATCACAATCACAATCACAATCACATATTAAACAACTAACTACAGCACATCACCAATATCCCATTATGGGACTAATACTGAGTAGGAAATCCTACCTGGAAAGCACAACACGCAGACGGTATCTACAGCTGTACCAAAACGGCTCCTCTACGAATTCTCCTCCTACCATACATAACACATAAAGACTACCATTCAATTACTACTCATAAAAACCCCCAATTGCTAAATTAGGGTTTCATCAATCTTATCAAAACATAATATAAATTATACTAAAAGCTTACCCTCGACGCAAGGAACCCAACGACGCGAACTACGATACAAACTGACCGTCTGAACTCCGGGAATTGTCAAGAACGCGATTAGGAAGAAGAACCAGTTGCTTTCTCTCTTAAACAGGTTTTAGGTTTTGGTAAAAGTGATTTAGAACAATGACGGATATGTTTATATACCTTAATCGCGTAATTAACAAAACCCGAGAAAAACCCCCGTAAAACCGGACACTCGATCGAGTACCCAAGGTACTCGATCGAGTATTTCTACTCGATCGAGTGCCCCACTACTCGATCGAGTGCCCAACAGTCGAAACTATTTATCTTCGCAACTTGCCCTTACTCGACAGAGTAAGGGCTACTCGATAGAGTACCCCCAAGACATATAAATACGGAGTATTACAGTCTTCCCTCCTTAAAAAGAACTTCGTCCCCGAAGTTCAACCCATACATAAAAACAAACATGCTAACTCGATCAAGACACAACAACGTAACTAAGAACTCGAAACAAAACTCCAACCCAAACATGAACTCGTAACACCAACTCCACTAACTATTCCTACCTCCACAACATGGCTCACGATATCGTATCAACTCCACATATATATATCTCTCACGACACCAACTCCATACATAACCAACTACCATCCTCTAACGCTGCTAGCTCCATAATATCATCCACTATCAAATCCAAAATCAAGACACTCATAGACATCAAACGGGATGTTACATTCTACCACCCTTAAAAGGAACTTCGTCCTCGAAGTTTACTCACACTCATAATCTCATCATCCAACTCAAACACTATCGAAGTATTCTCGCATTCCTAACATCAAACTACTACAAGCACGTCCGTGACCTTTTAACACTATCAACCACAACATATACAAATCCATATCTTATGCTACACCAACACTCTACTTCCAAATATACTACCATATGCACACCCATCAAAATCTCTTTTATCACACAGCAAGAGCAATAATACATCTTACTGTGGTAAATTTTGCCACTGGACTAAAAGTGTGTTTGTAGTCTTTCCCTTCAATCTGACTATACCCCTTGGCAACTAGTTTGTCCTTGTATCTCTCCACTGTTCCATCAGGATTAAACTTGATTTTGTACACCCATTTGGCTCCTATTGCATTCTTACCAGGTGGTAAGGTAGTGAGCACCCATGTGTTGTTATCCTCAAGGGCTTTGATCTCTTTAGCCATAGCTTCTTGCCAATGAGGATCATCTTTAGCCTGGGAAAAAGTGGATGGCTCATATAATTGAAGCACATTATGACAAGATGACTTGTAACCAGGTGAGAAACCATCAAGATTAAGTAGAGCAGCACAAGCAGAATGAGGAGCATCTGTACTGCCTACATTAGAATGTGCTAGAGATTGTGGTATTCCTCTGCAGTCATAGTCCTGAAGCTTAGAACTTAAAAATCTGGTTATGGTGGATTTCCTGGTCTGAGCATCAACACTACTTGTGGGTGAAACATTCTCAGTATTAGCCAAAAAATTTGTATTTGTTATGTTATCTGTATTATTATTGGTGGTATTATTTGTATTAGGTATTTCATGATGATGTATAGAGAGAGATTCAGTATTTGTGGAATTGATGAGGGTAGTATTGTCTGCAGAAGGATTGTCCTCTTCTAGATTTTGTGAGGGAACTTGAGTATTATTATGAGTTATATTATGTGTATTATTGGTGTATTCAGGGGAATAAGGGAAAAGATGTTCCCTGAAGACAACAACTCTGCTGTAAATGACTTTATGCTGATCCAGACTATAAAGTCTATATCCCTTCTTGCCCATAGGGTAGCCTAAAAATATGCATCTGATGGCTATATCAGCAAACTTATTCCCATCATGTTGTGCAGCATAACATAAGCATCCCACTACTCTCAAATGGGAATAATTAGGAAGCTTGCCAAACAAGCACTCATGAGGAGTTTTCCACTTTAATACAGCAGTAGGAAGAAGATTGATGATGTGAGTGGCAGCAAGTATCAAATCCCCCCAAAACTTCCTGGGTAAACTAGACTGAATCTTTAATGCTATTGCTACCTCAAGGAGATGTCTATGCTTACGTTCTACTCTCCCATTTTGCTGAGGATTACCAGGTATGGAGGTTTGATGAACTATACCATGCTCAGCAAGTAAGTGATTGCAGTCCCTTTGTACAATCTCAGTCCCATTGTCAGATCTCAGTGTCTTAACAGTGGTGTTGAACTGATTTCTAACATAAGCTAGGAAATGCTCAATGGTCTGAGAAACAAGGTCTTTGTGTTTTAATAACATGGTCCAAGTAGTTCTACTAAAATAATCAACTACGGTTAAAAAATAAGAAGCACCATTGAGTGCCAAAACTCTATATGGTCCCCAAAGATCAACATGTATCAACTCAAAAGGAGCATTTGTGACAGAAGTACTAGTGGGAAAGGGGCTCTTATGATGCTTAGCCATGAGACAAGTGTCACAATGAAAACCTTTGTCATTCATAAGAGAGGATGCCTGAGGCACAACATGTTTCATTGAAGATAAAGCACTATGGCCTAACCTAGCATGCATAAGACGTACATCAGTGAATGTAGCATTGGCAGTAATAGACTTATGGCTAGGAATAGAAAAAGGGATAATTCACGTGGTGCCCCTGAGGTTTGGCTTAATTCACGTGGTACCCCTGCGTTTAAGTTTGTGCACATGGTACCCCCGAACTTTCATTTAAGTGCACCATCTACCCTTTTCTTTTTTTTCTGTTATAACGCCGTTAACCCACTATCACTAACCTTGTCATCTTCACCTTTCTCCTCACAAAGCACTTCTTATTTTTCCCTCAAAATTTTCCTTTTTTCTTCATACAACACTCTATTTTTTGAGTCGGTCTCCCAAACTGTCTGTCTTCCTTTTCTTATCATTTCTCCACCACAATTATTCAATTTCACACCACAATAATTCATCCATAATTCCATAAACACCATTAATAACCACAAAATTCACCACCATGGTTCACAGTTCTTGGCCACGACATCAATCGACAATTCAACTAATTACAATTTCAACTGCCTCACCTCACCAATCAAACATCAACCGAGCCATCGTGATTCGAGTCGGCGCACCAGCAGCAGTATCTTCATATCAGAATCCCCGGCTTAATTAGAGCCACCTGCATTCACCATCTCCATCTTCAATACTGAACTCGGAATCAAAACCCGAGTCCAATTCACCAACAGCCATCGCACCACCACGACAAGTCTCCTCTAATCTGCCCCATCGACAACAATCACCTGAGAGCATCAACACCTTTCTCCGTCGCCACATATTCGCACCACCTAGTTCCTCAAATATAATTCCCAAAATGCCCAGATCCTTCAAATAATTAATTTCGAGAGTGGATTTCAATAAAAGCAAGAAACCGCCTATTTAATGCAGATTCAGATTGATTGTTCACCATTTTTGCCATTCTTCATCATCATATTTTCCCATTTCATTGGTTCATCATCTGATATTTTCAATAGGAGCATAATTTGTAGTTAAGAGATTAAAGGAAGAAAGGGAGAAAAAAATGAACAATGATAAAGAGAAGTAATTTATTACGAATACCTGTTGTGTGAGGATGGTGGTGAATGGTTACAATTGGGGAAGTCTGATAGAAGTATTGTGGAGATTGGAGGGAAAACGAAGGAAGCTAATATTTTTTGGGAAAGTTAGAGATAGGGAAGTAATTTGGTGTTCATTAATGGTGGTAATTAGTGGGCAGTGGGGAAGTGAGAGAGAGGGAGAGAGTATTGTTTATTGGTTTGTGAGGGAAATGTGGAGGAAAGTAAAGATATGAGGGGGAAAAAGACAAAGAGTTCTAACGCCGTCATAACAGAAAAACCAATAAGGGCAGATGGTGCACTTAAATGAAAGTTCGGGGGTACCATGTGCACAAACTTAAACGCAGGGGTACCACGTTAATTAAGCCAAACCTCAGGGGCACCACGTGAATTATCCCTTTTATATACATTTATTCTTAGGTATATTACTAAGATGATAGATCCCAGCCTGCTTCAAACCAGAGCACAGAATTTCTTCAGTTATACTGTCCTGAATAACACAACCATCAGGTGTAAATTTAGCACAGAGTCTCACATTATGCAACAATTTACCAAATGAAAGCAAATTGTGCTTAAAATCAGGAAGGTATAGCACATTATGCAGAGTCAAACTATCAGTAATCTGTACACTACCAATGAAGTTGACATGCTTAACTAAACCATCAGGAAGTGTAACAGACAGAGGTTTAATCAATTGCCTGATAGTCTTGAAATTAGACAAGGAATATGTCATATGATCTGAGGCCTCTGAATCAATAATCCAATTTCTATCAATGATGATGCTATTATCTATGTGAGCACTAGCAGCCAAGAGTTTACCTGAAAACTGAGAAGAACCAGCAGTATCAGTAAAATTCTGAGACTGAGACTGTAACTTGAAGAGTTCCTTAGCCACAGCTTGGACAAAGGAAGCATCAATGACATGAGAAGTAGTAGCAGGGGAATCAAGAGGAGTATCAGGATAAGAAGGTGTTTCTTCCACATTGCCTGCAAGCTTCTTTCCTGTAGTGTGACCAGCAGATTGCTTCTGAGCCTGATTAAAAGCTGCACGTTTAGCCTGTTCTCTCTTGTGAACCCAACAATACTCAAGAGTGTGTCCAGACTTCTCACAACGAGTGCAGTAAGAAGGTTGATTCCCTAGAGCAGCTCCTTGATCATTAGAGGTGTCAAATTTGGTCTTCTTGTTGTCACGCCTCCATACATTCTTAGGAATTCCAGTAGAAGCAGCAGCCAAAGCCATACAATCATAATTGACCACAGGAGCAGTACTGATGTTAATATGAACTTCAGCTTGATGTAGCTTAGCATAAACATGATTAATGCTAGGAATTGGATCCAAAGCAAGAATATGATCACGAATTGTGTCATATTTCTTCTCCAATCCCATCACAAAATCCAGAATATGATGAACATTTTCTCGTTCAACAATTTTCTTAAGAATGTTGCAAGTGCAAGTAGCAAGAACTCCACAATCACAATCAGGAAGAGGATCAAGAGACCTAATATCTTCCCAACCTGATCGAAGCTTAGCGTAATACTCAGCAATAGAAAGATCACCTTGCTTGATTTCTGCAACTTCTTTACGCAGTTGATATAGAAAAGGAGCATTTGATTGATTGAACCTTTCATTCAATTCCTCCCAAAACTGCTTGCTAGAGGTAACATAGGAAAAAATCTTAGCAATATCTTCAGAAAGAGAAAACTGAATCCACCTCATAATCGTATAATCAGTACGAATCCAATCCTGGTAACGAGCGTTCGTTGTAGGCGGTTGTGGACAAGCGCCATTGATGAAACCGAGTTTGTTTTTGGAGATTAAAGCAACGCGCATGTTTCGAGACCAATGGAGAAAAGACTTGCCAGAAAACACCTGCGGAACAAGCTGATTGAGTGATTGATCGCCTGTTGTGAGGTGAAGAGGATCCTTGTAAACAGAAGAAGCAACAGGTGTCGCCATTGTTGCGAAGCTTGAAGAAATAGCGGAAGACTTGTGATGAAGATACGATCGAAAAATGTAAAGAATTGAATTTGTGTTTTTGATCTAAACAAAAGAGAAATCAAATTGTGAAAAGTATCAACAAAATGACCTAAAAATGTAAACAATTGATGCAGAAAAACATCAAAATGATGAGTAAATCATCAACGTAGGATCGATTTTTGACGATGATACCATATTGAATTCTGATTTGTCGAATTCTAAATCAAAATGTAACAGAATTACTCAAGCTTGATGATGAACAACTTGAGTAAATAAAGTGAGAATTTTATTGATTATCAAAAACTTAATTTACAGAGTATGAGGATTGTGTATATATAGAATGAAGAAGAGCTGTACAAAAATATTTGTAACTAACTTCCTGACAGGCTGTTGTTAGCTGGAATTTGTTACATGCTGACGTGGATATGACTAGGAGAAGACGGAGAAGCTTCTGGAACTAGAGTGACAGTAGAGCAGAAGTTCAGAAGGAAGAGCTGAAGGATGAAGGCATATCATGATATAGCCAACATTCCGGCTCCACGGCTTGGTCAACGGCTTAGCCCGGTTTTTGGTTCCCAAAGATGACATACGAGTAAAGTGCCGAGGCCGTAAAACGGTATGCCATAACAAAATGATATGCCAACCGCCAGCAGCCCTTGTGTGATTAAGCAATCAGCCACGCAGAATACTATGTCGTGTTTAGACATGGTAAATGGATTGTTCACTTTGTATCGAGTCATTTTCGGATGTATCATTGTTGGATCATTTTCAATATCGATCAACCAATTCACTTTTAATCCTTTAGGTTTATCTTACTTAGGTAGCACGGACGCTCCTCCTGATCAGTCGTATCGTGTCCGACACACGCCTAAATATGTCGGATACTTATAACGAGGAATGAGATGACGAAAGACTGAAAGAAAAAGATTAAACAATGAGTTTGGGTGGGAAATGAGAATGAGTTATATTGTCAAAGTCGAATTTTAACTTCAATTATTCAAATTTAATATCAAATCCATTTACAAAAATAAAAGCGTACGTTATATAACGATAAAATATATTTTATTAAATTTAAATAATGTGTCCCGTGTTCTAAATTTCATGGAATATCGTGTCACGCGTCCTTATCCGTTGTTTTGGTACTACCTAGTTTCTATCTTACTGTTTTCGAATCGATAATTTTGGCGAGGTCAATTTGGAGTAGTACTTTTGAATTTGGATTAGGTTAATTCGAATGTATTCAAGTTGGGTGGGAATATAATATTACAAGGAAACTTCAATGATCACCCACAACCTTCTTTATCTACTTGTCATGCAATAAGAATATAAATATTTATAAATGATCCTCTCCTTTCCCCGTGATTTTTGTGCCAAAATCAAAAGTAAACAATTGACAGAGACAGAGGGAGTACGATTTACATAGGTGAAATACGAGAAATGAGCACATCATCATATGATTGCATTTTTTCTATCTAAATACATGAATAATTGAATACACCATTATTTTAGAATACAATCGCTATATTTGCAACTTAAGCAAAAGTTTGCCTAGCTTTATAATGCAACATATGTAGATAGGAGACGTAGATTCAACACAGTTTCCTGCCAACGAACATTGAATTGATTTCCGAATCTTCGGCATTCGTCGTCACAAGTTCCTACTTACCACCTGCATGTGTAATACTTGTGTTAAAAACTACATCTCGGCCTGCATTTACTCGGATCTCGAGAATATAATCTCCAATTCTAATGCTTCCTATTTTTTGTGTACCACCTATATTAATATTTTGACCAATCGTTGCTTGCCAGGAAGTACTTGTTGTAGTTGTACTAATCACCGGAATCATAGACGACCAAGGGTTACTGTAGGTGGAGTCACGGCGAGAAGACGAGAATGTAGCGGTTTGCTTGTTATAATGATGCTCTGAATTGGTTGTGTTCCGGATTGAAACTTTTGAAGTGGATTCACGGACATACATGCTTCTCCAAAAGATGCAACCAAAAATTCCGAGAAAAATATAAATAACTATTACAAATACGACCATCGTTCCACCAATTATCATACTGGGTACAGTATCCTGCAAAAAATATTATAGTTATTGCTCACCAGAAAAAAAAAGATGTATAAGAGCAGATGTTAACTAGCTTAGCTGGTAAAGTCACGAGAGTTGATACTCGTGACCTGGGTTTAAATCCCGTCAGCAACACATATTCTGCTTGTAACTCACTTTACACCCAAAAATAAATATCAAAGGTAAAAAAACGAGAGGAAAATTGGTAAACCTCGTTTACGCCTTGACTATGTTTCTTGATTTCAGCCCGATACAGGATAAGAATGACATATATAACAAAAACAAAGAGAATAAGATAGAGAAGCAGATTCTTATGAGACCACAAGAACGTTATTCCTGCAATTGATTGAATTAGGCATCCAAACCTACAAAATATATTCCAGAAAATATTATTGTCCCGTTCCACGTTCCATGAACTAGCAGCGTATCTGCATTTCAAGGAATCGACACAACTGAGCGACAAAACAATCGAAGATATAACTACACAAACGAAACCAACTCCCATGTTGGACCATAACCACTGTACTCCTGCAATCATCAAGATTGAATGGTGCGGATCCATTACGTTTCCGTTTTTTATCCAAACAAGATTTTCGGCCGTGACACAAGACAAAGAAAAGAAGTAAATAATCCGAGTAGGGATTATTCTGATGAACCATGATAAAATTGTGAGAATAACCATGATTTTTTTTTTTTTACCAAGGTCTAACGGGAGAACTCTTTTTCCCCCTCAAATAATGTGATGGAATGTCAGGGAGAATAAATCTATGAAATGAAAATCGGAGGCGAAAGGATCAGAGTAGTATCAGGCCGTGCCAAGTCCCGGCAAATTTGACTTTTGCTTTCTTCACACACAAGCAAGCTAGTTTAAGTGGTAAATTTAGGAGAAATGGTACTCAAAACATATTTAAAATGAATCTAAGTTTTTAATATCCAAATTGAATAGAAATTGGACGGAATTCCACATATTCGATAGAAACCCGATCATGAATGCTTGTAAATCGAGTAATCGACTCTAACTGAAATGGTAGACCCGAATTAAAAGAGACTCATTTTCTTATGAACACACTCTCACTTTGTGAGTAATTATGAGTAATTAGCTGATTACTCCATATTTGTTAAGTAATGATACTTTGCGTTATTGTATTTGGAACGTTAATTATATGGAATGAATATAAAGCCAATATAGTGACACATAACTTAATAAGAGGGCGTTTGATTGAGGATAATTAGGAAAGGGAAAGAGAGGAAACTTCTCACTTCCCGTTGTTTGTTTGCCTATATTTTCCTTACCTTTTACCCAATTCTCAAAATAGAATTCCCCCCAAAACCCTCTTATTCCCCAACCCCCCATACCCGGAATTTCTTGGGCAAATGAGTGTTGGGTGAAATTGTACATCCAACACAAGGTTTAATGAAGTTATGTGTTACATGTACAAGTATTGATGATATACTTGTAACATTAGGATGGTGTTAAATGATGTTAATGCATTTGCTTCACATTACGTGAAAATTGTTTTAACATTGGTGGAAACGAATGAATTATATCAAGTAGTGTTTGGCAACGCGGAATTGATTTCATTTTCGTGATTTCAATTGTAGAATTCCAAATGTTTGAATTCAATTCCAAATCCTGCGTTTGGAAACCCATGGAATTGGAATTGGACTTGGGCGAGACGGATATGGGTCAAGGTCATATGATGTTTTATATTTGGAAAAAAAAAATTGTCCACGCCTCCACGAAAAATATTTGCGATCGGAAAAAAATATCATAAATAAAAATATTACGATGAAATTTGCGTCATAAAATAAAACGTAAGAAGTGATGGAATTGAAATGACTATTATATGGTAGGTATTCGAGAGCCCGAAATTTTAACTAGCTTAGAATTGATAAGGAATTGAGTCAATTCTAATTCCAAATTCTAGGGTTCCAAAACACTTAAAATGTCTCAATTATGGAATTCAATTCCAATTCAAGATTCTCAAACATACCATTAATTCATTAGTGTGATATTGTAAAATAACTTTATGTTATTAAAATATAACGTCATTTCACAATGTTATATAAAGGATTGAAATCGTTTGGAAAATATATCTCGCAAAATGTAATCAAACAAAGTGACTAAAATGTCGGAGTTTGAGAGTGAAGTGGAGTACAACGGGTGTTTTTTATACAATAATTTAGGAGATTACTCTAGGGATAATATTGGTGGCATTTACTAATATTACTGGAGGGTTAGAGGTTGCTATCTTTTATTATTGTGGGTTCCGAGTGAGTATTTATTTGTGACGGTTACGTTGTACTGTACTATATCATTTTAGTGGATTCTATTCTATTTGGCTAGTAGGTTTTACTTCAGGTTTGGAAGGTTTTGCCCCGAGTTTGACCCTAAAATATCGTTTCATCTTAATATTGCTTACATTTATTTACTTTTGCGGTTTACTTGTCGATTGGCTACTTCCGTTGCGCGTGGGAGATTGACGCTAATTTCCCAACAGTGGTATCACTGCTACTAGGCTCGGTCTGGTGGTTGGTTTAATTGTCAAGGATGTCAAATATGGGTCTCAATTTGCAGTACCAAAATTTGACGGTAAAAGTAGTCTCACCCTTTGGCAAAGAAGGATAAAAGATCTTCTAGTTCATTTTGGCTTGGGTAGAGCCTTGAAAGGAGATGATGTTAAGCCGAAGAAGATGAGTGATGACAACTGGGAAGAGGTTTGCACCAAGTGTGCGAGTACTATTAGTTTGTTGTGCATCTCGGATTCAGTCATCAATTGTGTTCTTGATAACAACTCTCCATCGGTGATATGGAAAAAGTTGGAAAAGCTCTACATGGTGAAGAGTTTGACCGATAAGTTGCCTTTGAAGCGACGGTTGTATCAGTTAAGGATGGAGGAGGATGAAAATTTAATTGGGCATGTAAATATGTTCAATGGACTATTAGACGAGTTAAAGAAGATCGAGGTGAAGCTTGAGGAGGAAGGTAAGGTGTTATTACTCCTCAATTCTCTCTCGAACACATATGAGACTTATGTGGATACTATTCTGTGCGGGAAAGACACCATTATGATGGAGCAAGCACATACAGCTTTATTGTCCTTTGATGCGAGGAATAAGGACAAAGCTGAGGTACGGAGCGACAGTACGGGTACAGTTTCAGGTTCTTGGGATGGGAGAGGTCGATCGTTGGATGATGGATCGAAACGTGACAGGTCTCGATCTAGGAACGCTTCTAAGAATAATGATGTGAAGCGTTTCAAGTGTGGTGACCTTGGGCATATTATGCGGTTTGTCCTAAGAAATGCGGGAATGAAGAAAATAAGGGCGACACCAACTTGGTTGCCGGTGAAGGAAGTAGTGGTTGTTTCCTTACCGATGGTAGTGACATATTTGAAGTCACGGATGTGAACGACGTGTCTTCTAAGGAAGAATAGATATTAGATTCTGGTTGTGTCAACCACATTTGCACCCAGAATGATAGTTTTAATGAGTTTCAGGAAGGTGTGGCTAGGAAATTGAGTTTGGTTGATAACTCAACAGTTGATGTCATGGGTATTGGGGTGGTGAAAATCAAAATGCTAAATAGGTTACTGGTACTATATTATTATTGTGGATTCTAGTCTATATGGCTAGTGGGTTTTACTTCCGGTTTGGAAGGTTTTGCCCTGAGTTTGACCCTAAAATATCGTCTCATCTTAATATTGCTTACATTTATTTACTTTTACGGTTTACTTGTCGATTGGTTACTTTCGTTGCGCGTTGGAGATTGACGCTAATTTCCCAACAATGAGGTTATTGGACAAATTATTTGGATTTTTGGGGCTCATCTCAAATTATTTGAAGACAATGGATCCATGCCATCGACTTAATTTTTGTCCTCTGTTTTTGGCAAAGCCGCGAACTATTAAGATTTATTTCAACCTCATTGTTAGAATGTTAAGATTTATTTCAACCTCTGACAAAGTGATCACATTTAATGATTATAAGCTAGGCATCATGCTTGATAGATGTTACCATGTTAAGGTCAAGTCAAAACATTAAAACATAGGTACATAACTTTCAGAAGGTGCTCACATTTTCAACAATGACATATTTGTCACCATGACGTATTATGTTAGCAAATTCAGCACAATTACTAACGCAAACACACATACAACCATGATACATCCCTCAGCTAAGGTAGTCACATTCCCAACACTAAAATATGTCTTCATTTTATTTCATTTATGTTACTAGAACAAAATATTTTTATAATCTTGAAAAAAACAAAACTATTGCTACATCTCACACCTAATCTGGCCACATATACAATAAAAGATATGTCACAACGACGACACAAATATGTTACCATAGTAAGCTTCCTATTAAACTCAAAGAAAAAGCAATTGAAAACTAAAGAAATATACAATCATAGACACATAGGGACATAATTCCATGAAACATAGGGACATAATTCCATTTCTCCCAAACTGAATTACATTACACAAATGGTACATTACTTAGCAAAACTGGTCACAATTTGAAAAATGTTACAGTATATCACCATGTGTCAAGAACAGACGTTGCCATGTTAAGGTCACCTTAAAAACACAAAAGCATAAGTACATACCTTTGATAAGGTGGTCACATTATCAACAATGACCTATTTGTGACTATCTTTAGTCTACTATGTTCACATGTTAAGATGTTATAATAATGGTACATTGATCAATTAAGCTGATAACATTATCCACACAAACACATATCACAATGTTAAGATTTATTTCACATTACAGTGATATGTACATCTACCAGCCAAGGAGATCATATTTAGAAATTAATAAACTATGTCATCATGTTGGACAGATGTTAGCATGTTAAGAGCAATTCTAAACATTAAAACATACGTGCATATCCTTCATAATGTGGTTACATTTTCGACAATCACATATTTGTTACCATGTCTAGTGTATTATGTTAGCATGTTCAGAATAATTTGTTACACAAACATGGACAACCTTGGCAAATTCCATAGCTAAGACGGTCACATTCTCACCTAAACTGGTTACATATACAACAATAATACATATGTCACAATGATGACACAAATATGCTAGAGTAGTAAGCATAAAGCGAAAATATTTATTATTACTGCTATGGTCACAAAATTCAGATACAATGGTCACATTATGACCACCTAACTGGTCACATTTTTCAAGCATAAGGCAATTATAGTACATATTACAGGCATATCGTCTTCCGCAAACTTCGCCTTTTAGCTCTTCTTTTTCGTTCCAATAACAGTTGCCATCTGAACTACCTCCTCAAGCGCCTCTACATACAACCAAAATCCATTAGCAGTAGCCAGTAGACAACGACATAATCATATCATTAACCACCAGATTAAACGGTTTACCACCTTCCAGACCTTCACTTTCAGGCTCCGACGACTCCGCACTCTCCTCAGCACTAACATTGGTCTCATCACTTTCTTTGCTTTCTGAAATCTCCTTACTTTCTCTATTTTCTTCAAGGTCCTCCATAGGTTCCAGAATCAATTTACCTCTCCTCCTTGGCTGTTGCTCTTTACGTATCGTCGTTGGCTGCTTCCCCTTTCGCTTATCCTGAGCTACAACAACATGCACGCATACAACAACAATTAATTAACCCAAAGCGACCAGTTTATAAAACAATTAATAAAAGTAATTTATCCCTTTTTAACATGATTTATGACTAATATTTAACAACTAATTACAAAAAAACAAAAAATAACATAAAGTTAATATTTTTATCACAAAACCTTCGACATTTTTCTTCAGGTAGTCTTTTTCGCCATTGTTTTCTTCGCCATCGTCTTCACTAAGGTCGGAAAAATGAAAATGATCAGATGTTACCACCTTATTTTTAGCGAGGTGAAGATTAAAAATAGTCAGTGAAGAGAGAGATGAAGATAAGGAAGGATTTGAAGATTTTGAGGGACCAAGAGTTGAAGATCTTTAATTTCTAGGATTTTTAGAGAGAAGGTGAGGTAGAGTGATGAATTGATATTGTGATAATGTCGAAGTGACATATCTGAGCTAAGGTAGATTTCATGTGCATGCGCATTGGGAGTTCCCCCTTTCCCTTTTTTTTTCTCAAATCACACGACACAAATGGCCCTCTAGTTACCATATTATCACAATACGGACGTATTCGACCCGTCTTCAACTTGTGACATATACCCTCCGTCACAAGGAAGACTAATTATTTTTAATATGTTGATAAACTAATCAACCAGCTAATTAATTTATGTGTACAGCTACGTGTGTGGCTTTTTCAACGAACATTAACAGTTGAATGAGTCGTTAAATGAAAATAAAGAAAAACGTATGAATTCTTTATTTTCATTTTTCAAAATTGTACTAGTCTCAATCTCAGAAAAAAAGTACATTATTGCATATACTATCTCAAATTTTATTTTATTTTTTTCCGAGTTTCTTATTATCTTAGATTTTATTTGTTTTTAAACATATGTGTATTTTTTCTAAACTTGTTAAAGTTTATTATAAATTAGATTTTAATTATTTTTTATAGAATGAACGATGAAGTTGGTGAGGTTGGAAAGTCACATTTATTTTCCTAAAAAATATATGCAACCATGAAAAAGATTGTACAGGTTAATGTTAAGTAACATTACATGAAGCACGACCTTCCATTACCAATCCTTGTATATATTTCACCATTCTCACATCAAATCATGCATTGTCATCAGTCATTAGTACTCTAAATTAAGTTGGTAATTTTTCTTTCTTACATTACTGTCTTATATACAGGGGCGGACGCAGGAATTATCGACATGGTGGGCACAATAGAAAAAAATGTATACTAAAAAATATATACGCGAAGAGAATATAAAATACGATTAAACAAAATCCATCGTCTACATCACATATTAAAATAACTTTAATAAAAACTTAAAATCTAAGTATTAATCTAAAACCATGCGACGAGATTTCATGTTTTGGTAGCGCTTAATGATATCATCATCACTCACTCGAACAAAATAATCTCGCTCAATAAATGTGACCAAACAAGGATTCAATAGCTTATCTCCTATTCTATTTCTCATCTTGTTCTTCACAAACTTCATGGAGGAGAAGACCCTTTCCACACTTGCAGTTGCAACCGGAAGTATCAAGGCAAGCTTAATTAACAAATAAACCCAATTATATACAATATGTTTTCTTGTTTCAACAAGCTTTACCGAAAGCTCGCCAAGATTCTTCAAATTATGAAAACTTGAATCATTTTTCATATCTCTATAATAAATATCAAGTTGATCTTCAAGACGCATTATATCAACAGTTGTGAAATCCTTAGGATAAAATTCGGCAAGGTTCACCAACTTTAGCTTGTTAAAAGAAGCAAAGACATTTTTCGGGCTCAAACACGCCATACATTTTAGCAACTCCTTGCTCTTTTCATCAAAGCGACTTTTTAGTTCCTCAACTTGCTTATCAATCACGCACGTATATATTTCAACACGGTAACGATGAAGGTTAACAACTTTATGAAGACAACGCCTAGATCTTCCAGGAGGAGCATAAAAATCACTCATGTTAGGCACTTCAACTTTGTTTTTTACACAAAAGTTACATACCGTCTCAAGGAAGTTGTCCCAGCCATCATCTCTCATATGTTGCAATTGAGCCATGGTCAAATCCACAAGGGTCATCGCATTAACAATATCTTGGTCATTTCTCTGTAATGCTTGACACAAATCATTAGTATACCCAAATATAACTTTCATAAGATGTAGCATAAAAATGAACTCAAATGACTCAAGATGATCAAGTGCAATTTGTGCTTTCGCACGATCATCCACACATTTTGAAGACGATCCAATGTCCTCAAGAACTTCAATAGTAGAAGGATACAAAGCAATAAGACTCAAGATTGAATTGAAATGAGAACTCCATCGAGTATCACCCGGCCTACTTAACCCAATTTCTTGATTTAACCCTCTGCCAGTTTCAATTTCGCCCAAGTTTAGTGCTTTTAACACTTTTCCAGCTTGAACTTTTTTTAGCATCGTCATCCTCTTACAAGATGATGCAACAAAATTAAGCACAATCCCAAGATGCATAAAAAATTTGGCACACTCACAATTTTCTTTAGCAACCGCTACAAGGGTTAGCTGAAGTTGGTGAGCAAAACAATGGACATAATAGGCACAAGGGTTATTCCTCATTATCAAGTTTCTGAGACCATTCAACGCACCTCTCATATTACTTGCTCCGTCATACCCTTGACCACGAATATTTGACATACTCAATGAATGAGTAGCAAGTAGTTTTTTTTATCGTGGCCATAAGTGTCATACTAGATGTATCATCAACTTTCACAACACCAAGGAATCTTTCGGCTACATATCCCTCCTTATCAAGATAACGCAAACAAATGGCCAATTGCTCTTTATGAGATACATCACTAGACTCGTCGGCTAATATCGCAAATAAATCATTATCAAGATCTTCAACAATTAGTCTAGTAGTTTCTTTGCCACAACATTTGATAAGGTCTTTCTGAATAGTAGGAGCGGTCGCTTGGTGATTACCTGGAGCATTACTAAGAACAATTTTAGCAATATTTTCACTTTTTCCAGCAAGCCATTCCAAAAGTTCAATAAAATTTCCCTTATTGTTTGAAGTTGCACTTTCATCGTGACCTCGGAATGCTAGACCTTGTTTCAAAAGATACCTCAAACATTGGAGTGAATATGTCAAGCGAGCCTTGTAAATAGCCTTAGCATTGCTACTTACTTTGTCAAGTTTTTCCATTATTGATGTCTTTTGATTTATGAAAAAGTAATATTTTCCTCTAGCTTCATTGTGAAAACTACCATTTTCGCCAACATGTTTGTCAAAAGTTTCTAATGCTTTTTTCCAATTTCTATACCCTCCTTGTACAAATGGATCATACCCGGAAGTATTTGTAATATCCTTGAACAAGTAGCAATAGAAACAAAAAGCTGCATCATTCTCTTCACTATATTCAAGCCAATCATATTTATCATACCATTCAGCTTTAAAGCGGCGTAATTTTTTACCGTGAAGTGTTTGAGGGAAATCTCTCTTTGGCTTTGGTCTACAAGGCTTCTTGTCCATAAATCCCCTTCTTATAACATCTCAATCATTAGCAAGATAAGACAAAATTGGCATCCGTTTCCCAGGATCATGTGGTAAAAGATCAACGTCAAGTTTCTCTTCTTGAGAAGGCATAAAACCAGACCCAACTTCACTTTGATTGCCTACTTGAGTTGGTGTGGGTGAGGGATTTGTTTCATGTTCATCCTCATTTTGGTCAACTTCTTGAATTGGTGTGAGAGACGGCTCCGTTTCATGTTGCTCATTTTGGTTAAATTCTTGAGTTTGAGAAGGGTGTTCAACACTTTGTGACAATGGGGAAGATGATGAAGTAGGTTTATGTGACTTCCTTCCTATAACCACATAGTCTAGTATACTTCTATTCTTCATATCTCATGACGATATTTACGATAACAATCATGTTACAAAGAATAACATGATCACTACAATAATCAAAAGTAACGAAACCAATTTCCTCCATCAAAATAGTGTTTACTCAAAAGTCTCTTGTCAATTTTCCAGAGCTTATAATAGTTAATACACAAACCGCAAAGTACGAATCCAAAAGAGCATGATCAGAACCGGACTTCCCTAACTAAAATCATCTCAATATGAGCATATAATATGTTACCATGACACATGAGCAAAAAATATAAAATCATTGATATGATCGAGAGTACATTTTCAAACCGCTTTTAACATTGTTTTAATATAAAGGGAAAATTGAATAACATGAAAAGAAAAAGTCGGAGTTGTTGCATTATTTTAGTTCAATAACATGAAAAGGAAAAGTCGGCTTCACACAAATCAAGTAATCAACACAGCAACACTTAACAGGAATCTTCGAAGTTCGAAATCGAAATCTATAATATTAAATTTCTACAGAAGCATTACCAAGCAATCAACCATAAAGCATTACAAGCATATCGTCACATATTGATAAATTAACAAACAAACTTGATGATTGACAAATTAATTGTGCGGCTGTGCAACATTAAAACAAATACATACATTCATTACCTAGTTAAAGCATTATATCAATTCAATTACATCAATTAGGGTTTGAAAATTGGGATTTGGGGAAAATTCCGAAATTGGGGGTATACTTACTTCACAGAATATTTCGACGGTGGCCGTGAGGATGGATGCCGGATAGTGAAGACTGAAGCCGTGAAGCGTCGCCGGTGACTAATCTGACTATTGGAGTTTATTTATGGTGAATTATGAGATAGAGAGGAAGAGTCGTAAGAGTTGTTTCTATTTTGTTCAAGGTTTGTGATTGAATTATGAGGAAACGCGTTTTTTTTTTTTTTTCCGATTTTTTTTTTTTCTTTTTTTTCATGGTGGGCACGTGCCCACCCGGGCCCCCCTGGATCCGCCCCTATATATACACCAAAACTAGCTTAAAACCCGTGCTTAAATTGAAATTGAGCTTGCTCAAACCAGAAATAACATGCTTAAATTGAAATTGAGAAAAACTATTGATCTCATACGAGAAAAACACCAACTAATTACAATAATAATTGCTAATTGAATCAACCCTAATATAACAAATGCTGAACATTCAAGAAGCAATTAATGAACACGAACAAAACAAGATACTTCCTCCATTCAACTCCAAACTACCATATTGGTTTTTGCATACTATTCACAAATGAATCTTCAATTGCAATTTTCTCTCAATATATAAGTGAAAATATATTCTTGTGGGATCTTATTTGATTAAATGCTTTTACGAAAGACATTAAAAATATGTAACTTTTATAATTTTTGCGTGATATACGTAGTAATGATATTTACTCACAAAAACACGCGTTGTGAAAACGTGAAAAGTGTACTATGGTAGTTTTGAGTTGAATGGAGGAAGTATTCATTACTTGAAACATTAGGCAATTACATCTGATTCAATTACATTAACCATATCATCAGCTAATACATACTAATTACTAGCCGAAACCAAAAGCATCAACATTTAAAAGCCAATCCCAGATCCAGAAGGTAACCCTAGAAATAAAAGAAATCAACCGCCGAAACCGTAAAGAGTTCTTCCTTGCCTCTTAAGAGCATAGACAACATCCATAGCAGTAACAGTCTTCCTGCGAGCATGCTCGGTGTAGGTAACTGCATCACGGATGACATTCTCTAGAAATATCTTAAGAACGCCACGTGTCTCCTCATAGATTAAACCACTAATACGCTTCACACCACCACGGCGAGCTAGACGACGGATGGCTGGTTTGGTTATACCCTGGATGTTATCACGAAGGACTTTACGATGTCGTTTTGCTCCTCCTTTGCCTAATCCCTTTCCTCCCTTTCCGCGCCCCGACATTTTTGTTTGTTGTTATTTTCTGGGTATGAATTTGTGTTTCTGAGTTGGATTGGAAAATGGGAAAGGTGTGGGGTGCGTATATATAGGTGTGGGATTTGGAGAGGTAAGAAGCGCGATCCGTGTGGGTGGGTGAGGAGTGTTGTCAGACGTTGATGTTATTTGATCAAGGGTCCAGATTGGATGGTATATGTTTTGCAGATTGTGGAGTTGTGTTTTTAGTATTTGCTGTGGCGGGATATTTGTGGAGGATACTCGCGCTTGATATAACACACAAATACATTCATCATTCGTTCGAGTAAATCTTGGCTACGACGAAGTATTCGTTTATTTGTAAAACAGATCCAATACATGAAGTTAGTTAGGATATTTTATGATGTACCATTGAATATTTTCGAAATTGTTTGTTGTATCACCACTTTTTTAAAGTTGTATAAATGTACCCCTTGAATTTTATATTTTTTACACGAACATTACCTTATTATAAAGGGAAAATAATATGTACGATTATTAAATTTAAAACATGTAATGACTAAAATAGCTACATTAATATACGGTCAAACATAGAAAAAAAAAAGGATACGAATACTACATAAAAAGGTATAGATTACTTGGTCTTTCAATTTTTGAAAACTACTCGTAGATTTTAAAGGGAGTAATTTTTAATTTAGTTTTAAAACAACAAAATTAAACAATAGATTTAAGTAGTTCTATGAAATGTGTATTTTAATGGAAATATTTTTTTACACGAAATTAATGATATTGTTTTATACTTCCTCCAATTCTTTTATATCTTCCATTTTTCATGTTTGTAGTCAAAGTTGGAAAATTTTCATTTTTTACACGAAATTAAACAATAGATTTAAGTAGTTCCATAAAATGTGTATTTTAATGGAAATATTTTTGTACACGAAATTATTGATATTGTTTTTGTAACACCCCGATTATCCGGCCAAGATAATTGCAGCGTTACCATCTCGGTTTCCCGAGATAGGTTTTCAAAACTCCAATCAAAGAACATTTTATTAATGTAATGTTTAATGAATTACATAAACGTAAACAAATGAATAATTAAAATACAACTCATGATATCTATACTCTTCTAGTCAACTAGACTCGTCTCGTGATATCATCAAGCTCGTCCCGTCTCCCGTGTACTATCCAAACAACATGATCATAACCTGCTCCCCATATGACCAAAGGATATCATATGGATCTACACATGTCACCCCAAAAGAGACAGGTGACAAGACACAGACACACAAACGTCAGTTTCATTAAATAAATAAAGTGTGACTCGACTCGAGGGTGAACATGCGAAATGACTATGATATGAATGAACCACCATCAAGCGACCTCCACCACGATATCGGGACACGCCCAGACATACCGACAACCACACTGGTACCGGGACACGCCAAGACATACCGTCAACCACACTGGTACCGGGACACTGTAATACTCGTCCTTTTAGGGACCCGTTGACCGACGTTGACTGACCTTAGACACCTGCCTTAACTTTCGGAAACCTTAAGAGTGATGACTTGTGACTGTGACACCCTTAACTTTAGCGATAAATAAACCCGTAAATTCTATGGAAAAACTGACAGGATATGTTTGTAAATGGTTCAACTAGACAAAAACCTGTAATTTTTAAAACTTTTCTAAATCATTCACAAACATTTCCAAGGGGAGGATGCCAAAACCTGCAAATGCTAAGAACTAATTTACATAACTATGCTAAAGATAAGAAAATATAGAGATACAAACCAAAATAAAAGAGGGAGACATATGTCCCTTCCAAATATATACATAACCAAAAGATAAAAGGTTTCTACAAAAGAAAGCCAAACTAGGTCCAAGGTTCCTTGCTCACTAGCTCGTCTGTGTACCCCAACTAAGCGTCATCAACCTCAAATCGCATTTTATACAAACACGAAAGCCACAATTCAGGTGGGGAGTAACTTCGAGTCCTCCCGACCACGAAAACGTCATTTTTAATGTAACATGTAATGGAACATGTAAACCACATGATAAATCATTTAATTATCAAGTATACTAACTTATGAGCCCTAAACTGACCAATTAAACTACCATGTGAAACATTTAACAAGCAGTAATCCAAACTTTATCAATTGTAACCGGCTTACATCTCACCTATTACAATTCATAAAGTCACCATACAAGAAAGGGCAATATATCAAAGACAGGCATAAGTTCTTAGCACGGTCAATAGTCACTCTGTAACTCGAGTCTATACCACGAGGTAGGGAAGGTAATCGAACCGGTATCTTGGCTCAGCGGTTAATATTAATAAAACATGGCCAAGACACAACACAACCCTAGCCTAAAATCACAAGCAGACCTAGACATGCGGATACACACCACCGCACCCAAGACCCACAATTTTTCTAAAACAAAGTGAGTACCCTAAGGAGTCCACCAAAGGGTTGGCTAGTACTTAAGCTGACCACTTACTATCAAAATAAGTAACGAGGTCATGCCCCAACTTGGATATAAATCCACTAGTCAGGAACACAAAGGCTATTAAGCAGTGAACATATACTCGTCAGAGACTATAAAGACCTATCTATGACAAACACAACAACCTGCAAGAAAGTATTTAATACCAATACCATTTCTAGCAATATTAACAATATTAAAGGCTTCAGGGAATCTAGGGCCGTTTCTACAATATAAGAAACTATTAAATTCAACCAACTATACATGTGAACTAAAAACTTGATAAATGACCTAAAACAAGAAAAAGGCCGATTATCCAATTCATATAAAATTTCATCCAACCGAATTTTTACCCGCAACCCCAGTCCTACGACAGGTACGGGTTAAATTGCGGCTGACCAATCACTCAATTAACTGACATCGAATCAGTCAAAGGGACTAAGGCTCAGTTTTCGGCACAATCATCAAAACATGACAATTATTGCTATAAAATTTATTTTAAGCCTATTCATTACAATTTCATTTTAAAATCTATCCTAACATGTGTCAACTACCATAATAAGCATACTTTTTACTATTAACACAATTTTCACTACTAACATGATTCAATTCATAGTGTACTCAAGTGTAACTTATACTAAACATATCATTAATGAACCCGAAATGACAAATATTGCATGAAAAACCGCGAAACAAGCAACGGGCTGACCCGGGCCAGCCGTGGGCCAGCCGTGGGCCTGCCATGGGCCTGCCGGGCCTGCTGCCGCCACCCCCACACCTCTTTTTTTTCCGTTTTTGTTCACTTTAACTCGTTTTAAGCATTATCTAATCGTTCCCATACTAATATGTTAACTTAAACTAACCAAAAGACATGAATTAACCATGCATGCAACCATATTATCATGTGGAATTAACTACTTAAATAAAAATCACAAAAACATACAAAAACAACAATGAATGTGACGATTATTCGTCGAGTAACTCGAAATATGTTACCTTAAGCTAGAAAATGAGCAATTAGCACCTTAAAACCAAACCCTAACAAGCAACTAGCCGCTATCTTCGACAATATACGAGTCCCCAAACTCGTCCTCCAATTCTTCACCTAAATAAACAATAAAAACACAATAAATAAGTATAAATACCGAAATTTGCCAAAATTCGTCTTAAAACAACTTCAAGAAAACTGAAATTAAAACATACTAGGTTGTAGATCTCGACGAGAGGATTCCGGAAATATAAATTTCGTGAAAATCCGACAAGAAACGAAGAAATTACGAAAAAACTAGCTTGAAAGGTAAGAAAAATGGTGTTTTTATCTTTTGGAATAGTTTAGAAGGTTGAAGGAGATGTGGTTGGTAAAAAAAATCAGAAAAAGGAAGGGGAAGGGGGAGGTGTCCGCGGGAAAGGAAAGGAAGAAAGGAAGGAGCGGGTTTGAGTCGGGATTTTACGAGTCGGTTTTGACTCGTTTCGATAATAATTAAAACCGTTTGTCAAACGCAAATTCCGACAAGACCAAAGTTCTTAAACACGAGATTACAAGAAAATTGAATACTCATACGACCCATTTCCAAAATCGTTTGCCCAATTTTCAATAGAATTGTCATTTTCCCCCGAAATGCCCTTATTTCGAAATAAAAAGTTTTTACACGGTTTAAACTATTTTTAAACATCTCGAAACTATCAAAATAAATACTTTACCTCAAAATATAATAAAATTATATTTCTTTGAATTATTTTTACTTAAAATACATTAATATCAAATTTTATTTGATTACTAAATTATTTTCGAAATATATTAACGGTCCGAAATTACGGGGCGTTACAATCACCCCTCCTTTTAAAAAGTTTCGTCCTCGAAACTCAGAAGGAGAAATCATAGTATACAACATCTTAATAATATAGTTATAAGAAAATACAAGTATCTTTTCAATGAAACGGTGATACTCTCGTTGATCAGACAAGAACATCCACATTCATATCAAGATATAAAAATATTTCTACACCAATAAATGAGAAAACCCATTATTGGGACGTCACCAACAACGAGATTTAACATTCATTAATGTTAAAACCATTGAAAATCATAAAAGCATTTTCAAACTTTTAGTTTAAAATTCTATAATAAGAATAATATCTTTACTAATTATGATTAAACATAGCTTAGTAACTCGGAAAAAGAGTAAGAAAAGGAATACCTTACGAGAATAACTCAGGATATTTAGCTAACATAGAAGCTTCAGTCTCCCAAGTCTCTTCTTCGACATTTCCACAACGCCAAAGAACACGGACTAGAGGTACAACTTTGCTCCTAAGTTGCTTGTTGGCTTTTTCAAGAATCCGAATTGGCCTTTCTTCAACCACCAAGTTAGGCTCCAATTCAAGAATCTCTTCTTGGATGATATGGCTAGGGTCACTAATGTACTTTCTCAATTGAGAAACATGGAAAATATTGTGAACCTTGCTCAGATTTGGGGGCAATTCTAAACGGTAAGCAACAGGACCAATCTTTTCAATCACCCGAAAAGGTCCAATATATTTAGGGCTCAGCTTCCCTTTAACGCCAAACCGTTTCACCCCTTTCATAGGTGATACTTTAAGGAATACTTGATCATCAACCTCAAAGGAAAGTGGTCGACGACGGACATCAGCATATGATTTTTGATATCTGAGCGGCCTTCATCCGCTCCCGAATGATCTTAACTTGTTCAATGGACTCGGTCACCAAATCAGGTCCTAACATTGGAACATTTTGGGTTTGATCCCAACAGACTGGAGTACGGCATTTTCTACCATACAGAGCTTCATATGGGGCCATTTTAATGGAGGCTTGATAGCTGTTGTTGTAAGAAAATTCAACTAGAGGTAAACATTTCTCCCAAGAAGTTTGGAAATCTAAAGCACAGGCACGAAGAAGATCCTCTAAAGTTTGAATTGTTCTCTCAGTTTGACCATCAGTGGCGGCGTGAAAAGCAGTGCTCATCAATAGTTTACTACCCAAGGCCTCTTGTAATGCAGTCCAGAAACGAGAACAAAATCGAGGATCCCGATCTGAAACTATATCTTTAGGAACCCCATGATAGCGCACTATCTCATCCACATAGGTACGAGCTAGAACTTCTAATCTCCAGGTCTCTTTGATGGGAATAAACCGAGCACACTTAGTCAATCGGTCCACAACCACCCAAACAGCATTCTTCCCAGTGGAAGTCTTGGGTAAAGCCATCACAAAATCCATGGAAATAGACTCCCATTTCAAAGAGGAACATCCAAGGGTTGAAGCAAACCCCCGGGCTTTTGATGCTCTATCTTTACTCTCTGACATGTGAGGCATTTACTGACATACTCCATAACTTCAATCTTCATCCTAGGCCACCAGAATTGTAATCTCAAATCTTTGTACATTTTGGTACCTCCCGGATGAATGGAGTAAGGAGAGAGGTGTGCTTCATCAAGAATTCTTTTTCTCAAATCGGCTGCACTCGGAACATAGATTCTACCATGATAACGAAGATACCCATCATCATCAATCTTACAATCCTTAGCTTGCCCAAGTTGAATTTTAGCTCGAATGGATTTGAAAGTAGGATCATCAGGAAGGCAAGCACGGATCTCACGGTGGAAGTCAGGTTCAGCTGACATGGCATCAAGATGATGAGAGCCCCTTTTTACAAGGCTTATTCCTAGTTTTTGAAGTTCTAAAGCAAGTTCAGGAGGTAATTCCCGAAAAGAATTCAAAGAATGACAGGATTTTCTGCTAAGAGCATCAGCCACCACATTAGCTTTTCCTTCATGATATATTAGGTCGGCATCATAGTCATTCACCAATTCTAACCATCTTCTTTGTCTCATGTTCAGATCTTTTTGGGTAAAGAGATATTTCAGGCTTTTGTGGTCGGTGTAGATGTTGCAATGGACTCCAATGAGGTAGTGTCTCCAAATCTTTAAAGCATGCACCACCGCAGCTAATTCAAGATCATGAGTCGGGTAGTTAACTTCATGAACTCTAAGCTGTCGAGAGGCATACGCAATAACTTTCCCTTTTTGCATCAAGACACAACCTAAACCATGCTTAGAAGCATCGCAGTAAACATCAAAGTCCACTCCTTCTTTAGGTAAGGTCAACACCGGAGCGGTAGTCAACCTCTTTTTCAATTCCTGGAAGGCATTTTCACACTCCTCAGACCACACAAACTTAGACTCTTTCTTCAGCAACTGAGTCATCGGCCTAGCAATCCTTGAAAAATCCTTCACAAACCGTCGATAATAACCCGCCAAGCCAAGGAAACTACGGATTTCAGAAACATTGGTCGGACTTTTCCAATCAACAACGGCTTCAATTTTGGCAGGATCTACCATAACACCCTCTTTTGAAATGACGTGCCCAAGGAAAGTCACTTTAGATAACCAGAATTCACATTTAGAGAATTTAGCATACCATTTTTCACGGCGCAAAATCTCTAAAATAACACGAAGGTGTTGGACATGTTCTTCTTCAGATTTAGAATAGATCAAGATGTCATCAATGAACACCACAATGCATTTGTCAAGGTGTTCTCTGAAAGTACGGTTCATCTGATCCATGAATACTGCTGGAGCATTGGTCAAACCGAATGGCATCACCGTAAACTCGAAATGACCATATCTCGTACTGAAGGCAGTTCTAGGAATGTCAGCTTCTCGGACTGGAATTTGATGATAGCCTGAACGAAGATCAATTTTAGAAAAAGTAGAAGCACCTCGGAGTTGGTCGAAAAGATCATCAATTCTAGGAAGAGGATATTTATTCTTGATAGTAACCCGGTTGAGTTCACGATAATCTATGCATAATCGCATAGATCCATCCTTCTTTCTTACAAAGAGAACAGGAGCACCCCAAGGTGAAGAGCTAGGTCGGATAAAACCTTTGACAATCAAATCATCCAAATTTGAGTCTTGACTCTTTCATTTCAGACGGTGCCAGCCTATAAGGAGCTTTAGCAATAGGGCCGGTACCAGGAATAAGATCAATAGCAAATTCAACTTCCCTTTCAGGAGGAATTCCCGGTAGCTCATCAGGAAAAACATCGGGAAATTCACATACTACAGGAATGTTCTCTTTAGGAGGTAGAGAGGAAGAATCAGAAGAAGTCACCATACACAAAAAGGCTTGATGACCCTTTTTCATCGTATTGACAAACTTCATAGCAGAAATTAATTTAGTACCGGTTTGTCTTTTAACCATTTGATAAGACACACGGTGACCTGAAGGGCTTGTAAGAATTATTTTCTGGTCTCGACATTCAAATCGAGCATGATAAGTATGTAACCAATCCATGCCCAAAATGACATCAAATTCTTCAAGCGGAAATTGGAAAAGATTTGCTGGAAATATAGATCCCACAATAGAAATAGGGACTTCCGGATAGATTTTAGAACAGGAAAAGACATCCCCAGAGGGTAAGGATATAGATGTGCTTTCTTCTTGTGATGATTCAAGTGACAACTTATCGGAGAGTTTCATTGAAATAAAAGATAAAGAGGCACCCGTATCAAATAGTACCAAACAAGGAACATCAAAAATAGAAAATGTACCAGTAATGATATCAGGATGTGCCTCGCTTCGCTCGGCTCATGACAAAATCCGACCCTTCGGCCTCACCGCCTCACTCAGGCGGCGGGGAGTAGTAGGAGCCGTCACCTTCCTCTCCGGGCAAACATTGGCCTTGTGGCCCGGTTTGTTGCATGAAAAGCATATAATAGGATCAACGAAACATTTACCAGGATGTGCAGGTTTCTTGCAGTTATAGCACACTCGGTCTTTAGTACCTTTATTGTCATTAAAAGCTGAAGATTGACCACCCCGGTTAGCTTGCACATTAGAAACAAATCTCCTCTTGTTTGAGTCAGAGGGAGAAGAGATGAACCTAGGTGAAGGAGTAAAGGGCCTAGAGGATGGATATAAAGGCCTCTTGCCAAGATTAGAACTGGTTGCACGAGCTTCATTTTCAATCTCTTTCAATGAATTCTCAGCCCACAAAGCATCATTGTAAATTGAAACAAAGCTAGTGGAGTCTCGGCGGACCATGCTTTTGATCTTAGGAGAGAGCTTTTCAAGATAAAAGAAGGCTTTTTCATTGTCATCCTTCACCAATCTAGTTGCATAATGAGCCAACTCATTGAATTTATCGGTGAAGGTCTGAACTGGAAGGCTTCCTTGCTTTAACTCCATGAATCCCTTCAACTTCTGCTGCTTCAGTTCTTGCGAATAGAATCGGGCCTCCACTAATTCCTTGAAACGTACCCAGTCAAATCCCGGTTCAGCTGAAACGGTAGGCCCAGTCATGGACCACCACCGATCTGCTTCTCGAACTAGGAAGTGAGAGGCTAGCTTCACTTTATGTTCCTCCTTAACATCATACAGTTTAAAGCTTTTCTCCAACTCCCGAAACCACCCTGTAAGAGCAGCTGGATCAATCTCTCCACCATAAGTGGGAGTGTTGATTCGGGTTAATTGATTAGCCACCCAAGTGTAGGTGCCTGGAGTACCCTCAGGAGGCGGAGAAGGAGCTTGTTGATTCTGTTGATTTTGTTGGTTTTGGAGAATTTGAGTAAGAACTAATAAAAGAGCATCATCAATTCTTCTTGGCGGAGCCATCTTTAAAAGAGAAAATTTAATTAGTACCTATCAATTAGCAATCACAAACAGACTACCACATAAAATCCTAAATCTACCCATCCTACCCATCTCTCAAGTTTCTTATTTAAAGGTCAAGTGATTTTAAGTGGGGTGCACAAACGTGCATCGGGAGCAACAAGCTCTGATACCAACTGTGACACCCTTAACTTTAGCGATAAATAAACCCGTAAATTCTATGGAAAAACTGACAGGATATGTTTGTAAATGGTTCAACTAGACAAAAACCTGTAATTTTTAAAACTTTTCTAAATCATTCACAAACATTTCCAAGGGGAGGATGCCAAAACCTGCAAATGCTAAGAACTAATTTACATAACTATGCTAAAGATAAGAAAATATAGAGATACAAACCAAAATAAAAGAGGGAGACATATGTCCCTTCCAAATATATACATAACCAAAAGATAAAAGGTTTCTACAAAAGAAAGCCAAACTAGGTCCAAGGTTCCTTGCTCACTAGCTCGTCTGTGTACCCCAACTAAGCGTCATCAACCTGTCAATCGCATTTTATACAAACACGAAAGCCACAATTCAGTGGGGAGTAACTTCGAGTCCTCCCAGCCACGAAACGTCATTTTTAATGTAACATGTAATGGAACATGTAAACCACATGATAAATCATTTAATTATCAAGTATACTAACTTATGAGCCCTAAACTGACCAATTAAACTATCATGTGAAACATTTAACAAGCAGTAATCCAAACTTTATCAATTGTAACCGGCTTACATCTCACCTATTACAATTCATAAAGTCACCATACAAGAAAGGGCAATATATCAAAGACAGACATAAGTTCTTAGCACGGTCAATAGTCACTCAGAATCGAGTCTATACCACGAGGTAGGGAAGGTAATCGAACCGGTATCTTGGCTCAAATGGTTAATATTAATAAAACATGGCCAAGACACAACACAACCCTAGCCTAAAATCTGCAGAGACCTAGACATGCGGATACACACCACCGCACCCAAGACCCACAATTTTTCTAAAACAAAGTGAGTACCCTAAGGAGTCCACCAAAGGGTTGGCTAGTACTTAAGCTGACCACTTACTATCAAAATAAGTAACGAGGTCATGCCCCAACTTGGATATAAATCCACTAGTCAGGAACACAAAGGCTATTAAGCAGTGAACATATACTCGTCAGAGACTATAAAGACCTATCTATGACAAACACAACAACCTGCAAGAAAGTATTTAATACCAATACCATTTCTAGCAATATTAACAATATTAAAGGCTTCAGGGAATCTAGGGCCGTTTCTACAATATAAGAAACTATTAAATTCAACCAACTATACATGTGAACTAAAAACTTGATAAATGGCCTAAAACAAGAAAAAGGCCGATTATCCAATTCATATAAAATTTCATCCAACCGAATTTTTACCCATGACCCCGATCTGCGACAGTGGGGTTAAATTGCGGCTGACCAATCACTCAATTAACTGACATCGAATCAGTCAAAGGGACTAAGGCTCAGTTTTCGGCACAATCATCAAAACATGGCAATTATTGCTATAAAATTTATTTTAAGCCTATTCATTACAATTTCATTTTAAAATCTATCCTAACATGTGTCAACTACCATAATAAGCATACTTTTTACTATTAACACAATTTTCACTACTAACATGATTCAATTCATAGTGTACTCAAGTGTAACTTATACTAAACATATCATTAATGAACCCGAAATGACAAATATTGCATGAAAAACCGCGAAACAAGCAACGGGCTGACCCGGGACAGCCGTGGGCCTGCCGGGCCTGCTGCCGCCACCCCCACACCTCTTTTTTTTTCCGTTTTTGTTCACTTTAACTCGTTTTAAGCATTATCTAATCGTTCCCATACTAATATGTTAACTTAAACTAACCAAAAGACATGAATTAACCATGCATGCAACCATATTATCATGTGGAATTAACTACTTAAATAAAAATCACAAAAACATACAAAAACAACAATGAATGTGACGATTATTCGTCGAGTAACTCGAAATATGTTACCTTAAGCTAGAAAATGAGCAATTAGCACCTTAAAACCAAACCCTAACAAACAACTAGCCGCTATCTTCGACAATATACGAGTCCCCAAACTCGTCCTCCAATTCTTCACCTAAATAAACAATAAAAACACAATAAATAAGTATAAATACCGAAATTTGCCAAAATTCGTCTTAAAACAACTTCAAGAAAACTGAAATTAAAACATACTAGGTTGTAGATCTCGACGAGAGGATTCCGGAAATATAAATTTCGTGAAAATCCGACAAGAAACGAAGAAATTACGGCGAAAACTAGCTTGAAAGGTAAGAAAAATGGTGTTTTTATCTTTTGGAATAGTTTAGAAGGTTGAAGGAGATGTGGTTGGTAAAAAAAATCAGAAAAAGGAAGGGGAAGGGGGAGGTGTCCGCGGGAAAGGAAAGGAAGAAAGGAAGGAGCGGGTTTGAGTCGGGATTTTACGAGTCGGTTTTGACTCGTTTCGATAATAATTAAAACCGTTTGTCAAACGCAAATGCCGACAAGACCAAAGTTCTTAAACACGAGATTACAAGAAAATTGAATACTCATACGACCCATTTCCAAAATCGTTTGCCCAATTTTCAATAGAATTGTCATTTTTCCCCGAAATGCCCTTATTTCGAAATAAAAAGTTTTTACACGGTTTAAACTATTTTTAAACATCTCGAAACTATCAAAATAAATACTTTACCTCAAAATATAATAAAATTATATTTCTTTGAATTATTTTTACTTAAAATACATTAATATCAAATTTTATTTGATTACTAAATTATTTTCGAGATATATTAACGGTCCGAAATTACGGGGCGTTACAGTGACGATGTGGGTCTTTGAGTGCATGTTACTCGATATAGCTGAGGCTACTCGATCGAGTAGCTTGGGAGCTCGATCGAGTAGATGCCACTCGATCGAGTAAGTGCGCTACTCGATCGAGTAACGGGTTTGCAGCGGGGAATTATAAATCGCATAATCGTGAAACCCAAATCATTTTCTCCTTTCTTCCAAAACCTAAATGTCGTCATTTCACTTCTCCTCCACCTTGGTTTACCTCCTTGAGGCCTTTCTGAGTGTTTACACCTTAGGGATGGGATGCTTGAGTCGTGTAACGGTCTTGACGCCGGATTGCTTTCTTTAGGTATGTTGTCATCATCATCATCGTCATCTTTGATTTCAGTTATGGCTATAGTAGTAGTAATAGATGGTTATAATGGTTGCTATAGGTGGTGTTGATGGTTGATTGTTATTGTAACACCCCCATATTCCAAGTGCCTTACCAGGACCACTTAGGTATAGAGATGTCACCATCTCGGTTTCCCGAGGCAATGATACTCATAAGACAATAACGAAACAACGTTTAAATAGTACTCCCTCCGTCCCGGTCAATTGTTGTCCTTTACTTTTGGCACGAAGACCAATGAAAGAGGAAGGGACCAATTACTAAATGACAAGTGGAACAAATTGAGTGTGAATGATTAAATTGTTCATCAAGTTCATTATTAAAATAGAAAGGACAACAACTCACTGAGACACCCTAATATGGAAAAGGATAACAAATGACCGGGACAGAGGAAGTATAAGTTTAGTGAGTAAATACAATCCGGAAACCAAACTGATAAAAAGTGAATACATGTTCTCCAAAAACCAAATGTCTAAAAGCTAAACATAATGTCTGACAACAGCGGAAGACTCTTCTAACTGCACTGATGACTCAACCCAGCTATCCCATGCGCATCAATCAAACCTGCTCAACAACTGCTCACCACCCCCGAATGGATCACCACAGTTTTTAAAACATTTAAACGGGGTCAGTACTAATCACACAATTTATATAAGTCAACAATACAACAAACAACACAGCTCAATCGTCACAGATATACTCCGAACTCCATCACCAAATCCACAATACTGACTACACACTGAAGTGTGTAGCCCTGCCAGAGTGCCCATCGCAACAGGTCACTCCACGCCGCCAGTGGGGGACCGCAGCCGTTCCCACCTAATCCCCGCTCATCTCCGTCGAGCGATAAACCCAAATCCATTAATGTGCACATCCCTTCTGTGGCGGGTTCCACAGAAGGTGAATAATGGGCGTGAAGCCACTCCCGCAAGTGACTCCACTCAGCCAGGGACGCACCCCGAAGAACACAGACAGATACAAACAATCACAACTACTAAACAGCAATCAAAACCAACAACCGTCACAATACTCGTATGATAACAATCAACAATCACAAATCACCACCAAGACATTATGGGACTAATACTGAGTAGGGAAAACCCTACCTAGAATGCAACACAGTCAGACGATCTCAACAGCTGTTATCAAAAGGCCTCTTCTACGAATCCTCCTCCTAACATATGATCATACAATGACTACCAATCAAGAAAGACAACAAAACCCCCAAATCCCCAAATTAGGGTTTAACTAACTTTAACAAAATACCATAAAAACAGTACGTAGATCTTACCCTCGACGCAAGGATCACAAAGATGTAAAGAAAGGTGAATTCCGACCTTCCACGCTCCGGGATTTGCCAATAATGCGACGAATGCGAAGTACGTAGATTGTTTTCTCTTTTGAAAGTAATTAGGTTGTAAAAGTGTATTATGAAAGTGACGGAAGTGTTTAAATATTAATTCGCATTATTAACAAAACCCGACAAATCATCCCCCCGTAAACCGGCTACTCGATCGAGTAACTGACGTACTCGATCGAGTGTCGCCTACTCGATCGAGTACCAAGGCTACTCTATCGAGTACCCAACAGGTCAGAAACTATTTTAAACTGCAAAACACCCTTACTCGACAGAGTAAGGCCCACTCGATAGAGTACCCAGAGGCTCATAAAACCGTAGTATTACAGTCTTCCCTCCTTAAAAAGAACTTCGTCCCCCGGTTCAACCCATACTAAAAAACAAACATACTAACTCGATCAAGACACAACAACGTAACTAAGAACTCAAAACAAAACTCCAACCAAACATGAACTCGTAACACCAACTCCACTAACTATTCCTACCTCCACAACATGGCTCACGATATCGTATCAACTCCATTATATCTCTCTCAACACCAACTCCATACACTACCAACTACCGTCCACAAACGCTGCTAGCTCCGTAATATATCATCCACTAGCAAATCCAATATCAAAATACTCATAACATCAAACGGAATGTTACATTCTACCACCCTAAAAAGGAACTTCGTCCTCGAAGTTTACTCACACTCATAACATCATCATCCAACTGTCAGCACTATAGAACTCATAAACATCATCATCCAACTGTCGACACCACCGAAATATTCTCACACGCCTAAGCTTCACACTACTACAAGCACGGCCATGCCCTTTTAACAAAATTAATCACAACAAAGATCCATCCTTTATGCTACACCAACACTCTACTTCCAAATATACTACGACATGCACAACCCTCAAACGTTCTTTGCCGCATCCTAATCCTCTTAAAACACATGTTACGTCCTCGTAACTCACTAATACTAGATCCTTAGCTATATCCTCTCATTATCTTCATCACCACCACATGTCAAAGATAACCTCCTATACCCTCACACCTATAACCATTCCTATTTCCAAGGCTCTCTTACTTAAACAGTTCTCATACCTCAACTCATTCTGCACTCCATCTAACCAATCCCACAAAATCCTGATCATAACAAACACTCTAACTCTTCCACATTACCGCAACACAACATACCTCTCTATATAAACTATATAAAACTCTTATCGCCAAAAGCATAACTCACGATCCACACTTGTTACGTACACTCATACTAGATCCTCAAGTTCCTTTCTTTCATTACCGCAAAACTCATACATAACTTAACATGACACTAATTACCCAACACCCTATACTCACTGTCTCAACAAAGGATTATGAACCACCTGCATATATCAGATCATTACCACACATGTTCTACGAATCACTGCCATTACCATGTCTACCAAGGCCTCATCTAGAAC